>NC_073692.1:271869659-272193826 GCF_029784155.1 Uranotaenia lowii | reverse complement strand
AAGCCTAACTGAATATTTTTCCTGAATTTTATACTAATTAATTTGATTTTTTAAATAAACGATTTCACCGATTTACACGCATTTTCCCTTGACCAAATTTTGACCGTATCACCCTTTAGGTCAAAGCTTGAAGAACATTTTGTTGAAGAACACATGTTTTTGGATGCACGATGCTTGGAATGAAGTACAACGTACAGCAATTCAATGATCGTGGGCAAAATTGGAGTAATTTTCAAAGACAAACTTGTTCACGAAGACGACGTTCCCTTGACTTATTTGTTTAAAGAAAAAAAGTAGCGATGATACAATTTTGCCTCATGACATGGAAGAGAGATATGCTAGCAAAGCGTTCACGAATGAAGAAATTTTGAGTATGATGTTGGATGATCAGTTAGAAAAAAAGACAAGGACCTCGAAGCATTGGAGCCATTAAACTTTTCGGAAGTAACATTAGACGCAGAACCAGTAGAATCGACCCCAAAATAGGACAAAATAGTTGATTGAGCTGACGCTTCAGATCCCTCGATAAATGATGTCATCCTCTCGCGGCTTATTATGGAAATTGCTTTGAAAAAAGTTCAATCTATATATATAAAAAGCAATTTCTGTATGTTTGTTTGTTTGTCCTCTATAGTCTCAGCCGTCTTAAGAGCTAGAGAACTGAAATTTGGCATGGAAGCTCATTACGACCAGGAAGGATGAAAAATGTTTTCAGATTTTCAGATGACCCCTTCTGAAGGGGGTCGTCCATACAAGACAAATATTGTTTTCGCGATATTGACGTTACTTTTCGTCGGATTGTGTTGAAAATTTGCACATGAGTGTTTTGAAAAACGAACAATCGATTTTAGGTGTTTAACTTTCACTGAAAATCGAAAATACCCAAACTTTAGAACTGCCACCCTTCAAACCTAAGTTCCAGATTGACAACTTAAGTTAGTGAAAAAATCACAGCTTGCCAATATGCCAAACTTGTCCTTCAAGCGGAGAACTGCTTTTTTGGGGTTTTTTTTGTTGTAAGCGCATTTGATTCTGTTACCTCCATCGTGGCAGATTTTGGGGGGTAAGTTCAAAGCGAAGAACTGTTTTTTTTGGGGATAACTTTTATTCCCGCTTCATTCGCAGAAAGTCTCGCATATACGATGATGTAGCTGCCTCTCTCAACAACTCTTCGGTGGTCGAGCGGTTAGCATCCTGAGATGGTAATCGCAGAGCCATTGCAGGTTTGGGTGTGATTCCCGTACCTGCAGTAATTTTTTTTTATTTTGATTTCCATTTTATTGCGGTATCAGATTTTGGGGGATGAGTTCTCCTTTAAGAGCTTATCTTTGGGTTATGCCACCAATAGCCAAACCTGTAGGGAGGGAGTTTCATTCGGGTTGGTGGGGAAAGTTCTCAAGTTTGGGTATTTTTGAGGTTCAGTGTTGTGTAAGGGATCTGCCAAAGGGGTCGTCCATATAAACTGTTCACTGTTTTTGCGACATTGACGTTATTATACATCGTATTCAGATGAAAATTGGTACACGATAGTTTTGAGTGACATGCAATCGATTTGAGGTATCAAATTGAGTGTAAGGGGCCGGAAAAAGGGGTCGTCCTTATTAAATTTTCAGTAACTTAGGGATATTGAGGTTTTTACACATCGGATTGGGATGAAAACTTGCACATAGGAGTTATTAGTGACAAACAGCTGATTTCACTTATCCAAACTAAAATAAGGGGCCGGCCAAAGGGGTCGTCCATACTAACTATTCACTGTTGATGCGATATTGTCGTTATTATACATCGGATTCAGACGAAAATTGTTACACGAGAGTTTTGAGAGATGAGCAATGGATTTCATGTATTAAATTTAGTGTAAGGGGCCGGCAAAGGGGGTCGTCCATATAAACCTTTCAATATTTTTGCAATATCGTCGTTATTATACATAGGATTGGGATGAAAATTTTCACACTGTAGTTTCCAGGGACGGGCAATCGATTTCAGATGTCAAATGTTTTGCCAGGGGTCGACGAAAGGGGTCGTCCATATTAATTAATTTTTCACTGTTTTGAGCAATATTGACGTTATCATACAATGGATTGCTTTAAAAATTTGCACACGGGAGTTTCGAGGGAAGGACATTTTATTTCAGATATCAAAGATTGTATAAGAGCCCCCGAAAGGGGTTATGCAATGATTTAGTCGAAATTTGTACACGTGGTTTTTGGCACAGTCAAAAGATTTCTGATTTCAAATTTATTCTTATTTAATTTTTGTCATTTCGGCGAGTTGTGATTTCAAATTTAGTACCAGACGACAGACAAAGTGATCGTCCAATATTATTGCAATTATTACTTAACAATGAATTCAGAAGTGCATCTAGAGAATGCTTGGCAATTGACTTTCATACAAACTTTCATAGAACTGACATACTCCAAGTTAATAGCGAAACGAAGTTCGTATGGGATCAGCTAGTTTGTACATAAAAAACAAGCTTGTTGATCATATCAATGTTTTGTTCGAATATGAATGTAAACACTTGTCAAAAATCGGACATATTTTCTTTGTGTCATTCGAAAGTCATCTTCACTAACACTATCGATTCAATCATGCATAGTAATGTTCCTTAAGAATAGTGTCAATTAACTCGATATCGATTAATAATTATAATCATCCCTAAATATTATGGTTTAAATCTGAGTATTTTCACATTGAATTAAATGTGATGATAAAATCGGATAAAAAAAGGGACAAAATCGGGGATAGACAAAATCAGGGGCAGACATAATAGGTGCGTGACAAATCGGGGATTCACTGTATTTACTTTAGAAGAGGATATGGATGCTTTGGTCGCATGCTGAAAGAAAAGGTATACGACGTCCGCCGGTTAAAAAATCCAGAGGTTAAAAGGGCATACGTTGAATAGTTTGAATCTCGAGCCTCGGAACTGCCGACAGACGGAACGATCGAGGAACTGTGGTGTGGAATCAAGAATGCCTTTATCACGACGAGACATGGTACTCTCGATAAAGTTTGTGGGAGCAGAAGTGAATGGATGTCGGATGAAACTTGAAGGATAGTCGATGGTCGGAGAGAGGCGAAAGTTGGAATTGAGCAGGTATGTACCGGGCGATCAAGCAGATCAACTCAAACGATGGACTGAGCACTTCGATCAACTCTTCCGAGTCACGAATAGCGATGGACAACAGAACTTGCAACTCGAAGCGCCAACAGTACCTACGTTGCATTAGTGGCGTCAACTCAGAAGCGCCCTTGCAGGCTTAAATAGAAGCGGCAATCGAAGACATGAAATCCAACAAAGCACCTGGTGCCTGCAAAAATTCAGTGTCAGCTTTCAATATTCAATTGAATTTATTGCAGTGTACGGTCAGTTCATTTCCATCTGAATTCATTCGAAAATGAACAGAAAGCTCAATTCCCCAGTGATTTTTAAGTTCATTCTCCGCTTCGCAACGAGATAAAAACGAGGCGGGCCGCTTCGGATTTATTTTGCAGCGAAGCGGATAATGAACGGGAATGATTTTTTTCTTGCTGGGTCCGAAAGCATTCTGCACCCTCATTCACGAATCGGAAACATTGATTGTCAGTATACATTCAGGTTCTTTGCAGGTTCATGAGATAAACCAACCATCATTTTCAGTTTCAGGCAAACAGTGCCGAAAATGAAAAAAGCTTCATTCTAAAATCATTAAAGCATGGATCACGATAAATCTGAACGCATTAAAACGGGTCTATCTCGGAGCTATGTGAACGAAATAAAATGTTTTGTACTCAAAATGTAGGGTTTTTATTGCACTTTAAAGGAAAAATAATAAAAAAATTATTTCGATGTTGTTTTGATGAATTTTCGAACTTTTCGTCAAGTACCACTTATCATAGTTTGGACTCCGTATTCGCTGACCTCAGCGGCTATTTTGTTCCACAATCTCTTCATCTCTGTTGCATCCCGAGTCGTCCTACCATTCTTCTTCATCTTCTGCTTGACAATTGCCCAAATTTTTCGACAGGGCGGAATTGAGGGCAGTTGGGTGGGTTGATGTCCTTTTCGACAAATTCCAACTTACCAAATGACCAAATCTGGCGAAAACTTTACTGGTCCTTTGTGAGATCTAATGTACGAAATAAAATGTTTTTCAGGCACTCCTCCTTGTACATTTCGGAGTCCATGGTCTTGATTTTCAGAAAAACCGGGATTTTTCGTCCGCAGCTGCAAATACCTTGCCAGAACAAACACTTTCTTGCAAACTTATCGACAAAAACGAATTTGAACTTGGCGGGGACATCACCCTGACCAGTGGCTTTGTAAAATTTTTGGTCAGGAAGCCGCCCAAAATCCATCTTCACGAACGTTTCGTCATCCATGAGGATCTACCCGTCGTACTTCGTTAGAACCTTGTTGTACAACTTCCGGGATGGCTTCTACCGTCCGGAATGGCTTCTACATTCTTCTTCAATGTCCAGTTTGGTTGCTTACTGGCCCGATAAAATCGTATTCCGTAATCGTAATCGTATTGCACCGGTCGGTATAAAATTTCTTGGCGATGTCATAGTCCGACTGCCTTCATCGTTCCCAACACCTTCAAATGAATTGAGTTCATTGAATCATCATTAGATGCGTCCCTATAAGAGTTGGTGCTCCATTGATTCTAATTTACGTGAATTTTAAATAAGTTCCACGCGGTGAGTTTGTTAAAGCTCCTCGTAAACTTTTTAGTGAATTAAATTAATGTCGTTTTATCCTCTGTAATTTTTGTTTGTTTATTTTATTTAACGACCATTTAACAGCTTAGGTCATTCTGGTCGGTTGTAATTTTTGTATTATTTATTATAATGAAAACAAAACCAAATTTCATTGTGAATAAATTTTATTTTGACCTAATGAAATGAAAAATAATTTACATTTGTTGCGTTCATGATGTTCTGTTAAACATCTTTTCCGGACAGTCGAACCAAAAAACGAGCGATTGTCACTACGAAAGGGAACTTGCATCCAGAGTCATTGTCACTAAATTCACAATAGCAAACGAAGTCAGCTGGCTTACAATTTCTTCTTCTAATAAAATTTTACAACCACACGCCTATGAAAATTGAACAAAACAGATTTAAATCATCCACTTAGACTTTACAAAAAAATTAAGTTATGTGGAAGTGGAATAGTTAATACCAGGGCTTCCTTCATACACTGTGCTTACTTCAACACACACACGTAGAATCGAGTTTTTGTAGTTGTATCTTAGTTTACGTGAAAAATCCCGTACAAATAATTTCTAAATTATTCTACGTGCGGCCGGTCGAATAGATAGCTTAACAATATATCGCGGTGATAAAACACCACTTTAAATGGATTTTGTTTGAAAATGGTGGCTTTTTAAAGGATTTATTTTTTGAACTAGTTGGTTTTCAATGACTGAAATTTGTAGAATACACTTAACTCTTACGGATTAGATTGGTTTCACTAAAAATGTCTATGGATTTTTCAACCAAAACGCGATTTGTTCGATGTGTACTTATTGCACATGAACTTTACCCCAATCTACTCCGTCAGTATGGGTCAACTTCAAATTCAACCAGTTGCTGTAACTTGAGTGCTAAAATTCGGAAACAATTCACAAGATAATCGGAGAAACGTAAACCAGAGAATGCTATCCATGTCGACTATTATCATTATGGTAGGTTTGTACCTACTGATCGAATTAACTGTGCCTATGTTGAGCACGTTGAGCTCATGACGAGGACGATGATGATGTTCTTGATGACGATGATAATGTGGCTCCATTCGGCAGTAAAGTGAAGGAAAGCTCAATTCCAAACCAAAACAAGAGCAACGGGATCGTTCGGCCGGACCGTGTCGTGTGATGGGTTCCCTTCTGAAGCTTCTCGGGTCTATAACCTTAATTGTTTTTATTGAGGAAGATGGGAAAAATAATTCGATTCTGGCGGGATGTATTGCGGCCCCATCCCGGATCCAGTCGAAGCATGTCAATGTTGATAAGTGGATCTGTGGTGGATGTCCGGTGGGATTTCAATGTAGCGCAAGGATGGATGGTCTTTTTTTTATCTCGGTTTGTGTACCATATAATCTTTATCTACATATCTTCGCATGGATTTACGGATAAAGAACTACTTATCAAGTAGTCAGTTGTTGGTTTAAAGCAAGCCGAAACTTTACTTCATTTTTAAGGTATTAGCAAACAATTTGATGATATGTAGTAACAAAAAAAAAAACAGAAAAAAAGAATTTTTATAGCATTCAATTTTCATATTTCACATAAGTTTCTAATAGCTTTATTTTGAGCATAAACATTTAATCAGGGAAACTGTTCAAGTTTTATATGTTTAGACGGAATTAATCTAAATAGTAATGAAAATAACATATACATATTAAAATGTCAATAAAAATAAATTTCAAGGACTGACCCAATCCTTCGCAAGCAAGATTGTTGTAAAATGTTGTGAATTTTCCAACCCATATAAAGAGCAAAATCGGAAGAGTTAATCACCCTTGTTTTACGATAACGATGACCATGATAATAAAAATTTATTATGATCCCGAGAGCCAGTCGTGGAGATTTCAACCATTTTCCCTAAAGCATCACAAGTGAGTATCCAAGGAAAATCTCCAAGAAGGTTCGATGCGTGGCCGTTCGTTGAAGTAAGTATAATGTCCTTCGGCGGCAGCAAAATGGTTTGAGGGATTGCGGAAGCAACAGCAGGAAGAGAAAAAAAACGTCATCAACGAATAAGTTGTTTGCCTAATAGCACATCCATAACTCACATCAAGGCAAAACGGAAGGCATGTGAGGAAAATATAACCTAGAAAGAAAAAATAAATAAATGGAATATATCCCCCAGCCAGCCAGCCGGTTCCTTTCAGAACTGAGTCGGCCTAAATTGACGTGACTTTTATGGGCTTATCCTTGGGTATGACGTATGAGCTCTGCCCGTGGAGTGGGAGGACTTCTCGTGAAAAGGACCTGCCCGTCCGAAGGACTTCATGGTTGTTCGTATTAGAGGACCAAACCAAAAGAAAGAACAAAGCGACGCGTCTGGTGCTGTCACCAAGCAAGAGTGAGCAACGGTTGAGAGCTTAGAGGCCAAACTTTCCGACAAATGTTTCGACAGCGGAAAAAACAATGCCGATTTAAGTAGATCCAGCCGGAAACGAAAAGTACCTGTTTGAAGTTTTTTTTTTTTTCAAGGCAGTTATTGCTTGTGATGCTTAAGCCTAGTCCACACTCAGCAACTTGAACTGCGATTCCGGTTACTGAGACTTGTTTATGTTTACATATTGGTTACTGAAGGGGTCGGGAGACTTGAGACGTGCATCTCATCAAATGTAAACATAAACAAGTTTCAGTAACCGAAAACGCAGTTCAAGTTGCCTAGTGTGGAGTAGGCTTTACGATGAGATTTATTAACACCACAGTGAAATTTAGAGAGAGAAAAGCTTACTCATAAAAATCTCAATCTTATGAGATTTTGCAAACTTGGTATAGGCATTTGTAGATTACTCAAGTGACAAAAACTAAAGGATAAAGAGTATAAAAAGTATGAATAAAGAAAATGTAAATGAATTTAACCTAGTTTACAACCGATGAGGACAAGGATCCAATATCAGCCTTCGAAATCAGAATCAGGGTTCTGAGTCTGGAATCAGCGTTTGAAATCAAAAGATGAATTCAGGCCATGATGAGAATTTTAGCTAGGGATCACAGACCAAGATCAGAATCCAGGATCGTATCAAAAGCTTCGATCCAAATTTAACATCAGGATCAAGAATATAAATACAGAAACAAAGAAACTTTGAATGTACCTACTATTTATTAGGTACTACTTTATTCTAGGACAGTAACAAATGGAGTGCGAAAACTAACATGTGGTTTTTAGTCAATGACTGTTTTTTTTTTTTTTTAAACTTTGTTTATTTGAAACGGCTCATACCGAAGGTTTTAAAGAGCCAAACCCTTGTTTTTGTATTTACAATTCATACATTGTATAGTTGAAGAAAAAAGAATAAAGAAAAGGGAAAACGAATTTATACACGAAGATCTATAGATTTAAAGAAAAGGTATAATTCGAACATGTAATCTAGGTCCACCGCAGCCAACACATCCCTCACTGGAACATTAGGTGGTTTTCCTCGGGCCCGAAGGGAGTCTATTAAGTTCGCTCTGGCGATAAGGTGGTCCTCACAAGACCAAACAAGATGCTCGACATCATGGTAACCCTGGCCACAACCACACAAATTGCTGCTAGCGAGATTTACACGAAAGAGTAACGCGTCTAAGGAACAATGATTGGACATGAGACGAGAAAATGTTTTAATAAAATCCCGACTCAGGTCCAATCTATTGAACCAGGGTTTAAGGCTTACCTTTGGGATAATCGAGTGGAGCCACCGACCCAACTCATCTTCGTTCCATTTGCGCTGCCAGTTGACAATAGCGTTTCTCCGGACTAAAAAGTAGAATTCGTTGTAGGCGATTTGACGCTGATAAGTGTCGCCTTCAACCGCACCCACCTTTGCAAGAGAGTCTGCCCTCTCATTGCCCGGTATCGAGCAATGTGAGGGGACCCAAACAAATGTGATTGCAGAACAGCGTCTAGATAAAGCACTCAACGTTACCCGTATCTTCTCAAGAAAGTACGGAGAGTGCTTTCCGGGCCTTATTGAACGAATAGCCTCAATAGAGCTAAGACTATCCGTTACAATATAGTAGTGTTCAACGGGACGTGTCACTATACAATCAAGTGCACAATGAATAGCTGCCAATTCCGCGATGTATACTGAGCATGGAGATTGCAGACTGTAAGAGGCACTAAAATTTTGGTTGAACACTCCAAACCCGGTACATTCGTCTATCAGGGATCCATCAGTAAAGTACATTTTATCAGCATCGACGTGTCCATACTTTGCATCAAAAAGCCTAGGAACAATAAGACAACGATGTTGTTCCGGTATTCCACGGATTTCCTGCTGCATGGACAAATCAAACTGGACAGAGGAAGAGTCGTAGTCAGAGTGAAAAACACGAACGGGAGAGAACGACGAAGGATTAACCTGCATAGACATGAATTCATGATATATAGTCATATACCTGGTTTGAAGATTGTGCTCCAGTAGCTTTTCAAAATTTGCAATCACCAATGGGTTCATGATCTCACACCTGATGAGGAACCGGAGAGATAATGAATAAAATCGATCTCTCAGTGGGAGTACGCCTGCCAAAACTTCAAGACTCATTGTGTGCGTTGAGGGCATACAACCCAGGGCTATTCGTAAACAACGATATTGAATACGCTCGAGTTTAATGAGGTGTGTTTTGGCAGCTGATTGGAAACAGAAACTGCCGTACTCCATTACTGAGAGAATAGTTGTTCTATAGAGTTTTATTAGATCTTCTGGATGGGCTCCCCACCAGGTGCCGGTAATTGTTCGGAGAAAATTAATTCTTTGCTGACATTTTCCTTTCAGATACTCAATATGAGCTCGCCAGGTGCACTTGGAATCAAACCAAACCCCAAGATACTTAAAACACCTCGATTGAGTGATCGTTCTGCCTAGGAGTTGAAGCTTAGGTTGAGCAGGTCTACGTTTCTTAGTGAAAACTACCATCTCCGTTTTCTGTGGAGAGAACTCAATCCCAAGCCCCAATGCCCAGGATGACAATCTGTCTAAAGTATCTTGTAAAGGCCTGTGCAGATTAAACTCTGTAGATCCTGTTACAGATACTACACTGTCATCTGCAAGTTGTCTCAGTGTGCAGCCTTCAGAGATACAACTGTCGATGTCACTTACGTAGAAGTTATACAAAAGAGGACTCAAACATGAACCTTGAGGTAGGCCCATGTATGAAGTCCTTCTTATTGCAATATCTCCTTGCGCAAAGTTAAGGTGTTTCTCACAAAGCAAACTGTATAAGATGTTGTTCAATAGAGGAGGCAGACCCCGGGAGTGTAATTTATCTGACAAAACCTCTATTGAGACTGCATCAAAAGCTCCCTTTATGTCTAGAAATACGGAAGCCATTTGCTCACGTTTTGCATACGCTATTTGTATCTCTGAAGACAGCAGAGCAAGACAATCGTTTGTCCCTTTACCCCTACGAAACCCAAATTGAGTATCTGATAGGAGGCCATTTGTTTCCACCCATTTATCCAATCGGAACAAAATCATTTTCTCCATCAATTTCCGTATACAAGACAACATCGCTATTGGACGATACGAATTAAAATCGGACGCAGGTTTACCAGGCTTTTGGATTGCAATAACTCTCACTTGTCTCCAATCTTCAGGAACAATGTTATGTTCCAAAAATTGATTAAATAAATTTAACAAGCGAAATTTTGCAATGTCCGGGAGATTTTTCAACAAGTTAAACTTAATTTGATCAATTCCCGGAGCCGAATTGTTACAGGAGAGAAGAGCAAGTGAGAATTCTACCATGGAAAAGCGAGAGTCCAGTTCACTCCTTCCTGGAGGCACATTTCGAATTATTTTTTGCACAGGTGTGGAATCTGGACAGATTTTTCGTGCAAAGTTAAAGATCCAACTATGGCTATATTCTTCGCTCTCATTAGTTGAAGTACGGTTACGCATGCGTCGTGCCACTTTCCACAATGTACTTAAGGACGTTTCTCTTGACAAACCTCCCACAAAATTACGCCAATACGCCAGTTTTTTTCCTTTGATCAACTTTTTGAATTGATTTTCAAGGGAAGAGTACAGTTGGAAGTTGTCAAGTGTACCATGCTTTCGGAAGGCTTTAAATGCATTCGATTTTTCGGCATGCAATTGGGAACACTGGATGTCCCACCATGCATTGGGAGGTTTTCGACGAATCGATGAGTTTAGGATGGGTTTCGTTTGAGATTGAACCGCACTTTCATAAATCAAGCGAGCAAGGAAGTTATATTCCTCCATGGGTGGTAAGCCAATTACACGATCTAGGACTGTCGTTATCGAATCTGCATATTTCTTCCAGTCGATGTGTCTTGTAAGGTCATATGTCATATTTATTGTGTTTGAAGAGTTGACCCCATTGGTGATTGTAATTTCGATAGGCAAGTGATCACTACCATTGGGATCATGGACCACCTTCCACTGGCAATCCAATGATAGTGAATTTGAGCAGAGTGAGAGGTCAATAGCACTTTGTCTTGCAGGAGGTTTAGGCACTCGTGTTTTTTCACCCGTGTTCAATACAGTTAAATTGAATCTGTCGCAAATGTCATAGATAAGAGTGGAACGACTATCGTCAACTTGCTCTCCCCAGACAGTTCCATGTGAATTGAAATCACCAAGGATCAACCTTGGCTCAGGGAGCACTGAGCATAGGTCCTCTAGGTGACTCGGATCCACTGCAACTCTCTGAGGCCAGTACAAACTGACAACACATAAGTCCTTACCTCTTATAGTTGTATGGCAAGCAACCGCTTCAATTCCGCCTGATAAAGGAAGGTGGATTCTGTAAAAGGAGTGGCGCTTATTGATCCCCAAAAGCACCCCTCCATAAGAATCGTCACGATCCAGACGGACACCATTAAAATCGTGGAATAAGATGTTAGATTGAGAAGAAAGCCAAGTTTCGGACAAAGCAAAAATATCGCAATTAGTTCTATGAATCAAAAAGTTGAACGCATCCATTTTTGGAATAAGACTACGACAATTCCACTGTAAAACAGTGATATCTCTGACCTCTCGGACTTGATTAGTCATCGAGAGAGATAAACACTGAAAGAAGGGGCCAAGTTTGCATCAATTGCTGAAAAAATGTCTTTACCATGGGGAGCATTGAAGTAACAATACTTCTAACGGAATCAGAAACATTAAAAGACGAGAATATTCCGTTAATAATGTCAGATAGTTTAAAAATCCCGGATAGATTAGGTTTTGCCGACGAAACCACGTTCGATGTTGGAGTTTTTGATGTTCCGGCGACAGCTGGGTTATTTGGTGTCGAAATTGTCGCACGGAATCCAGGTGGAATTTCTTCTGGTTCATTTTTTTCAGTTGGTTTATTGGCAAAACTGAAGGCTGGGGAAACCGCGGGGGTTCGTCTTGGAATTTTAGCAGAAGACGCTTTGGTACGCTTCCTGGAGTACCCTGATAGAACGAATGGGCGCCCTTCATCAGCCGAATCTGAATCCACTACATCAACTGGCAGAGCAGCAAAAACATTGTTAGATCGAGTGGGGGTCGGAGGAGAGGCGTTCTTTAAAATGGCTGCATAAGAACGATTGGATCGTTCTTTTAAAGAACGCCTCTGTTTATCCCAGCGGCTTTTGAATGCCTCGCACAAGGAGATATCATGAGGTGAGTCTCCGCAATATACACATTTCTGCTCTATTGCTGAGCAAGCTCCAACTTCATGACTCTCCCCACACTTGGGACAACGCGTCTTGTGACAGCAATGGGACGCTGTGTGCCCCAATTTAATGCAATTTTTGCATTCCATTGGGCGAGGCACAAAAAGCCGCACAGGAAGCCTTAAAATCCCGTCTATCAAGACATAGTGAGGGAGGGCGGTACCCTCGAAGGTTACACGAAATGAGGCTGACGGTGAATATTTTTTGACTCCATTTTCGGTGGTAGCAATCGAGAGTTGACGGCAGTCCAGGATTTTAACAGAGGTCGAATCGAGGCTCTTGAATTTGCCCATCCCTTTAGCCAAAATATATTCACACGTCAGGCTCATTTCAGTGATCACGCCCTCAATCTCTACATTTCGAGACGGGATGAAAACGTGATACTCTAGCCTGAAAAAGTCGCTAGCAACAATTTCATTTGCGGCCTTTATGCTAGCCACAATGACACGCAATTTATTTGGTCTTATCCGAGACACTTCGGTTACGGAAGACCACCTTGCCAGATCTTTTGTGATCTGAATAAAATTTAGAGGTTTCGACTTGGGCCGGAAATAAACCACCCATGGACCAGAAAAAGATGAGCCCTCTGGGTAGACCCTGAGTCGGGAAGACTTCCCAGCAGTTTCGACAGAATTCACATCCATCAAAACTGCTTGGTGTGATCCCCCGCCTTCGCTCATAATTTATTACGAAGACTTAAAAGTCCACCGTAATAAAAAATGAACGAAGCTACACAATTCGAATAATAGATAAAAGACAGCAATAAAGGAAAGGGAAATGAAATACCTGAAGATACAATAATGAATTGATCCAATTTGTTGTGGGTTGGGTTCCAGCTGTGCCTCTGGTGACGTGACCAATACAATTGCAGCTATCTCGTGGCTCGTTGCAATGTCGACTGTGCTTCCGATCAGCAAAACACGATTTCCAATCGGATCTAGGCGTCCTCCGTCTTCGTAACCCGCTTGCGGCAACCAATTCCGAATCCTTCAGTTGTCCCGACGGTTTACACTCCCGGACGAGTGGGGCAAACAAACAGCACGTTTTGGGGGATGATGGCTTTGGAGATGTTGTTGATGGCAACAAATAAATTTCTGCTCCGAGTGCCACTGCTGTTCGGCAATTGACGACCGAACCAAAAGATAATTAACCACACTTTGTGGAAATTGCAGCGTTTATTGAAAATAAACTTCACTTCCATCAATGACTGTTTAGATAGATTTTAAATTTGAAACGATTGCTTCGATTTTTCGAATATGACATCTCGTCGTCGTTCCTTCGCAGTTGTTGCAACCGGAACTGGCACTG
This sequence comes from Uranotaenia lowii, assembly GCF_029784155.1. Classification (NCBI taxonomy): domain Eukaryota; kingdom Metazoa; phylum Arthropoda; class Insecta; order Diptera; family Culicidae; genus Uranotaenia; species Uranotaenia lowii. The sequence goes on along the minus strand of NC_073692.1, from coordinate 272,180,146 downwards.
GTTCTGGCTGGGGCGGAGGTCGTTTTTGCTGCTGTCATCCGAATAGTACTCTGAACCGTCAGAGTCCACGTCTCCGTTGGGTGGTGAATTTGGTACTACTGCTGGAACGGCTCGAGTTGGCACCTCAAGACCAAATCCGTCGACAAAAACTCTGATCATGGACTCGGGTCTTGGGTTGCATCTTGCATCTGAATCGGGAACAGTCTTGGTTGCACGATGCTTCAGTTGATTGACGTGTGAGCGAATGAGTCGTTGACGATCTTGAAGGAAAACGTTGTAGTTGACTCTTCCTATTCGTTCGATGACCGTGGCGCCTGCCATTGCCATGCATTACCTTGATGAACCTAAACGTACACAGAATCACCAGGAGCGAACTGCCTTGAGACTGCACAATTCTTGTCGGTTTGTTCTTCAGTCTGCGTTGCTGGAAAGCATTGAGTGGTTGGTAGAAGAATCGACGAAACAGTTCGGATTGACATACCGACTATTATTTCTGCTGGAGATTTGTTACCGAGATCTGCTGTTGGTGTTGTTCGGTAAACTTGGAGAAGAAGCAGCAGTGCTTCCTCCAGTGTTTCTCCCCCGGAGCGAATTTTCCGGAGCGTGCGTTTCAGCGTGTCCACGAAACGTTCAGCTAATCCGTTGGATTGAGGATGGTACGGTGCTGTTCGGGTAGCTTCGTTGTTGTTTTCGTCGTTGTGGTTCTTGTTGCGTACACTTCCGGCCATTTGGTGTAAGGATCCACAATCATCAAGAAGTACAATCCGTCCACAGGTCCTGCATAGTCTACGTGTATACGTGACCACGGCTTGTCAGGCATGGGCCAAGATTGCGGCGTTGATTTGGTAGGTGTTTTCCGAGCTGTGCAGCATGGACTGCACCGCCGGATAAAATCCTCGATTTCCTTATCTATTCCTGGCCAATAGACAAAACTGCGTGCAATCGACTTCATGCGAACCATACCAGGGTGTCCACGATGAAACTGATTAAGGATCTGTTTTCGAAATTCGCTCGGAACGACTACTCTGTCGTGGAACAAAATACCCCCGTCGACATGGGTGAGGGAGTCTCGTCTGTTCAAGTAGGAACGCACGTCTGGATTTGTGATTGACCGTGGATTAGCCAGCCATCACGGATGAACTTAAGCAATGCCTGTAGCGCTTTGCCTGCTTTCGTTGCGGTTTGGATAGCTGCGAAAGAAACTGGGACTTGATGGGCAGTGGCATGAATTATGCTCACCATGTCTTCTTCGAGCGAGATCGCTGCATCGATGTAGTCCTCCTCTGGCTGCTTCGTACGGTCGATCAATCTGGACAGCATGTCAGCGCAACCGAATTCGTTGGTGGAAACGTAACGGATGTCAAAATCGTAGTTGAGCAGCAGTACACCCACAGAAGAGGTCGCAAAAATCCAATGCCTATTTAGCAAATCTCTGTGCCGATAATGCGCTGAAATGTGCACTGTGCCGAAGAAGGTATGTTTGAAAAACCGTAACTGGCATAAGGACTCGGCTCCCAACCAAAATGACCACTACATTGAAGCGAAACAAGAAAATATTTTATGGGATTTCATTCCTATTGGATAATTCATCCCAGAAACAAGTAAAAAAAACCACAGCGCCGTGGGGAGAGTCGAACTCAATTCATCATCAATATCGTCCTGCCAGTCCGATATCTTAACCAGTGTACTATTTGTGCTTCATGCAGGACGAGGGATATTTGTCATAGGCTTTCTGCCACCGATCAATCACAAGAAAAACGCACAACTTTGGCTTCCCGGCGTTTGGCCTCCTTTCAAGGCAAAGGAAAGAGAACGGGAGTGAAGGAACGGGAAACCCATTGAATGAGACTGTGCTTTGCTTACTGCCTGCTATTACATACACACGCTACATATACACAGCTTCTAAAGCCGGGCAACTTAGCCGGTGTTTGTTTGCCGGTGGATTGAATTGAAGGAATTTATTTTTGTTGCTTTTGCTACACACGCACAGTGCTCGGTTTGCTGGCTGCCTGGTGTTGGCCGGTATTTATTTCCCTCCTTCTTCGTCTTGTTATGCGATAGGGAGGGACGTGAAAACGTTTTTATTCTGTTTCTTTCAGACATATGCAATTAGGTTGCGCTGGGAGGCTAATGCCGGTGGACGCAAATCGAATCAGCACCGGTCGCGTTATCTTATTGTACCAATGATGCTATGAAATTGATTACACGCCATTGGCATGAGGCTGAATTTTGGGTGTAGGTACTTGTGGAATTTCGTCACACCGTACGTAAGCGCAAGAGCTTCCTTTTCCGGCTGCCCGTAGCCTTGCTCTGCTGCTGCAGTTAAGGGTCGTGATGCGTGTTGAATTGCCTTCAGCTGCCTATTTGGAAATTCGTGGAAAATTACTGCACCGATGCCCTTACTTGAAACGTCCGCAGCCATGATTGGTAGCTTCGGATCGTAATAAGTTAGAAACATTTCGGACTGCAGGATTTCCTTAAATCGCCGGAATGACCGTTGACAATCGTTGTTCCACTGCCACTTCGCATCTTTCTTGAGTAGCTGGTCGAGTGGATATCGAAGTTCATGGATGTTGCGGACAAATCTGCCATAAAAATTTATGGCTCCCAGGAATGAGCGCAGTTCGGAAACGTTGGTTGGTGCTGGAATGGAGGCGATGGCTTGGAGCTTTTCTGGATCAGGACGGATGCCCTTGTTGTCGATGATGTGCCCCAAGTATTTGATTGCAGTTTGGAAAAAGTGGCATTTTTCCATCTTTACGTGGAACCCATATTCTTCCAATCGCTGAAGTAGTTGATCCAATGACGCTTTGTGTGCTTCCCAGGTTGGTTCGAATATGAGGATATCGTCGAGGAATGACCAGTTTGTCGGTTAAAGTAAGGCTATGATCATTTAGTATCCGGGCAGTTGCAAACGTGTGTATTTTAAAAACTATTCATTTGATCGAAAAACTTTCTATGGAGGAAATTAAGGTGTTAATATGAAATTTAAACTAAAAATATAAAAAAAAAATTGATCAATGATTTCAAGAAATACTCTCACTTTTTCATAAAATCTCTTTTTTATCTTTGCGCACTTTTTTCAGTCATGTTTTGATTTATTTTTTTTACCACAGAACCAAAACCCTTGCAAAATCATGATATTTTACACAAACTCACCTGGAAAAAGCAATTGGAATCTAGTTGGAACCTTTTCATGAGTTGGTATCTCGAAGAAATTGATATCTTAAATCCGGTTTTAACATAAATTTTTTTGTCCATCAGAACACATCTGTCATATTGCGTAAAAACCGGATGCACAGATTGCGATCTTTGGATCTGATCATTACTAGTTATTTACTTGGTGTCTACTAGTCAGGCAACACTTTGTGCCTCTGCCAGAAATGGATTTTTTGCATTATTTAGGGAGTCTTTATTCAGTTATCCCAAATAACCATAAACTTTTTACCATATTTGTTCCGAGTTGTATGTAGGGGAGGAGGGGAAAAGGACACCGGTCTTGATAGCAAAGCAGCTTCAAGCTGTAATTTATTGAGTTTTGGTTAGATGACATAATTTTAGTTTTATAGTAATTTGACTTACAAAATCAGTGTTTCGAGTCGATTTCCCTACAACCGGAACGATTCTAGGCAAAGCTGACCAAGGCTGCTAATGAAAGAAAGCGTTAGCATGAACCGTTTTTGCATGCAGCGGGAATTGCTAACCTGATAGTGTTACACGGCTTGATAGAGCAAAGTTCTCGGAACTTGGCTGGAGGAGCCGGAACTATTCACGAGCTGTTACTCGGACGCGGCTTGAGAAGGCTAAGTTCGATAAACTTGGCTGGATGAGCCGAAACGATTCACGAGCTGCTGAGAAGGATAAAGGTTAGCATGATCGTTTAGCATGTAGCGACATTCTATTTAACCTGTTACTCGGATGCGGCTTGAGAAGGCTAAGTTCTATGAACTAGGCTGGAAGAGCCGGAACAATAGTCGAGCTAGAAAGCGCTGGATGGAACACGTTGTTGTTTAGCACAGTACTATGCTCTACACTGGGCCGGATGAATCCGAAAAGGTCTCACTGAAAACTAGCTAGTGATGCGTAGACAAATTGAGGTTAGCACAACACAACATTTCGTGTAGGGCAGGATTCACAAACCTGTTTACGTGCCACTGTCTGGTTATCGTTCGTTTGTTTCACTGCACTTGGTTCGGCAATAGTTTTAGCTTAGGTTAGGTAGTTTTTTTCAATTGTAGTTTAAATAGGTAGATATAGTTTTAATCACGAAGAATAGAAATAAAGCTATCTGTTTGACTCTTCTTGAATGGGTGGTGTAAGTTTTTTCCCGGAACTCGTAGCTGTCAAACGGGAAAGCGTCGCGGCTGGCCGCTGAACTGCAGTTTAGTATTTGGCGTCGAAAATGTCGCGCCGCTTCAAAGTTGGCAGTGCTCCCAGTTGCCAACAGCCTCCCCCCCGTAACACTGGTCAGGATGATCCCGGGTTACCCTTAGTCGCAACTTCAAATACAGCTAACTTTGAGACCTCACCCCCAACGTCAAGTACAGCTAGCTTGGAGACCGATTGCCTAGTGAGCCCCCTATGAGTTTGAACAATCGCCTTTCTTACACGCCCATCTTGCCCTGGAATTACCTCATTAACACGTCCGCGGACCCAACCATTTCTTCTAGCCTCATCCACAATGATCACCAAGTCTCCTACGCAAATCGGTCGAGTTTCACTCTGCCATTTTGTACGCCGAGTCAAATCCGGCAAGTATTCACGAATCCATCGACGCCAGAAAGTGTCCGCTTGAGTTTGTATTTGGTGCCAAGTATTTTTCAGCGCCAATTTTTCGTCTACCTGCTCCACAGTCGGCTGCTTGATACCGTTGGAGCTTCCGATTAACAGATGGTTAGGAGTAAGAGCTTCTTGTTCCGCTGCCTCAATCGGGAGGTACGTAAGCGGTCTGGAGTTCACTATTCCTTCAGCCTCGACTGCTAGAGTCCACAGACCCTCATCGCTCAGTTTTCGACACGCGCTCACGCTCGTCTCCATCGCCTTCTTCACCGAACGAACCATGCGCTCCCAAGCGCCGCCCATGTGTGGTGTGCCGGGTGGTATAAACACCCATTTCGTTGCAGTATTGGTGAACGTAGATGCCAGCCCTTCTTCGATGTTGGACACTTGTTGCTGCAGCACGTTATCGGCTCCCCGGAAGTTGGTGCCGTTGTCTGAATAGAATTCTAGTGGTGATCCTCGCCTACCAACAAACCTCCGAACCGCCATAATACACGACTCCGTACTTAGGTTGAATACTACTTCGACGTGGACAGCGCGCACTGTTAAACAGGTGAAGAGCGCGATCCAGCGTTTAACCGAGCTCCTACCCACTTTAACCTGGAGTGGACCAAACAAATCCAACCCAACGAAAGTGAATGGTCGTGTGCACGTTGCTAACCTCGCCGCTGGTAAAGGAGCCATCCTTGGAATTTGAGGTCGAGCGTTGTTGATTTTACAGTACTGACAACGCTTCACGATCTGCTTCACACGGGATCGTATTTGTGGGATATGGTAAACCTGACGTAATTCGTTCACCACGGTCTCGAAATTAGCGTGATGGAACTTACGGTGATAAAAATCGATGATCAAATCGCTGACACGGTGTTGTTTCGCGAGAATCACTGGATACTTGATGCAGTTGTCCACATTAACCGCCGCTCCAATCCGCCCGTCGACTCGCAGAACTTGGTGCTCGTCCAGGTAAGGTGACAACTTATACAGTTTGCTGCCTTTTCCTACGGTGACCTGTTTCTTATTCGGCTCGCTGATTTGTGCCAGTAGTTGGTGAACTTCGTCTGGAAAAGCTTCTCGTTGAACCATTCGGAAAAGGTAATCTTCGGCAAGCCTCAACTCGGATTGCGTGGGATACAAACTACTGATCTTGCAACGTGTTTTCTTGCAGTTGTTGAAATATCGGAATACGTAGGCCATTGCTCTGGTCAGTCTCTCCCACTTAGAAAATCTGGATACATCAACCAGCGGATCTGGAATTTCTAGGCTTTGATGGACCCCACACATTTTTTGTTCTTCTACAGTTGGTTGTATTGACTTGGGACGCGGCCACTCTGCCTCTTCCTCTTTCAAGAATTCCGGTCCGTTGAACCATGGACCATCCACATCCAGTTGGCCACCTTGTCCCCATTTTGTGGCCAGGTCAGCAACGTTCATCTTCGTTGAGATCCATCGCCAATCAGCGATAGAAGTGGTAGATAATATTTCAGATACTCGACATGCCACAAACGACGAATATCTTCGATGGTCCGAGCGTATCCAGGCTAGTACTGTACTCGAATCCGACCAAAATACCGTACGATGTATTTGCAATGTATGGCCTTCTTTAATAAACGTTTCTAGTCGCGCAGCTAATACAGCAGCTTGGAGTTCAAGCCGGGGAATCGACCAATGTCGTAGAGGAGCTACCTTCGTCTTTGACGCAACTAAAGTGCACTTATATTCCTTGCTATTGATGGAAATACGAAAATACGCTACGGCTGCGTAAGCATCTTCGCTTGCATCGGCAAATATATGCAGTTCAAGATTATTGTAGAGTGTTTCAGTAGCATCTAGATAGTAGCATCTTGGAACCTGGAGGTCTGCTATAAGTGGGAACTGATCTATCCATCTTGTCCATTTTTCGAATACTTGGTCGTTGATTTCTTCATCCCATTGAGTACCGGCTCTCCAAATATCTTGGAGAAGTATTTTGCCTTGAACGACAAAGGCCGCTAGAAGACCGAGAGGGTCGAATACACTCATTAAGCACTTCAGTACTTGTCGTTTCGTTGGCCGCATTCTGTTTGAAATAATGTCGTTTATTTGTGGCTGAAAGTTGGTGGAATATGCCAGAGTATCTTCATTGGGAAGCCAGTGCATTCCAAGAACCCTCTCGATGATGCCGTGCTGTGTGTTTAGTTCTTTGGGATTAGGATCTGTTGCCTCTCCAAGTCCTTGGAGTATTTTCACGCTATTGGATCTCCAACCACGAATGTTGAAGCCTCCTCGCGCGTGAATGGCCTTGACTTCTCGAGCAACTCGTTGAGCTTCTTCCTCTGTCCCAAAGCTATCGACGTAGTCGTCCACGTAATGGCAGTCGATGATTCCTTCAACAGCTCGAGGATAGACATCCGCAAACTCTCGTGCGTTCTTATTCTTTATGAATTGAGCAGATGCTGGGGAGCAAGTTGAACCGAAAGTGGCCACCTGCATAACAAAAACGTCGAAAACTTTATTTGGATTGGTCCGCCAGAGAAAACGCTGAGCTTGCTGATCTTCGGGACGAATACGGATTTGGTGGAACATCTCGGATATATCACCAGAGACTGCCACAGCATATTGTCGGAAACGGAAGAGGACCCAGGGTAGTGTTGTTAGTTGATCTGGCCCTTTCAAAAGCATGCTGTTCAACGAGACACCTTTAACCGTAGCAGCTGCGTCCCACACCATGCGAATCTTCTCCGGCTTTTTGGGGTTTACTACAACGCCGAGTGGTAGGTACCAGGTTTTCCGAGGATCTGAGTTTCTGATTTCACCTTCGGTGGCGAGACGGGCATATCCTTTCATCTGGTATTCTTCTATTTGCTTAGTAACGTTTTCCATCATCTTTGGGTTTCGTTTAAGCTTACGTTCTAAACACTCGAAACGTTTTTCAGCCATAAAACGGCTGTCAGGAAACTCATAATAATCGGACTTCCAAAGTAAGGCAGTTTGGAATCTATCACCTTGGCGACTTGTGTGCTCTTCAAGGATTCTCTTGGCCCGTTTATCGTTCTCAGATTCTAGAATGGCTGTCCCGGTTATCCCCACGTCTTCTAAAGCAAAATAGTTCCGAACAGCAGTGTGCAATGCATCATCACCAGAGCAACTACAACGGTGCACGTACAAAGATGTATCTTGATATCCTGTTCCTCCGTAGACACACCATCCCAACCTTGTTTTAGTAGCTATTGGGTCTTGCGGCTGACCTTCTTTTGTACGAAGCGGAACGGTCAAATGAAGGTTGTTAACCCCTATCAAAACACGAGGAATTGCATTCCTGTAGCTCGCTATCGGAAGTCCTCGTAGATGCCGAAATGAAGCCGACAATGTACCAAAGTCTAGTGTTTGTGGGGTAAGAGCTAATTCTTTGACTGTGCGAGTATCTTGTAGTTTATGATGCCGTTGATCGGTTCCGGATATCTGAAGCTCAATCACCTTGGAGCCATGTTCCGTTCTCGTCTTATTGCCCGTCCATTTCAAACAGAGTGTTCGTGGTTGTCCTTGCAAACCGAGTTCATCAACCAGTTTTTCTTCGATAAGCGTGAGTGATGAACCATCATCCAGGAAAGCGAAAGTGTCAATTTTCAGATTTCCCTTACCGTGTAATGTGACCGGCACAAAGCGAAGCAGGCAAACTTGAGGAAAACTTCGATGCACGTGGATGTCGGCGGGCGGACTGGGTTCGAAAGCGGATGGTCCACGACCATTGGAGTTGGACTGATGATCGTTTGAACGTACTGAAGATTCGCCTGCATTATTCTGCATCTGCTGACCCCCGATGGAATGGAGAAGAGGGTGGTGGCGGACTGTACAACCATTAACATTGCAATATCCACTCAAACGACAAGGTCGGTGGCCGTGGAAATTCAGGCAATTGCGGCATAGTCTTTCTTGCTCCACGACTCGCCTGCGTCCTTCAAGGGTGAGCGCTTTGAATTCGTCGCATTCCTTCAGTTGGTGGTTCCGGCTGCACATGCTACATCTCCTCTCTCTGTGGTTACTGGCTGGGTGACTGCTCTCGGTATGCGCGTGTAAAGCTCCTCGCTTTGGCCGAGTCCGTTCCTCAAGCCGACTGGGTACAACACATATTTTCGAAGAAGTAACTTTGCTTGCTCGTTTCATTAACATTTTCATAAATTCACCAAATTCTTTTAAGCTCACTTCACTGTTGTCGTCTGTATATGCTGACCACTGCATTTGGTAATCGACCGGCAAACGGTTCACTAACGCGGCGAGCAATGATGGATTTGACAGATGGGCGTTTTGATCAGATGCTTCCAGATGAGCGCAGTAATTTTGAACGGCTGTGCCGTATTCTATCAGGGATTCTAATTTTTCAGCTTTGGGGGCAGGAATATTCCAAAGTTTTTGTAAAAGGCCATTAATTATCAGGTCAGGTCGGCCAAAACGAAAGCGTAGCGTGTCAATTATCTCAGGCACTAAATCGGGCAGAAGTAAGCTGCTTCGCACCGATTCAAGTGCTACTCCTTTGAGGCAACGTTGAAGACGAGTCAAATTTTCAACCGGGTTGTAGCCACAGGCTAAAGTGGAGGTAGTATAATGGCTAATAAATACTGGCCAATCTTCCGGGTCCCCTGAAAAGATAGGGAGATCCCGGGCGATAACCTGACGTGCTGCTAGTTGAGATGGGGTAGGCGAAAAACTATTCATATGTTGGGTGATATTTGCGTACTCGCTTGGGGGGCAATGTCCCAACTGTGATATCAGGGACTCATGGGGCTCATTACATTGATCGGAATTTAGGCGAAGAGAATTAGGAACGGTCTTACCTTGACGTTGGTTTCTTTTATACTTGTCTTGAGGGGGGTGAGGCACAGGCGCACGGTCCTGGGATGGCGCACGTGGAATTGGTGTAACCTGCTCGCCATGGGGAAAGAAACCGGCTGGATTTCGATGATATTGTTGTTCGGGAGCTCCTACCGTGGCTATCTTATCGGCAAATTGGACTGCTGACCTTCTCTTTCCACCATGGTTGTCGGTTGACAACTGCTGCATCCGTTGACCCAAGTTGGCTTCCGAAACAGCGGGAAAAATTTGGGTAGATGCTGAATCCGGAACGACCAACCAGGTCGGTAGATGAGTATCACTGATGCTCCGACCACTGGTTGTGGGGAAAGTTGAACCAGCGATAGGTTGGTTTGAACTAGTCGGAGGTGTGTTAGAAGTTGGACCGTTCAGCTGGCCTGTAGGGACCGTCGGAAAAGTTGCATCATTGGTTGGAGCACGTTCGGGAGTTACAACGACATCAGATATGCTTTCCAACCAATCAGTCGTTAGCTGACGACTAATCCTCCTGTTCACCCGGCTCTGAGTGTTGTTCGTTTCATCCACATCGTTGACGGTGGATTGCAAAAGTTTGTACTTCGCATCGACCAGTCGTTTCTGGGCTTCGATTGCTTCCAAGCGGATCTGTAGAGCCTTAAGCTCTAAGTTACGGTTTTCCTCCAATTGCTCCAGCTGTAGCTGAACCTTTCGGGAACGTTTACTGGAAGCGGTCGCACTGCTGTGAATGCTGAGCGCTGGCTGGCATTTTGGACAGGACCAAGGGCGGAACTCAATGGATGGTGTAACTCCTGCACAGGTTAGATGGTACCAATCATCGCATACGTCGCACTGCACCATGTTCCCTGCCGAATCAGGGAGATTACACGCCACGCAGTTGGAAACTCCATCATTGGGTGTCGCTGGAGATGGTGCATCGTCGTTCGCAGTTGCCATCTCCCGCGATGGATGATGATTTTCTTGAAGAATGTTCCGAGTTGTATGTAGGGGAGGAGGGGAAAAGGACACCGGTCTTGATAGCAAAGCAGCTTCAAGCTGTAATTTATTGAGTTTTGGTTAGATGACATAATTTTAGTTTTATAGTAATTTGACTTACAAAATCAGTGTTTCGAGTCGATTTCCCTACAACCGGAACGATTCTAGGCAAAGCTGACCAAGGCTGCTAATGAAAGAAAGCGTTAGCATGAACCGTTTTTGCATGCAGCGGGAATTGCTAACCTGATAGTGTTACACGGCTTGATAGAGCAAAGTTCTCGGAACTTGGCTGGAGGAGCCGGAACTATTCACGAGCTGTTACTCGGACGCGGCTTGAGAAGGCTAAGTTCGATAAACTTGGCTGGATGAGCCGAAACGATTCACGAGCTGCTGAGAAGGATAAAGGTTAGCATGATCGTTTAGCATGTAGCGACATTCTATTTAACCTGTTACTCGGATGCGGCTTGAGAAGGCTAAGTTCTATGAACTAGGCTGGAAGAGCCGGAACAATAGTCGAGCTAGAAAGCGCTGGATGGAACACGTTGTTGTTTAGCACAGTACTATGCTCTACACTGGGCCGGATGAATCCGAAAAGGTCTCACTGAAAACTAGCTAGTGATGCGTAGACAAATTGAGGTTAGCACAACACAACATTTCGTGTAGGGCAGGATTCACAAACCTGTTTACGTGCCACTGTCTGGTTATCGTTCGTTTGTTTCACTGCACTTGGTTCGGCAATAGTTTTAGCTTAGGTTAGGTAGTTTTTTTCAATTGTAGTTTAAATAGGTAGATATAGTTTTAATCACGAAGAATAGAAATAAAGCTATCTGTTTGACTCTTCTTGAATGGGTGGTGTAAGTTTTTTCCCGGAACTCGTAGCTGTCAAACGGGAAAGCGTCGCGGCTGGCCGCTGAACTGCAGTTTAGTATTTGGCGTCGAAAATGTCGCGCCGCTTCAAAGTTGGCAGTGCTCCCAGTTGCCAACAATATTTAAGATCAAGAGTTGCACTCCGATGGTTGATTTGAGCTTCGCGTGGATCCTAGAGTGGCTCCTTATACTTAATAACCATGTGGTACGAAAAAAAATCAGAAAAAATCAACATTTCATGAGCTTTCGAGTCAACAATGAAGAATTTTCGAGGCACAAAATGCGCAAAAGGAGCAAATTTGTGCAAAATTATTTTTATCATGTCTTTTTGCATAGTAAATATCTCATACACACGTTAACTTAAAAATCTATCAAAAATAGGCAAGATAGTCCTTTTCATAACCAACACAACGCTACTTTTGCATATCCGAGCTCTATTAGCGCAGCTATCACCAAAATAAAGTGCCCGGATACTAAATGATCATAGCCTTACTTAGTTTTTGGGTCTTGGGTTTGCTTATTGAATTTTGAAGGCATTAAAAAAGTTTGAAAAGTTTTGCAATTTCACTACCTAAAATTCAAAAATACCATATCGTTAAGGATTCTCTTCTTCTTCTTCTTCTTCGTTTTAGTTTTTTTGGCCAGAGAATGAAACTCTATAACACCACGTTAAGGATTCGTACGCAGTAGATGGTAAAAATCTTAATGCTGCAAGCTTCATTTTAAATTTTTCCCGCGATCCCGGGAATTCCCGGGAAAAGGATCGTCAGATTTTCTGATTCCCGGGAACGCTTAAATGGCCGGGAAATGGACACTCTACTGACTTCCTCATGCAGCCACAGTAGCCTTCTTTGTGACCGATGCGGTTGCATGCCTTGCAGAGATGTTCGGAAAAAAGACAGTCGCGGACAAAATGCATGGAGTGCAAGGTGTGGACATACTTTCCGTTTTTGATGGACGTTGTTGGATGCCGGATTTCCTCTCCGAAATGCTGTGGACCGATTTGTTCGAACTTGATGGATGTTCTATCATCGTGGTGTCCGACTTGAGATGGACAATTCGCTACAACTCGTCGATAAGAGTCTGAATTGTCACCGGAGTTTCGTTCGTTCCTCCTTCGATGCGGGAAAGCAGTGTTGCTCGAATGTCTGCGTAACGGGGTGCTTTGAGACCGCAGACCAAAATCAAGCATTTGAATTGGTCGATGCTCAAGTTTTGAATCTCAAACTCTTCGCATGCTCTGTTGACTTGGCCGCCGTCGGAAATGATGTCGTCAGCTTCCGATTTTACCAGCTGTAGGGGACCCTTCAAATATTACTTAACGATTTTAGGGGAGGGGGGAGGGGGTATTGCTGTTTGTTACGATTTGCGGATTTTGCTTAGAAGTTTTGAGACGAATGTGTTACGTAGGAGGGAGGGGGGGTTGAAAATTCCCAAAAATTGCGTTACGTAACATTTAAACGGCCCTCTGGTAGCGCTTGCTTAAACGGATTTTTGCCTACCGAAGATCTTTTCCAGTGTCTTGATGGTGTCAGTAAAAGGGATGGCCTTTGGCAATTGAGGAAGGATGTATGTAGTTCACATAGCGACCGTGGGAACACGTGTCCAGTTTTCGGAGCAGGGGCCTAACCTTTGCTGCATCATCGAGACTGCGTGCGTCGCTTTCGAACAAATCCGAGTAACGGGCGAACCATTTTTCGAATGTGGTGCCGTTCTCCGGATCGAACCTGAACTCGTCGATGTTGGTGGACAGCGATTCCAACGCTTGCTCTGGGTTTGCTGCTTGTGGAACGGCCAACCGCTGGAGAAGTTTTGTCATCTGCAAAATCGCTGCTTGGAGTTCCTGTTTTGCTGCCATTCTTCCTCGGGTTCAATTCTGGATGAGTACTTGAATTCCAGAAGTGTCCTCGTCGCCAATTGATATGTCTTCCAGATGCTTCCAGAAACAAACAAACTTTGGATGTACCTACTATTAATTACCACTTTATTCTAGAACAGTAACTAATGGAATGCGAATACTTACATGTGGTTTTTAGTCAATGACTGCTTAGACAGATTTTAAATTTGAAACGATTGCTTCGATTTTCGATTTTGACAGGAATAAAGACTAAGGACTCAGAATTAGAATCAAGTAAAGAATATGTAGGGGAGAATGGGGATACTTGATCCCCGATTCTTATTTTCATCATATCTTTTTGGGGGAATTTAAAAACTCGTCGTCTTTTGCATTTTCTGATAGCGTGTAATTTCAAGTTTATATGATCCAAAAGTACGAGCGATGCATGAACTCAAAGATGAACTAGAAGCATTTTCGTGAGACTTAAAAAATTGTGTTATTTTTCAAGTTACAAGAGACTTTATTCTTTACTAAAGGAGACTTGACCCTTAATTCAGGGTAACCTGACCCTACACACCAAAAAATTATGAAAATTAGACTGGACAGAAACGCTTAAGCACCTATATTTCTTTTGATCTATTCAAGAAAAAATCTAATTTTACATCTTTTCGAACATAAAATACACACATACATGGATGATTTCAAATCTCAGGATATAAACTGAAACTTGAAGCAATACGAATCGAATTTTACATCATTGTGCATCTAAAGTTAAAATCTTGAATTTAAAGCTGTGTGACGGAAAACATAAAATTATGTCTATCAGTTTTAATGAGTTCAGTCGAAGCGTTTTCCATTATGGCGCTAGTAGTAGATTGATTTGTTGTTCATAATCGTATGCAGTTTGTGCAGTGACTTCTGATACAAATGCATTGCAAAAAGCGGAGTTTTAAACACCCGGTAAATGTGGATGTGGAATTATTCAACTAACAACGAAAAGAAATTTATCATTAAAGTATGGCCAAACTTTCCAATGCACGAGTTTATAAGGATTTGTGAATGTTACCTTGTGTATAAAAATTTATGAAAAATAATCTGAGTGATCCTGAAGCAAGGTAAGTTTTATAAGGTAAACATTTCGAATAAAAAGTAAAGCTTCTTTCACAAATTTACAGTCATATCAACTTTGGAACAAATGTTCAATTTCTACGGACATGGTGACGTAGTGCAGCTCATTCAATGATTAAAACAAGATAAAGCAATATTACTCGACGATTGCTGTATTGTCCATTAAGGTAAGTGTGCAAATTATTCATAAGATTAAGTCTTCAAAAAATCTAAGCCTGATATCAGGTTATAAAACACTTCGAACATGAAAGTCCATTGAATTTAGCAGAACATTCAATTTTTAACCATACATTGGTCTTTGAAATTTCAGTTATACTTGGTTTATCCCAATGTTGAAAAATTAAATTGATTGGATGTCGTATACCTGCTCTATATTATATTTTCGCTCAAACATCTTTCAAGTGTCGGAACGGTCGGAACCAAACAAAAGAAAGAGTTGTCGATTGTCGAGGTGTTTGCAAAATTTTTCATCGTCGCTGGTTGGCAGTCACCAGCGCGAAAACTTCGGATTTCAGCTGCATCGACAATATTTTCACCTGCAAACCTGAAAGCATAGAATACATATTGATTTTGATTTTTTTTTGTACCTACATGAAGTTTTAATTCTGTCTCGTTCCGACTGCAGATTATTATTTTCTTTTAAATTTCAGTAATCCTTTTAAATTGTTGTTAAAATTGTAACGGACCATTATTGACTAGGATACCAACAAAATAAAAACATTGAAATCAAGTTAGAGTAATGGGCGGAATTGAATAAAATGAAACGTTAATAATAAAATTAATTAATAATAAATCAACACAAATCAAAACATTTAATTAAAACGAAAATTAGAAGATTCAATTCAACTGAACGAGAGACTAAATCATCCTGCAAGGTACCACCCTGAAATAATCATTAACTCGATCATCATTAATATCAGAAGCGCGCCTGTAGATGTATTCGATCACCCGACACATTTTCGAAGTAGAAAGTATGGTTTAGAGAGTCATCTTCCAGATGATCACCGACCGCAAGCTTGTTGTGCACCAGGTGAATGACCTCTTTCGGGATGCCTTTGTGCACCTAGGTTTGGAAGAGAAAAGGTTTGGTCTTTGGACTCGGGTTCGGAAGGGGAAGACAAGGCTGCATTGTAAAATCGCGGAAAAGAGAGTTGTTTGTTTAACTTCTCGATTAGGTCTTCGTATCGGGCAGTTCCGGTACGAAGTTGAACTAGATTCAGGAAGGCTGATTGCCAATGCGACTTCCTGAATCACTTAATCTTGTAGTTCAGTTGGGTGAAGACCGTTTAATTCGCGTGGTACATTTTCTTAGTCCAATCTGTGATCCGTGGACCAGTGTTCCAATTATTAATTAGCCTCTTTTTGTTTCACGCTTAGCTTACACTAAGGCTAAAAAGTGCAAGGAATTGTAGTGTTGACAAGCTTTTTAAAGCCGAGAAAAGGTTATACTCTGATAGGTAAGGTGAGAAAACGCTTGTGCATTGTCACACAATAAGAACCACCCACTATCATCGCGACAGACTTGAGGCGCCCACTACAACCTCCTCAAAGAGCCCGTCGCACACGTTCATCTCACCGAGCCAAGCCGATAACCCCGCCGAGACGACAAGGAAGCCCGCCGGGATCGATACGTCATATCCAGAGTGCGGACAACGCCACATAGGGTAATTGGTCAGCGAAGTTCAATCAATCGAAGCGAAAAAACCTTAATTTGAATTCGTCATCAGCTCTTCAACACGCGACAGCAATTTTGGATTTGGAAATTCTTCAACCAGCAGTGGAAGCCGGGAGAACTTAGCAAAAAGTTTTGCTGAACGCGTGGGATCACATTAGATCCTACCACGCGTTCAGCCATAGTTACCTGCATGGACATTCCATCAGCCGTTCGCCCAGCACCAGCACATTACTAGGAGGTTGCGACAGCATCAAACCGCCGAGGAGCCAAAAAATGAGGGGATAGACTTCTCCAAAACCCCCATCTGAATAAGCAGCAAATGTGAGTACTCACCCATGGCCAACTTTGTTGATTAGCAATTGTTATGTACATGACATTATTCTGAACGGCATGCAACTATAGCCGCTTGAGTTGCAATTTACAAATTTCGTCCTATGACATTTTTGGGACGTGCAATCGAATTGTTTTGGATTGGCGAGCCGGAAAAGTAGCCTATTTCCACCCCCGCAAGGAAAATGCAAATCATTTGTATGGGGAAAATCTTATGATCGAGCGCACCGTATATCGAATGAGACACCAAGCGTTTCCACCAGCACTAGCAGTAGAAAATCGAAACAGACACACAACTTTGTAAAACGAACACACGACAGTAGAGTCCGAAATAAAAAGGATCCAATGAATGTACCTAACTAAACCGTCTCAGGTATTTCGGACCGGAAACACTAGAGGGATGATGACATAATTGGGGCATTGGGAAGGGGGTCACAGGTTATTCGTTGTTGCGTTTGCTTTCTTTACAGCGGTGATTGGCTGCGAATCCAATCACGGTCTTTTCTCATTCCTGGGCAAGTTAAGAGGGTGGGAATTCGTCCGTTAGTTTTCAGACTTCTCTAGTTCAACTTTTTAGCGAACAACGAATAATCCCCCTTTCCGTGATTTTGCGGGCTGTTCTCGTTTTCGGGGCGGATTCGAATTCGAAGCCGAAGTACGGATCCCTTTTCAGAGACCCTTCTGCTTCTTTCCCAAAATAGGGAACCAAAAAAGGAACTCACGTCCGAGTCTCATTCAGCTGGGCAAACCAAGACTAGGTGGGTGGTCTTCCGTAAGGAAGTGGCGCTTAAGCCACCCGCTAACGAAACGGAAGTGTGTCGGGGCTCTCGTTATAAAATAACAAAACAATACACAAAACAATTTATTAAAAAAAATAAAATCGAAATGTTTACAACTAATTTGCTCAACAGTTCTTGCACCAGTTTTTCAAAGCACAGTTCATAGTACATGGAAAATAGTATGTCTGTTCAATGAAGTCTGGTTGAAAAGGGTCGAAACAAGTAGAAATGGATAGACAGTTTATCACCTATCTCTTTCCAATTGACTTCGACCGATTTCTACCAGGTCGAAACGAATCCCGCTGCCGAGCTGGATTGGTTTCGACTAGTTTCTACTTGCTCCATTGAACAACGACCTGATTAGTTTCGGCCAAAACATTGGCTCGATGAACATCTACCAGTTGAAACCGATTTTTACCAACCATTGAACGAAGCTAGTATTTATGTACATGGAAGCAAAGAGTAAAGTGAAAATTGTGAAAATTGCACCTGCACTCTGCACCCCAATGAATGGTATTTACCTCAAGGTCGAATTTCTACGCTCTTCAAAATCAGACTCGAAGCATCGCGTATTACCACGTCACATTATTGCTTATTTATGATTTTATATTAAAGGCTTATTGTTGCTTAATACTTCTAACACACCATTTAGGAATCCTTTTTTTAAATCTCACACAATCAAATAACACACTACCAAATTAAATTAGGTATATTATTTTCTGAAGTAAAAGTTGTACGTACACACAAAACTTTCGAGGCCCAACTTAGCAAAAATACTCCCTTACTTTCAGTTAGCAAAAATTTTTTTTTGCTCTTCAGTTAGCACTTTCCCAAATTGTCATGACTTTAGCTCAATTTGAGTAAAAAACACCCATTTGCTACTAACTTTAGCATTTACAGTAGCTGGGACTCGAACTTTTACTTTGGACTCGAACCGCGGTCAACGATTTGTTTTGGCAGGCATTTTGATTTTGATTTGTTTTCGTTAGTCGGTCGCGATTTTGGAACGAAAATGTAGTTATTCGATTCCGTTTTGTAGAAAAAAGTTCTGTCGGAACAACAAGTGTGTCGTTAATGTGTTTAGTTTGCCGTTCCTGGGAAGATTCATCACAGGCCGCTGGAAGACACACTTGCCCGGACATGTCGAAAAATTGGGGATTGAAATCCTCCGGAGCCGAAGAAATTGTAAGTGTTTCTTTGGCAAACAACACCACTGCGACCCGCCGGTGTCTCCACTAGGTGGACTCGAACCGGAAAAATCCTCTATTTCGTTTCGTTTACGAAATTAACTTTGATTTAAAATCGAATTTGAAAGATAATTTTAAATTTTGCAGGATTTTTGTGTTGGTTCGAAGATCCGACACGGTCAGGCGATGAGTTTTTTTGACACCGCTGAAAGCTGCTATTTTTCATCCTCCGGAGATTGTATGCATGTAAGTACATACCGTTGCATTATTAACATTCCCTAACCTTTCGTAAACACACGGCTGGACCATTTTGGAAAGGCCGGGATAAATCATCCAATAGGATGAAAATCCCTGAAAAAAAAAGACCATTTTGGAAAAAAATACGAAGACTCTCACTTGAACAGTTGTTGCAGTGGACGTTGTGAATGATCAGTTTGTTTCTTTTAGTCGACGCTCCGGAAGAACGTTCATGATGCCCAAAGTGAAGGACGAAGGCAAAAGACGCAATAATTTACAAGAAGTCAGCTTGTTTTGATCTGAGTGGCTGAGGGAAAACACAAATTTCAGGAAACAGTCGAACAACTGGAAATCAAGTTATGGTAAGCATTGGTAAAAATTTTGAAAGTATAGTATTTTTTGTAGTTAATTCATCTACTTTTTTAAATTATGATTTAAGTTTGATGTAATTGCAATTCGTATTTGGATCTGTTTACTGAGGCAATCAAGAATATCTGATTAAAAAATCTTTTTCTACATTCCGGAGCTTGGATTTTGAACTATTTATGAAGAATGAAATCATGTTTCACTATCTTTTTATGATATCGAACAAAAACAGAATTCAATATAATTTTTTTTAGTTCGGTATGGAAATTTTTAAATTAGTTTATTCGGAATGATGGTATATTAGAGAAAATTCAACCTGCACCTTATTAACCAAAATTTTATTCAGTTAAAAAATAAATCAAACGAAAATAATTCTATTTCGCCTAAATTATAATAATTTGTAAATAAAATTAAGTTTTCAGGACACTTTATCACCTGTAGGAGCAACTTCTTGATGCAATGGTAGGATCAAGACACAAAATTCACTGTCACTACAAGACTACAAGTTCCAAAAAGCTGGTAGCCGGATCATTATATTTTTGGTTTTTGTAAACATATTAACTTAATAGAAACTAATTTATGAAGGCGAGTAATTATTAATTCAAATTGCCTCCATTTTCGATTCAGAAGTTTTGAATTTTTGGCTCAAATGACCCAAGTAACCATAAGCACTAAAACATAGCCCTTAATCAACACTATATTCCCATATATAACTCTGTATCAATGCTTGTTTTGCACTATATGCGTATATAATGCAGATTTAATGCTAAAAAGGCGAAATAGCGGGCTGATTAAATGCTATCACAACATAGTCTTTAATAAGCATTACAAATGCTTAATTAGAGCACCATCAAAACGTCATTTTTCGCAAGCCGTATAAAAGCATTAACAATGCATACTTAGAACACCATTTGTTTATTTAATTATTATTTTTTGAATAATTAAAATGAACAAAAAATAAATAAATAATTATTATCTGCAACATCAATCAACCTGCTGAATGAAGGAGGATTATGCCTGCTTAATGAATTCTTCTGAGTCTTGAACCGAGGATCCCGCAGCAGCCTTTATCTCTCCTTGCGCCTTTACCATTTCGACCACTCTTGATGCTGATAAGGTGGGTGAAAAAATCCGTACTTCAAGTACTGTTCGGGTTACACCACTCCTAATGCTTATTAGCTATAGAGCTACTCTATATGTGCATATAGTGCTATCATTAGTGCTAATTTTCTTTATTGCTTCTATGCATTAATAATGCTTATATAAAACAAAAAAGCATTATGAATGTTGATTTAATGCCAACTTGCATTAGAAATGGTGATTTCATGCTAACTTGCATTAGAAATGTTGATTTAATGCTGATTCAGGGTTTTGGCTTAATGCTTATGGTTACTTGGGGAAACTATACTGTTTAGAGCAATCGTTTGATGTTTTTGAACTCCATATCTATTCAGCAGCGGAGATCAAACAAATCAACTGATTCATTATAATTCCATCATGCTCTTGATTCCCATATTAAAAATAAAACAATTGAATGATAAGCTTTTTCCTTAACAAACGCTAAACCAGACTAATTTGAAAAAATCTTAATAATTATTTCCAACATTTCCAGGGACTCCCAATGTTCCTGTTACGTTTCCATTTGGGTATGGTGGTGGCGAGGCAATAACGTGTTCGCACATGTTGATGATCGTGGAGGTACCTTGATTTATGGATTGAAGAACAGATGAACAGGCGAGGAACTTGACGGTCATGAAGAGAAAACGGAAAAACATCGTGGAAGAAAAAGCCAACGGTGTTGAGGACCTAAAAGTATTTCGTACCAGTGTGAATTATTTAATGTTAATCTAAATTGTATAGAATATGCTAAGTGGTTGAAAATTACTTGAAAATAAACTAATTTCTCTTTTTCCATATTTTCTCCTTTCTTTAGAATACCAACGCATACTTCGAAATTTGAATTTTACTAAATCTTTAGTAATTTTAAGAGATTTTTTTTGCTAAACCTTTTAGCAAACAATGTTTCTTTTTACTATAAAATTAGTAAACATTTAGTCAGGGCACTTTTTGGAATTTTGCTGAAATTTTAGTAAAAAAAATTTGCTAAATTGATTGCTAAGTTTCTAGCTGGTCAAATTTGAGCAAAATTTTGCTAATTTTCGGCCTCGAAAATTTTGTGTGTACTGAGATTTTGTTTTAATTACATGCGTCATATCAAGATAAAAGTATCAAATCGTTAAGCAATTTTAGTTAGCTCTAAGGCCGATGACATAGTGAATGCGATGCGATGCATACTGGTAAATGCGAATCAATGCGGCGAACCACATTTGATGAAAATGTGTGAATCGCTTAAACCTGACATATTCAACGCGGTGAAGCAGATGTCAATTTGTTTCGCCGCTCGACCTCATTGACCGCGTTCGCCAATTCGCCTCGCATCGCTCTCACTCCTCTCACTAGGTCGTCGGCCTTATTTGATGATTTTTACTTCTATACCGCTTTTGTTTCCAACGTTCAATTTGAATGTCACCTGTCTGTTGTACAGTAAAGGCTTCGTTTTTTCGAACAGTCTTCTAATCCCATTTATTGCGAAAAGAGAGTGCATGGAGAAAATTGAAATGACAAAAAGATAGCTGAATTCAGGGATGCAAGTTTTAAAGTTTCCAAATTTATGATATCTTTTATATTTATGATAAAAAGCAAAAAAAAACTCATTTACTTTGTATCTTATTAAGTTCAAGATTATTCAATAAAAAAAAACAAATAATAATTTGGAATTATTTATTTTTCATCGTCATTGAAAATATATTTTGAATTGGGAAGAGCAAAAATCGTGTTTCTTTACCTTTGTGTAGTGATTATATTTTATAAAATCGTTTTTCAATAAAACAGATTTTTATTTGAAACTTAGGTAAAACTAAAAAAAACCTAACAGGCATCTCTGCTACCACGAATCAGATTTGGAAGGAAACAAAAAAAAACAAACAGACCATGGCAAAACAGCGCTTAAGTTTGATCTGAAAACCAAGACGAACAACGTGCAACATCCCCTGCTGTTTTCCGTCGCCGCCCAGAACGTACGAAGCAGTATGTACCAGCTGACCTGGTTTTAGACATTGGATCCCGTTCCTGGTATAGGTAAGTATTGTGATGTCGATGATTTAGTCAAATTGGCATTTCAGTCGAAGTTGCCTCCCCCCCCCGGCTTATTTCAGCCGAAGTTCCCCTTTTAAAGCACTTAAATAATTTAAAATCCATTATTTTGTCAGGTGCGCCGGCTTAATACTAATGATGCTTTCAAGGAGCATGACGATGCCAGGAGTAAACCACGGCAGCTGCAACAGAAATCGACCTCTTCCAGGCAGCAGTTTATATTCAAGCGGCTCCTGCAATGTCCATGGTTCTGGAAACGTCATACGGCAAAAGGACTGCCGCCGAGGAACCGGCTGTTTACTTCGAATTTCTAGACAGACATGGTCAGCAATTCGACTATAACAGATTCAAGTTGGCCGAGAGTCCTCAAGTGTGTACGACACCGATGTGCGTCTGTCGTGTTCGTAAGTGTTTACACACTGCTCTCCTTTTTCCCATAAAGCAGGAACCGCAATTTGCTGCATCGATGATTAAAAATTTCAAACATTCGTTATTAAATTGCATGTTCGTGATGAAAATTATCTCCAACAACACAGATGAATTGATAAGTCTTTGAACAATATTATAAATAGTACTATAGTTTATCTTTTTTTGTGTGATGAATTGGTTGGATGGCAAGCGATTGAATATTAAGTCGATTTTTTTAATTTTATTTAAGAATAAGAATAGAATATCAAAGAAAAAATGTTTAAACATAGGTTAGCAAATTCTTAAAAAACTTTAATATTTTTGTAATTTCTGTCGATTTTATTTTTAAGCAAGTATTTTCAACCATGACGTGAACAAGCCACTAAAGTAAGACTTTCAGGCAGCAAAAATAATAATTATAAACTCTTAGAGAGTTCAAGAATAAAAAAAGCCCTCGCCAAAATTTGGAGATGAGTGTCAAAATTAAGTTTGCCAATTGATTTTACACCTGGTGCAAAACTCTGATTTTTTTTTAATTTTAACACTTTCGATTGAATAAAAACTGCTAGAATTTAAAAACAATATGTACATATATGGAAAATAGAGCCCCTCGATAACTTTGGAGCATGTTTTCTGGAAACTAACATTTAGGCACTTATCTCCATGTGTATCTGAAGGCCTCGATTGTAATACATTCACTAGAAAAAAACTAGGATTTAATTCATTAAATTATGAAAAATAAATACAACATGTATTAAAGTATGAGTTATTGTAAACATTGTGATATATTTAAAATGCTTACAGAGAGACTCAAACATTAAAATTGTGTATCAGCATCATAGATTAAGAATTGTGAAGGTATATGACCAATAAAAATTTGTGCAACTACTCATATTTCTATTTTTTTAACGCAGGTTTGATTCAATGATCCAGGGGATAAGAAGTAAATTTAAGGCGACCTAATTTTACATCAGAAACGATGCTTCGTTTTTGTGCATACAAAATGACAGAAAATTACATCACAGAGAATATAACTTTATGTGTGCCGCATCAAGAATAAATCTTATTTGACATAAATTTTTGTTTTCATTAGTTTAAATTTATGTCTATTCGATCCAAAACTTAGGTCTTCAAGCGTTTCTGTCTTCGGAGTTTATACGACACTTATTTCATGATGTAAATTTATGTCAAATGTGATGCTTCAGTTTTGTGCATCCAATTTGACCTAAATTTACACCAAAAAATTAATAGTGTGTAGGCAAAAACCTAGTGATTAGTATATCCGAAGATAAAAGGTCCGTTTACTATTTTCAGCCATATTTTTTTTCATTTCACAGTTTGTTAGTATCAGACAAAGAGAATTCTAAAAGTTTGTCTAACACCTTAGATTCATTGCATACTTAAAGGCGCAATTTTCTAGATAAATACAGTATTTTTAGTCCTTTTTATCAGATAACTACTGGTTAAACTTTATCCAAAAGATTTTTACTATGGAATTGATTTTTTAAAAATTACTTGATGATAAAAAACATGTAAACTTCACTTTAAAAAAGCCGCGAGGGAGTCTATATTTTCTATAATCTATTTTTTTTTGTTTCGATTATAGTCGTTTTACCATCATTATGGCATTCGCAACTTTATCAAAGTTACAGTTGGTACAACTGTGTTCGATGTTTACTCTTGGGCTCGAACTAGCGAACATCTGCTCGGGAGACATCAGATTTGCCAACTGAGCTATATCACAAGCCCACTATAATCTATTATTTTTGATTATTAATGTTACAGTTTTTACAAAAGCAAATTTCCAAACTCAAATTTCAAGTTTGGATCAAGTTTGCAATAATCAGATTTGAACCGTTTATTTTTAATCTTTCCCTTTAACTTTTGAAATTTTGATTTATTTTCATCGATGCTTGAAATATTTCAATTTGCGCAAGAGTTTTGTAGAACAAATTATTTTTAAGAAATTGAAGACTTTTAAGAACTTATTTTACGCTCAAATCAAATAAACTTAATCTACTAGACTCTGGAACTCATTCAAAGAGTTTATTAAAATATCATTCTACAGTTTGTTTCACACAACCTGATTTTAAAGGGTGTTCTGATCAAAAAGTGTACAACTTAAATTGTGTGTAGAATGTTGCTTCAATTTGGATTTTGACATTGGATCTTTTGTTATCAAAATGGCGTTCAAACAAGGGAAGCAACGAATCAAAATTTAGAATTTGAATTAAGGATTAAAAGAATATGTTGGTAACTTATCACAGCATGCAACGTATTTAAAAAAAAAAGTTCAAATTTCCCATTTTATAAGATTTTTTTCTTAGTTCTTATATGATTGTTAAATTGATTCCATTGGAAATCGTATATACCGAACTCCACGTCAATTAGATTAGGAAACTACTGAACCGATTCGCATGAGACTTGGCAGGTGGAGGCTTTATAGACCGTACAATGGCTTGAGACCCCCCGTGTATGAAACATACATTTGTTTAAGAATTTTGAGAAAGTAAAAAAAAAATCTGACTATTTTTAAAAAGCGAACCTGCTTAACTTCCCAGATTTATTTGTGCGGTTCCTGCCATACAGAAGTTTGTCTCTTACTCTTTTATCTATCTCAAACATTGCGAAATTTTTAAAAACTCTATTGTATGTATTTCAGATAAAAAGCTTTATCAAATTCAATCTTAAAGATTTGAAACGTTCCTTTTTTTTTAATTCTTCACTTTTCCTGATTGCTTTTCTCAGTAGGTACCTAGCTAGAAAGTTTTTCCTTTTTTTCACTTTATTTTCCCTTGACAAATTGTAAACCACACTCATTTTTCACGGCTTTGGTTCAGTGATTTTTCGTTTCATTCTTTTACTTTTTCGATCACCCGTCGTCGTCGTCGTAGCCGTCACGGTTATTATACAGGAAGCAAAATGAGCTGCTAAAATTTTTGCGATCAAAAACCGTTCCATTTGGCTGTTCGATATTCTTTTCCCCTTCTCAAGCTCCTTTACAATCTTCTGGCAAATAAATTCACTCAACTTGAAATGACAACCTCACGGCCATGCCGCAAAGGTTTTTTGGCTTCAGGAAGGAAAAAGAATTCGAAGCATCTGTGTAAGCATAAAAGCAAGAGATTTTTCTCCCCCTGCTCGTAAACAGCCAGCCCAAATAAAAAGGACCTTAGGTTGTTGTTGAGTGGCGAAAAGAATAAAAAAAACTCCAGAACAAATCCATTCACAAAGCAGGTGCTTTAAAATACGATTATTGCTTCGGTAAAGCTCCGGTTTTGTTGTCGCTGGCTTTGCGTTCTCAGATCGATCGACGACGACGATGGGGTTCATTGGCGGATGTTCGAGGGCCGGAAATCGTAGCTTCACAATTTTCTCGGTACCACTTTTCCGGCGCTCGTTGCAATGCTATATTCATATTTCTTGCATTTTTATTGAGTCGAGTTGGGTTGCCGGAGACAGCTTACAATGGTGAATGGTTCTTTTTTCCCGGAGGTAGTTGGGAAATCCCTCTGAAGTGTCCATTGATTAGTTTTTTTTGTAAATTTAATTTAAATTTGTAATTTAATAATTATATTTTTTAAAAGGTTCGCAGATTCGATTTTCATAACATTTTATCATTGCCCGTAGAAAATTAAATTGAATCAATAATTGGACACGACCTAATGAACTCTCCGAAACTAAAACAACGCTAAAAATTTGTTACTAGCTGAACAGTGGCGCAGCTGGATGATTTTCCCCCCATTCATTGTGCTCGATATTGGTTGGGAAATTAAATCAACTACAAGCTCTTCAGTTTAGAAAACAAAACACACAGTACTTAGTTTTCCTTGGAATTTATTGACGTTCCCAACCCACTGCAAACTTTTTCAACAACGATCGACGCGACGCTTGTAACAAGCTGAAACGTTATGTGGGTTTTTGAAATCACTTTACTGAATATTGAAAGTCATGGTAAATGATTGCCGACCAAGAGTTCTTTCTGTCCGCCCATTGAAAGGGTTCCTGAAAGGCAGAAATGCCAACAAATAGGTTGAAGCCAAAGTTGAAGGTGTTCTGTGCCACCCTTTTTTCGTGGTAATTACTGACAAACATTTGAAGTAATGTGATTTTTCTATTTCCTTTTCGTTTGATTCCATTCTATGAAATCATGTGTGAATGAGAGAACTAATTATATTTCTGGATAATTTTTTGTAGTTGTTGAACTGTTCAAAGTGTTCGCGCATACACGAATTTGGGCAACAAGCAGGGGGCAAGAATCTTAGCAAAATGTCAGGTTTGTTATGAGCCCAAAAAACCGTGGGCCCTTTATTTTGATGGTTGTCAAATACATTGCCAAAGGATAGGGACGCCATCCCTTTGGGCTTGAGTTTCACTGAAATCCTGTATGAAAAAAAATGTAGCATGATATTTAGGTGACCATCAACCATGTATTTTCAATGAGTAGAAAATAAGCATGTGCCATTTCTGTTCAACTTTGTCTATTTGGATGTATTTAAAGGATACTATTTGAAGCTGTTCTTTTCTCTCTGTAATGTCTCCATCGCTTAGTGTTGAAATGCTATGACTTCTGGACTACACCATCATAGAATTTTTATGCTCGACCATAATGCTGATAGAGACATCTTCTTACCACTTTCTCTGGACGGGACGCCATTTTTTCGTTGTCCAGTTCACAGCGAGAACACGAACTAGCAAGCATCACCATGCCGATGTTGTCGCAAGATGCATAAATAAACAACATAAATTACGTTCTCATGTCAAAGAGTTTTTTCTGCTTACTTTCAGTATCACACTGGAACATACTTTCGTGTACCCATCAAACCAGTCAGCAACTCCCAGGAGATGTCCTCGGGGTGGGTGGATCTGTCCAATCGAAAATACTAATAAATACTACTTTAGGATGCCGGTCGGTTAGCCAGCATACCCAGTAGAAGGGAACATTCGGAAGAGTGCTGCCAAAAGGGCAATAGAAGAAGCGCATTGGCATGTGGGTTTGTCTTCATTTCTTTGAGAGGTGATGCTATTTTGCCGTTTGCCGAGATGACTGAATAAGTTAGAAACCGACCAGTCCAGTTGGACGGTAAACAGGCATGTGCCGTTTTCTGAATACCAACCAGAAACTCGGTTTGATACGGTTGGGGCTTCATCTTCATAAAGTACTGGATACCTACCGTTGAGTTGCAAACGAGGCCAATCAGTATTTAACAAGGATCAATTAACATATGAATAGAATAGTACCGCATAAGGCTTCGTTTCTTGGGAAATGCAAGCTGATGTACAGCCCTAGTCATATAAATATTTCTCCCTAATGGATGAGAATGATTGTGAAATGCTTTTGGGTTAGGTTTTCTTGTTGATAAAATTGTGGATTTGAATGTTTATTCTGATGTTGGATGAATTTGACTGACAAAATAGCAAAGAGTTCATTGGTCAATATTTATCACCACCACTCGAATGTTTTAGGGATGTTCCTTATATGTGTCATGATGATGATGATGTAGATGAACTAGAATCGTTTTCGGGCCTGAAAATTGTGATAATTTGAAAGTTAAAGAAGACTTGATCAGCTATGGCAAAAAATCATGCAAAATCTAAGGATAAAATTCCATTGACATATTAGTTATCATTTCAAAGTTTTTAAGTGTCAGACAAAAAAAAATCTAAAAGTTTCTCTTCTAATATTATAATCATTGATTCAAATCTTAAGTGGCATGCTCGGCGGAATGAAAAACTGGAGAGAATTTTATTTTCATAGCAATATGAAAGAAAGATGGATAGACAGGAATTAGTGCACCAATAGGAGAAAGCTTGATAGGTGTTGACATTTTAGGCTTGAGGGCATGTTGATGAAAAGCTCCCATGAATTGTAACGCCTTTGCTCTACACTAGCTAACTATGCAAGAAAAACTGAGAAAAATAATTTCTACGTATAAGGAGCTCAGTGATTTGCACATCCCGGCAATGTTATTCAAACCGTGTGGGGCACATCTCTCAGATTTCCCCTCTTTTCGCTTTCCTTGACAGATTTAAGCTTTTTTCCTCAGATTTAAGCTTTCCCGAGCAGACTTTGATGCCATAATCGATAGCAAACAGTAACCAAAGTGAGCTATCAATGCCAAAATGATAGCAAAATATAGTATCACATTTTTTCTCATGGCAAAATTAGGTTTCCTAGAGGCATCAATATGCTGAAAAATTATGCCAAACCAATACCTGAATAAGCTATTGATACCAAATTGAAAGCAGTATTTGGTTTTGCGTATTCCATGACAACAAAACAAGGCATCACCAAGGTTTCAATATTTTCATCGTGTAGAAAAGTGAGATGGAAATGATTCATGATTTGGTGTTCCATTTTCTGCTTTAAAAAAAAACATACGAAACACTCAAAAATTTGTTCGAACTGAAAACAAACATACATTTTAGTCGTTACCCGCAAAGTTCGAGTTGGTCTTTGATTTTTCAGTAATACCAAAACTAGGAATCATCAAGGTATCATTAATTTTAATCGGTTATTTAAATTTCAACGAAAAAAAAATTAATAAATTTAACGACTTTTCATATTGTTAAAAAATTTCGTTATAGTTAACTGAGACCAAAACAAAGTTTAGAGTTTACAAAAGTTGTTGAAGGTGGTTTGGGAATGTCCACGCTTGTCCACGGATAGGGGTGTAGGTACTTGGCTCATATCCCTGTGGACACCTCATAAATATTTTTAAATCCTGAACAATCATTATGAAGTTTCGGTTTTAATGTTAGTATTGATTAAATTCAAATAAAAAAAAATGTAAGAAATAGATGTATAAATCGTGAAGTCGAGATAAATATTCGGGATTAAAGTTCTCCAATTCCACATTAATATGTCAGCTAGAGCCCTTTATTAACGATTTTTAATCTCTAGCAGACTGGAGTTGCTTTTCCACGTTATCTAAATTAAATTCAAACTACCATAGCTCAGATTTTGATACTCTGAATTTTGTTAAAGATAATTCGTAAACGAGGTATGACTGACAAGTCATGCAACTCAGGGAAAAAAACAAAAAAAAAGTCAAAGAGCAGTGTTTTTCAACTGTACAAAGTGTTATGAGTGCAATCAACGGTAAAATACAATATTCCAATACTTTCTTTTTTATAAACTGAGTTTAAAAAAATAATTTGTACATCAAAAAGTATTTTTGAAATCATGTAGGATTAATTTAATTCAATACAACATCGTAATTAAACACCAAACTACATTTCCGTCATTGTCATCATATGTTAACCGGTGGGAATGTCCGGTAACTTATACCGTATTTTTTTTTCACCTGGAGGCAAACTAGAGGCAACCTAGGTTCGCTCTAACTGCTGTCATCGTGTTCATTTATTGTTCGAGAGGCAACCTAGGTTCGCTCGAAAAACGGACGGAGTCGCCCTGAGAAGAAAGTCAGTTTTGCGAGAAGTTCACCAATACTCTCAACGTTGTTGTCAAAACATTAAACAGCTGTTTTTGGCTGAAAGCAAAACAGTTGAAATAATGAACGGAAAATGATGATTGCCGCGATTTTGAACCTCTCAGCCAAGCAAAATCGTACTATCTGCTGTCCAGTGCAATCCGGGCACGAAAAAAAGCAATCCGGATGTGAAGAACCGAATGAAGAAATCTAGAGGGGAGAACAAAATGACAGCTGCATGTAAACATTGCGCTCGTTCTCACGCACACCTACGTATGGAATAACTCGAAACCCGAAAATCGTTTTTTTATTCTGACGGTTCCAGAGCCAAATCCGGAATCAAAAAAAAATACGCCATTATAGATGCTACTTCCCATGGAAAGAAACATCCAGAAGTTTGCGGTGCGAGTTCGGCTGCCGAACTGAGTTTTGAGTATACCTCTCAGAACTTAGTTTGAATTACCCAGTCGAACTCAAAATTGAGGGCTGCCACTGCCACTTTAAAACCAAAACAACTTAACGTTAGGTTAAAAAAAGGAACGTGAATGTGGACGAGGTTTAAGTTTTTCATCGGTTCAATGTTTTTGCGAGTAGCGTGTAGAAATAACTTTGTTTGTTGTTATTTACATTCGTTCATTTCCAGTCGTTTTTATGCGTTGCTTTCGTTCGGAATTTCTGCGAGTTTTTTTTTTAAATCTTAAAAGTTTAAGTAAATTTGTCCGAAAACCAAGTGATAGCTATCGCGGAAATTGCAGAACAAGTTTGAAAGCTCAAGGCTTAAAATCCTCTCTTCGGGCAGCCAGTGATAGGTTCTCCGGGGTCCGGCAAAACCAGCTACTGTAGCAAGATGAAAACGTTTCTAGAAAAGTTGGAACGGAAGATAATCTTGGTTAACTTGGATCCGGTTAATGACAACATGGAATACGAAGCGGGTGTGGACACAATGCAATTCATCATTGTTCAGGACGTGATGGAAAAGTGCGATTTCGATCCCAATGGAGCCCTCATTCACTGCATGGAACTCTTGGAGACAAACTTCGGATGGCTTTTTAAACAGTTGAGAAGCTGCTCGCCTGAAAGGTATTTTATTTTCGATTGTCCTGGTCAAGTAAAGTCGCTATCAAGAACATTTTTGAGAAGCTCGCTCGACCACTTAAACTACCATCTTTTTCCGGCCATTTGGTAGAATATCAGAATCGCATAAATTTATTTCGTCGCCCACACAATGCTCCAAATGGGGCTTCCTCATGTTAATGTTTTAAGAAAATCGGATCTTCCTAAGGGGAATAAATCGAAGCTGGCTTTCGATCGAATGGAACGCATTAATCCATACCGAAGTTAGCGTTAGTGAAAGTGAACAATGATAAAAACTGTTACTGTCGAATCACATCGTAACGCTTGTCCACAAAGATAAAGGCAAACGTTCGGTTTGCTCGGAATTTCGGGGGCATGGATTTGTTGGCAGATACTGCGGCCAATGCTGGAATCCTTCTGTAAAACAACAAGTCATTATTATTCGTATTAATGTGTTCTTTTTCATCTCATAGAATTATCTGTTATTTGATCTATTTCTTAAAACGCATATTTAATGCCTTTGCATAGACTAGTTCTTCAGCAAACTTTGCTTTCCTCATTCTTTGTGTTTCCTGTGCAAGGGTGATTATCTTCATCAGAATGTTTCCTCTTGACTCTTGACAAAATCGATATTCCTTTTGTATAAATTCAGGCGTTTAGCCTGATGGAAAAGTCTAGCTAATTTATTAAACAATTCAATGCACCTAAATTTTTTAAAAGACAATTTTGTATCTGGAGTATAGTGTGTTTCTATTTCGCACGTTAATACGTCAAATAAATATACATAGTTGTAAAACTGCCAATCACCAAATGGTGCATTTAGATCAACATATTAAAAGAAAGGAATTTTCATCTTCAAACTATAAGTATCGCGAATAACGAATAATTGGTTAAAAACGCCTCTTATAACAAAACCATTTTTTTTCAATCATTTGAAAATGTCAAGTCATAATGTATTTTGAATTTTGTTCTCAAATAGGTCATACGAGCCCTTTATGTTTTTTTTTTAAAATAACACTTAAAACAGTTCATCAGGAAAAAGAGAGAATTTTATTTTGTAATTACTGTAATTTGGAATACTATAAAATCGAATGGAATGGATTCTTTGCCAACTGCAAAGCGAATTGAAGCCTTAAACAAAACCCAGACTGATACTTACATTGCTCAAAACTCCAATATCAAATTTTGCAGTATGATCTATTGAAAATTATAAACGCCTTTGCATATACAACGCGTAGAATGTGTATGAGGTAACAAATTATGTTCTTGTCAGCCTTCATCATTTCGTTATCTGCATGAAGGCGTTAGTGTTAAGGAACAACGGGGTAAGTGGAGATGGTGGCTTTTCAGACAATATTTTGCATTTTTGCAACTTTCAATTCTGAACGTTAAATCCAATCTATTTGCAGTAATATTTTGTGGTACTGTCTTCGTACCGCTTTAATTTTTACTCATTATCTCTATTCAATTCGCCATTCAATAGAATTTAATGAAGAATTTAGATCTGTTTGGCAATTAAAACATTTAATCAACCATGAAAGCAATTTTGTTTTGATTGATGCGATATTTTTTCTTGTGTTGCATCTATAAAACTTAACTCTTAAGAATAAGTAAACAACGTATTCCGGCTTTTTTTATTTCTTTGTTATAAAGATTTTCTCTTTTTAGCTAGCTCATCCCTTAAAATGTTTTGCATTACATTGAGCCTTTTCGAGCAGACTTTGATATCATAAACAAAAACAAACTGTGACCAAAATAAGATATTTTTTCCTGCCAAAAATATTGTTTTGTAATTTTATTGGAGTTTTTGAATAATTTGCTTCTCTAGAACTCTTGTTTCTCTAGAACAAATTTTGTTCTTTCAATACGAACAAATTTAAAACGCCTTTGGATAGGCAACGACTATTTTGGGATAACACATTTTGCTTTCTATGTGCATGCGTTGGAGTTCATGTTTTTTGTCCGCAAATAAAGTGCCGATTTACCAGTTGGATTTGATTACGGTACTCAAAAAAATAGGTCAATCGTGAGCAAACAGGCCAAACAATACAAATTTTTGCTATCATGTCTTGTTAGCAAAATCTGGCATTATTTCATTCGAATAAAAAAGGAACAATAACAAAATTTGATCCCAATATTTCATATAAGAATAGTACAGATACGACTAGTTTTGATATTATTGAAAGCTTAATGATACCTCGTTTAGCCTGCTTTTTTTTCATGATATTTTTGAGGGCAGAAAGATGCCAAAATTTGGCAGTGGGTTATACCTAAAAGTGGCATCATTATGCCATCGGAACTGGTTTTGAAACGTTGCCTAAACGAGGTATAATTAAGGTTTCAGTGAAACCTACTTACTTACTTACTTACTTAATGATCCCGCGCCGATCCTCCGGTGCATAGGGCCGTGGTAAAAGACCTCCACTGTTGACGATCCGGAGCCAGCGTCTTCACCTGGTCCCAGTCAAGATTCTCGTCGACAGTTCGGATTTCAGCGGCTAGGCTTCGCCGCCACGAATTTCTGGGTCTGCCTCTTCTTCGATGACCTTCTGGATTCCAATCTAGCGCCTCTCTGCAAATCTCGTTTTCATCTCTTCGCAGCGTGTGCCCAATCCATCTCCACTTACGTTCCCGAATCTCGATTTCTAGCGCCTTTTGATGACACCGGCGATGTAGTTCCTCATTCGAGATCCAGTTGCCAGGCCACCAAGCGCGGGTGATACTCCGCAGGCAGCGGTTTACAAATACTTGCAGTTTTCGCGTCGTTACCGCATATGTGCACCAAGTTTCGCACCCGTACAGCAATACGGATTTGACGTTTGAGTTGAAGATTCGGATTTTTGTTCGTAGAGAGATCTGGCGTGACCGCCAGATGTTTCGGAGACTCGCAAACGCAAATCGGGCCTTTCTGATCCGTGTTTCGATGTCTTTTCTGGTACCACCATCAGGCGTAATCTGGCTACCAAGATACTGGAAGCAATCCACTTTCTCAACTTGTTGCCCAGCTACCATGAAACTGGAGGGATTTCCTGTGTTGATCTCCATCGACTTGGTCTTTCCGACATTGACTTTGAGACCTGCTGCCTTGGAACTTTCGGTGAGGTCGTCGAGTTTGCTCTGCATATCTGGTTGTGTTTGGGCGAGCAAAACAATATCGTCAGCCAGGTCAAGGTCGTTCAGTTGCTCCATTGTTGAAGGATTCCACGGCAATCCTCGGTTCGGTGCACAGTCAATCGATCCAATCAGAATCTCATCCATTACGATTAGAAAAAGTAGCGGTGATAGAATACATCCTTGTCTCACTCCAGCAGTTACCGGGATTGGTTCGGACAAGACACCGTCGTGCAAGACCTTGCACGAAAATGCCTCATACTGTGCTTCGATGAGATGGACTAGTTTCTCTGGGACCCCTCGTCGCCTTAGAGCCGCCCAGATGTTTTCATGGTTAAGTCGGTCGAATGCTTTTTCGAAATCAACGAACACCAGCAGAAGAGAGTCCTGGAATTCGTTGATTTGTTCCAGTATGATTCGTAG
Organism: Uranotaenia lowii; assembly: GCF_029784155.1. Lineage (NCBI taxonomy): Eukaryota > Metazoa > Arthropoda > Insecta > Diptera > Culicidae > Uranotaenia > Uranotaenia lowii. The sequence goes on along the minus strand of NC_073692.1, from coordinate 272,145,563 downwards.
CGTTGTGATGTGGTCCACACATGATCGTCGAGATCGGAATCCAGCTTGTTGCCGTCGGAGTGTAGCGTCTATTTTCTCCTGGATCCTGTTCAGAATCACTTTGCAGAGTACTTTGAGGGTTGTACAGATCAACGTTATGCCTCGCCAGTTACCGCACTCTGTCAGGTCTCCTTACTTCGGGACCTTTACGAGGATACCCTGCATCCAGTCGGCCGGGAATGTTGCAGTATCCCAGATGTCAGCGAAAAGACGGTGCAACATTTGTGCTGATAGGACAGGGTCGGCTTTCAGCATTTCAGCAGGGATGCAATCGATCCCAGGTGCTTTGTTGGATTTCATGTTTTTGATTGCCGCTTCTATTTCAGCCAGCGAAGGCGCTTCCGAGTTGACGCCATTTATGCGACTTACTGTTGGCGCTTCGAGCTGCAGATTCTGTTGGCCATCGCTATTCGTGACTCGGAAGAGTTGTTCGAAGTGCTCAGTCCATCGTTTGAGCTGATCTGTTCGATCGGTCAATAACTGACCTGCTCGGTCTTTTAGCGGCATTCTTGCATTAGTCCTTGCACCACTGAGGCGGCGAGAAATGTCATAAAGTAATCGGATATCTCCATTGGCGGCGGCTCTTTCTCCCTCTTCGGCTAGGGAGTTTGTCCAGGCTCTCTTGTCTCGTCTACAAGCTCGTTTAACTGCCTTTTCCAGCTCCGCATATCGTAAGCGGGCGGCTGCTTTGGCTGACCCGGTACATGCCTGCTCAATTCCGACTTTCGCCTTTCTCCGATCATCGACCATCCTCCAAGTTTCATCCGACATCCATTCACTCCTTCTTCCACAAACTTTACCGAGAGTACCATGGCTCGTCGTGATAAAGGCATTCTTGATTCCACACCACTGTTCTTCGACTGTTCCGTCTGTCGGCAGCTCCGAGGCTCGGGATTCTAGCTGTTCAACGTATGCCCTTTTCACCTCTGGATTCTCCAACCGGCGCACACAGGGGTAAAACATGAAAAAGGCGATCAAAACTGTTTTCTGCCGAAACTGTTCGTTTTAGACCTATAGTGTCTTCGAGACAAATGACCAGCATTACAAGGGCTAAAAAGTAAGTTTTTTTAAAAATTGATTAATCCACCTAGTAGTGAGTTTGAAAAACTAACTTTTTTAATATCCATTTTAGAGCTGTATTGTCTGAGAAAAGTTTTTAGCTTGTACCAATTCTAGCAACTTTGCTAAAGAAGTCATAGCTGTAACATTAATCGTTTCAAAGTTATGACAATTTTTAGAAAAATAACACCAATTTTCAGTTTTTTCAACATAACTTTTTTGCGCGTGATTTTCCATATAAAATATGTTCTAGAGAGTTTTGAAGACAGAAAAGTTGTACACTTTTGTTGAACATATTGTATAGAAATTTTAGAGTTTAAACGAGATATCTTAAAAATACTTAACAAAAATAGTCATTTTGAACTGGTTATATCTTCTGAGTTCGGACGAGTTCGGTTACATATTTTACAGTTTTGCAATCAGAAAAGTATCGCCTTTCAAACAATGTACAATTCAAAGTGGCCAATTGTGACCTTCATAGTGTAATGTCAATAGAAGTGAGCCGAAAGTGAAGTTTTTATACTAATTTCTTCATAACTTTTACTATTTGGCTGCAACATGTAGGATTCCTAACAGTAGGCCTACTTGAACCACTTGGACTTGAGATGGTAGATGGGCTCAAATTAGTATAAAAACTTCACTTTCGGCTCACTTCTATTGACATTTACACTATGAAGGTCACAATTGGCCACTTTGAATTGTACATTGTTTGAAAGGCGATACTTTTCTGATTGCAAAACTGTAAAATATGTAACCGAACTCGTCCGAACTCAGGAGATATAACCAGTTCAAAATGACTATTTTTGTTAGGTATTTTTAAGATATCTCGTTTAAACTTCAAAATTTCTATACAATATGTTCAGCAAAAGTGTACAACTTTTCTGTCTTCAAAACTCTCTAGAACATACTTTATATGGAAAATCACGCGCAAAAAAGTTATGTTGAAAAAACTGAAAATTGGTGTTATTTTTCTAAAAATTGTCATAACTTTGAAACGATTAATGTTACAGCTATGACTTCTTTAGCAAAGTTGCTAGAATTGGTACAAGCTAAAAACTTTTCTCAGACAATACAGCTCTAAAATGGATATTAAAAAAGTTAGTTTTTCAAACTCACTACTAGGTGGATTAATCAATTTTTCAAAAAACTTACTTTTTAGCCCTTGTAATGCTGGTCATTTGTCTCGAAGACACTATAGGTCTAAAACGAACAGTTTCGGCAGAAAACAGTTTTGATCGTCTTTTTCATGTTTTACCCCTGTGTGCGGCGGACGTCGTATCGACACCCGACTTTCTCCTCGCGCCGTTGGACACGTGCAACTCTCAGTCGTATCTCGCCAAGGACGAGGTGATGGTCAGATGCAATGTCTGCGCTTCGCTTGTTGCGGACATCAAGAAGGCTCCTTCTCCATTTTCGGCTGATGCAGATGTGGTCAATTTGATTTTCTGTTCGGCCATCTCGGGATACCCAAGTGACCTTATGTGCTGGTCGATGGGGGAAGAGCGATCCACCGATCACCATGTTGTTGTTGCCACAAAATTCTACAAACAGCTCTCCGTTTTCGCTCATCTGTCCTAGGCCATGGCGCCCCATGATGCGCTCAAGGTCCTGATTGTCGGAGCCAATTTTTGCGTTGAAGTCGCCCAAATGGATTTGAATGTCACCCTTCGGAATTCTCTCAACCACGCTGTTCAGTTGACTGTAAAACTGCTCTTTCTCCTGCAAGTCGGCAACGTCAGTTGGCGCATAACACTGGACCATTGTAAGGTTTCTAACCCGTGTTCTAAATCTGGCTACGATTATTCTTTCGTTTATAGGTTCCCATCTAATGAGGGCCGCGTAGGCCTGCGGGCTTAACAGGAAACCAACTCCTCGTTCCCGAGTAGCATGTTCTCCTCGTATGCCAGAGTAAAGCAGGACTTGCCCTGATTGTGTCTTGTGTTCTCCAGTATTAGGCCAACGGACTTCGCTCAGTCCCAGAATTTCAAGCTTGAGGCGGCTAGCTTCTCTAGCAAGTTGTTCCAGTTTGCCTTGTTGGGCAAGGGTTAAAACATTCCAAGTTCCAATTCGTGTCCGTGTTTTCATGCTAAAAGTCGTCGCCAAAGTTCCAGGTCGGTCATTTCTTTCGGATTCCGTAACAATTTCAGATCGGGAGCAGTAGGTTGTTAGCCTAAAGTCCCTATCCCGCGATGGGGCTGCCATCTTGGACTTAGCTGGCGGGAGCCGCATTTCATAAATTCAGCCGCTTGCTGCAAGACAGACGCTGTTTAAGCCGCCCCTGACCTGGAGAACAGACGCTCGGTTGTTGTTGCACGCCGCCCCTGACCTGGGGAACAGACGCGTGCGGCCACCTTCTCAGTCTGCATGCGACCAAAGCATCCACCGGGGTTGGGTACCCGCTCTCCGCTTAGGTTACTCGCACCCCAGCCGGCACCGCGGGGAGGTAGAGATAGGAGTTGTGAATAAGAGGTGATATGACCACTATGGGGTCTCGTGTTGCACATTATCCACCGTTTACCAGCCAAACCTACAGTTGGTATAATTGCGGTATCGGTATATGAAAAGTGAGACCCAAATTTTGGCATTGTACCACCTTTATTCGGGCAAAATGATACCTCATTTTACTTTCAAGGCATGATAGCAAAATTAGGTATAATTTTGCCATAAAAGTCTGCTCGGGTTCATCTTCGATGCTCTTAAGGCAAAAAAAGCTTAAATCTGAGGAAAAAAAGCTTAAAAACGAGATTCACGAGCACATATTTTAAAGATGTTGGTCACACGATACATAGACAAATCGTGTAACGATGCCAGGTTCTGATCAACCCATGGGCCTACTGCGAGACATTGCAGTGGTTAGCGAATTCTTTGCATTTGAAATTATAATGATCAAAATTCCACAACTGCTTCACAAATTGCAACAATTTGCAACTTTCAGCACATTTTCATTCTCTCTGAGCACAGGTTTCTCTCATTTTAACTCAAACCTTCTCATTTCCCCTAACAAATTTCTACAACTTACCGCAAATTCAATCATTGGCTGCACAATTTGTGTGATTGACAATGATTCTCCGTTTATCTGTGACCCTGGTCTACTGAGCTTTCCTTATGCGAGAACAGTTCTAGCGACATTGACTTCGAAAGCCACCATCTTGGATTTCAAGATGACGTCAAATAGCGAAATTCGACTTCTACTCATAAATGCCTTTCACCTAATAAAGCATGGATTTTTATTGTACTTTAAAGGAAAAATTTAAAAAAAATTATTCCAATGTTGTTTTGATGAGATTTCGAACTTTTCGTCGAGTACCACTCATCATAGTTTGGACAACCTGTTCGCTGACCTCAGCGGCCATTTTGTTCCAATCTCTTCATCTCTGTTGCATCCCGAGTCGTCCTACCATTTTTCTTCATTCTCTGCTTGACAATTGCCCAATTTTTTTCGACAGGGCGGAATTGAAGGCAGTTGGGTGGGTTGATGTCCTTTTCGACAAAATCCACCCGTTGTCTCGATATAACTGTAGTACCTCTTTGCTGTAGTGGCAGCCTGCCAGATCTGTTGAAAACTTTACTGGTCCTTTGTGAGATCTAATGTATGAAAAAAAACGTTTTTCAAGCACTCCTTCTTTTACAATGCGGAGTCCATGGTCTTATTTATCTAAAAAACCGGAGTTTTTCGTCCGCAGCTGCAAATACCTTGCTAGATCAAACACTTTTTGCCAACTTATCGGCAAAAACGAATTCGAACTTGGTGGGAACATCACCCCGACCAGTGACTTAGTAAAATTTTTAGCCAGGAAGCCACCCAAAATCCATCTTCACGTACGTTTCGTCATCCATGAGGATGCATCCGTCGTACTTCGTTGGAATCTTGTTGTATAACTTCCAGGCACGTCTTTCAGCTTCAACATTCTGCTTCAATGTCCGGTTTGGTTGCTTACTGACCCGATAAGATCGTTTTCCTTCGCGCAGATGAATCCTTCGGTCTAGTGACGATGATTCTCCGTTTATCTCAGAATCTCAGTACCCTGGCCTACTGAGATTTCCTTATGCGAGGACAGTTCAAGCGACGTAGACTTCGAAAGCCACCATCTTGAATTTCAAACGTCAGATGGCGTAATTCGATTTCTACTCTCTGATTCCTTTCACCAAATACCCTTTATTGTGGATATTTCATGAGATTTTTATTGTGATGATTCTACAGGACCATTCGGGTCCTTACTTCTCCCCATACGCTTTTTAGAAGTGGGAGGGACAGTTTATCCTATGGATAATTTTGTTAGCATTATTTTATCAAATTCTGTAAGACTTGTTTGTCTAACTCCCGATTATGTCCATCACCGTACAATTTTGTATCTGGTGTTTCTTCAGATCTTCCTCACTAGCATATGTTCTTTTTTAGGATAATTCATTATTTCAAATTGTCTGTTTAACGTGTTGTATTGCCAGTTTCTTGAAAGTGTTTATATTTGAACTGTCTTTGAAATTCTGCGGCAGGCTGTCAAACATTTTTAGACCGTTGTAGAATACTGAACTTTTTGTCATTTCCTTTCTCCTTTTATACATAAGAAACAAACTATATGCAATTCTCCGTTTCACTGACAACCATTGAAGTATGTCGAGCATAATATACTTGGTGTGTATCGATTACTCGCATGATCTTATTTTGAATTCTTTGTAGGCGCTTTTTTTGTGTATCACATGCATGAAGTAAATTGTAGCGCAATTGTCGAAGTGTGGCATAATAACAGATTTAAGGTAGATTTTTTTCGACCAGAAAGTCATATATCTTCTTACTCTACAAAGTGCACCATATTTCACGGCAATCTTTTTGATTATGTAGTCTATGTGAGCTATAAAATTCAATTGTTCATCGACTTGTACTCCTAGGTCTTGACTTGACGAACCCTTTCGATCTCACAATAATCGAATAATAACTTAGGGCTTACTCCAATTTGGCGATTTTTAATAATCTTCCAGTTGGTTTTATCAAGATTTAGACATAATTTTCTGTGTTTCGAAAAATCGGCAATATTTTTCAAATCAGCATTTGCTTCTTGTACAACGAGTTCTAAATCATTTCCTCTCCAATAGGTAGTGCTTTTCAAATTTAACTATTCACAATTTTTATAGTTTCCCTGAAGATGAGACTAACCAGTCTTGAAACGTCGGATTAAATATAACGCCATCTTAAAAATAAAAGATTGAAGACAAAAGTGATAAGATAAGTTAAGAGCGAATCAAAGGAACTAACTGAAATGACCAAAATGGACGTATTTGTGCTGATTTGATTCGGTTATTCGGCAATGGTTGAATATTATTAATGTTTATATTTTGAAGAATTCCACTAGAATTGGTACAAAGCTTTAAAGCGCCACGAAGGAGAAAAGAACAAAGGCTTTATTTACATGCCACTTAAAAGTTCCGGTATAAAAACCGCTCATTGACGGCACCGCACGCAGCACGCGGCCTGTGAATAAATTTCGAAGACAAAACCGATAAAAGATTCCACAGAAACATAAAAAAACATAAACAGAGCAAAAAAAAAACTTTATTCAATCATTCGACTTTTCTGGCTTCGATCATCGTAAAATTCACACACACTCAAACACACGGTTATCACGTTGTGAAATCGGTCGTCCTTGAAAATGTATACAACCCCCATGTGGCCATTTGATGTCCTGTCGAAAAGTTGCCGGCCTCCAGCAGTCAGAAGCCAAGAGGCCACAATTCTGGGCCAGGCCAGCCTGCCGGGAGGCCTAATCGAGCGGAACGAATCCCGATGAGGCATTTCTTCCGAGCCAGTCAGTGAGAGGGCGGCAGAAAGCGAAGTTTCATCGCGGCAGGAGATATTTGGGTTTTTTATTTGTGCCGATCGAATGGACTTTCTCCATTGATTGTTGGAAGGCTTGTTTGGTTCGCTGTTTTCCAGAAAGGGATCAAACATTTTTGATCAAACAGTAAAATAGATGCGACATTCACCAGGATATTTATGTTTTTTTTATTTTTGTTCTATTGGTTTATTCTGTTTTCATTGCGGTTTTTGAATCGGGCAGCATCCTATTCGCAATCAATTCCATGATTGCGAGGGAGAATGGTCTAAAGTTAACTTTTCATACTAGTAATAAAACATTACAAATTGTATGATTTCAAACTTGTAAGTCAACTTTTTTCCGTGATACCCCGACGAATACAGTTAAAATTTTCATAACAACTAGTGAACCTTTATAATTTATATAATAGTAGCGACATCTGATTCCTCCTAAAATAAAATATATGGCAACATCGCCGAAAGCTTAAACAAAGAAATCCTCAGCACTGTTTTACGATAGCTATCCAGCCGAAGGCTGTTAGGCCGAAAGGACGCAAGGCCGAATGGTCACTAGGCTGAAGAGTCATAAGGCTGAATAGTCATAAGGCCGAATGGTCAGTAAGCCGAATGGTCATGAGGCCGAATGGTCATTAGGCCGAATGGTCATAAGGCTGAATGATCGTCATGAATGATTGCTGGGTCAAAACGAAATCTTTTACACTTCTATCAAAAATAATATATTCCAAGATACCTAGCTCTTGAAATTTTTCATATAAATGCCAACAGACAATCCTTTAACAAACCTTAACACCATCTACTGACAGAAAAGGTCAACATTTCTCGATAATTGAACTTTTCACATGTACCCCTCGTTCCGGGGGGTTCAAATGCACTCTAATTTCCTTTTGTTCAAATTTGGAATACATTTGCAAAATGCTCAAACTGCTAGTTATTTCCGACCGTGTAATAAAAATTGGTTTTTTTTCCTTAGCGTGTTTTACTTAATAGTTGCATTTCTGCCGCAGCATTTGATGGTGGCGCTTTTGGATTTTGTCCGTCGATTCCCGCAAGAGTTCCAAATCTTGTAATGGATAATTTTTGCTTCTATGCATGCAAGGCCGAATGATCATGAGACCGAATGGTCGTTTGGCCGAATGGCTTTTAGACCAAATGGACGATAGGTCGAATGTTCAAAAGGCCGAATGGTTACTAGGCCGAATGGTCATTAGACCAAATGGTCGTAAGGCCAAGTGGACGATAGGCCGAATCGTCGCAAAGGCAAATGGTCAAATCCGGCCTTGCGTCCATTCGGTCTGATGACCATTCGCTTTGGTGACTATTCGGCCTAACGACCATTCGGCCTAACTACTGATCGGCCTTACATCCAAAAAAGCGATAATATGTTTAATAGACCTAGCATAAATTCGGCCCAACGACCATTCAGCCTAACAACCATTTGTCCCAGTGGGCATTGGGCCTAACGACCTTCTAGCATCCATTCGGTCTTACAACCATTCGGCCTAGTGACCATTCGGCCTAATGACCATTCGGCCTAATGGAGATTCGCCCTAATATCCCATTCGACCTAGCATCCGTTTGCCCTTAGGACCATTTTGCCCGTCGACCATTCGGCCTTATGGCCATTCGGCCTTATGACCATTCGGCCTTACGACCTTTCGACCTAACGACCATTCGGCCTAGTGACCATTCGGCCTAGTGACCATTCGACCAAATGACCATTCGGCCTAACATCCATTTGGCCTTATGACCATTCGGCCTAACGACCATTCGGCCTATCGTTCATTCGGCCTATCGTCCATTCGGCCCGATGGCCATTCGGGCTAACATCCATTCGGCCAAATACTATTCGGCCAAATAACCTTCAGCCTAATGTCCCGTTGTGCCTATTGTCTTATTCGGACGAACATCCGTCGGCCTTTTAATCCATTCGGCCTAGCGACCTTCGGACTAACATCTTTCGGCCTATCGGCCTTCGGCCGAATGTCTTGCCCCCAAAAATATCAACGAAAAAATTAGATTATTTTTTCGAAAGAATTTTAAGAAGAATTAATGTCTTTTGATGTTTACCCCCTACTACTAAAATGTTCTTATCACATTTTATAACGTTCATGCCACGACGACGTCATAAAAATAGACCAACTAACTATTCAAATCGAAACTCTACTCTCAAGGTGTTCCAAAAATTACCCCACAATAGAAGTTCTAACGTTCATCAATTCCATTATCCAACAGCTTTTGAACAGCAGTTTTTAGTCGCCCTTGCATAGTTCATGACGTAAAAGTGAAGAAAACTTTCGCCCCCTCCAGCAGTCGTCCAGCTAGAGCGAATGAGAATTCATAGAAGTAACATTTCCGTGCAAGGACGTCATTCAAAGTGCTCCGGGGCGAGTGCATGGAAATGTAAATAATCTGCATATCTGTGCGGCCAATGTTGTGGCAAAGCGAAGCGAAATCGTGAATCGGAAGATTTGTAGCCCAGTAGCAGCTAGCCGGTCGTGCAACTTCTGTGCAAATTCAGCCGGGACGAAACCTCTTTCCTCCTTCTCGGATTGCATTGGCCGGCTGAATAATTGAGTCAGATACCGACAAGGTTCTCCCGGTTGGTTTGACGGTCTCTCTCGGCACAGAGGAAGAAGATAGCCGGAACGTGCCGTGCGAAGCATTGAGCGACCTACCTAAATATGCACAACAGTACCTTCCAAAGTAAAGAGGAAATTTCAAAACACATCCACCGCACCTCGGGAAGGATGAGACGTGTGGAAAAGCGATGTGATTGTACAACTTTTCAGGAGATAAATGAGTTTACTGTTGACGGACGAACGCGTGTGGTGGTTTATTTAGCCAAGCTTTATGCTTTTTGGTTGGCCATTTTGGGAAATTTGACATTGATGGCTTTGTGCATGACTGCCGTTCACGCCATAAACCTGGAACTGAAACTAGTTACTGGATAATAAAACACTAATAGTTTTTTTTTTTTTTTTTTTTTTTGAGTGATTTAAAACTTTCTGTCTTAAGAGTTCTAAAAGGGGTAAAGAATCAGTATTAACATAAAGTTTGAAAAGACATAATCAAGAGCTTAATCAAGTGAACATGCCTTATTAACTATTCAAAAGCCTTCAAAAGTTTTAAGGTTGATGGTACATCAAATTGACGTAATCAGAAAAATAAGTGATGACAAGCTTTACTGTAAATTTCTTTCGTTCCGTTTTGCTTCCTCAACCCCCAAAAAGCCACTTATCTTTCTCGGAGAACAAACAAACGAATAAACACACGCGTTTTGCTGACGATACTAAAAATTCTGGAATGATTTTAAGTTTATGATTTGCTATTTTGGTGACACATCATTGTGGAATTTTATTCATTTCATAAGAATGTCTGTTCAATCTGATTTCCATTGAATATACTTTTGATTGGTCTAAACAGTGAAAATTTACTGAAAACTGAGTACTAACTCAGGGAAGGTGACAAAAAAAAGGATATCATTTCAAATAATTACCACGATTTAGTGAACTTTGAAAATTGTTGGTACATTCAACTTTCTACGTATCCAAAATCTAGTGATTAAAAAATGTTGGAAATAAAATGAATTTTTAGTCGTATTTTTAAACAATTTTCCTATCTCCAAAACAGGTTTTACTAAAGGTTAAATGAAAACTAAATCATTAGACTACTTTTTAAAATTTTTGTCCGTCAAAAATTTGAAGAAAAAAGTGCGAAAATTGTTTTCTCGTGAAACATCGTATAGCTTTTAACTTCAGCTTTCATGAACTTCAAAGCAATATTTTTTTTTGAGTAAACCATATTTGACTTACGGTTGTTCTAGTAACGAATGTTTTTCCTGATTTTATATTTTAGAAGTTGAATTGCAAGGAAGCAAGTGAATATAACTGTATAAAATGTTCGCAACATTTTTTACTGAAATTAAAAATTTTCTATTGTTGTATTTTTTTTGAAAAAATTGACCGTAGTAGCGCTAAGTTATAACGTTTAAAGCAAGGAGTTTCAAATTGACACCCCAGGGACTCTAGCGGGTATGAAAATCAGGGACGGATGAGGGTTAAACAAGCCATTATTTTTAACAAGATCTAAGCACAATCTGGTAGTTGGAATGTCAAATTCTATTCTTATACCGTACGATTTCATATAAGCTTAATGGGTGATGGGAGAAAACTTTAACGCTTGGCCGGTTAACTGGCCTATTGCAGGCATGGAATACAAGACAGAACGACAGTGATTGAAATGTGTGAAAGCTACACCCACAGCGATCACTAAGCGATACGCTATTGCAAGGCAACCGCCGCTCTAAGAGCGGAGAAAGAAGACAAAAGCTTTGAACAGGAAGTCTGCTTCAAAGCTATAAACATGCAGAGAACACCACAAGTGCAAAACGCTGAATAGCTTACAAAAATGATAGCCAAGTGGTGGTAATGACCGGCTTACTGGTGGACCTAAGAAATTGCCGAGTAGAGTGTTAGCTGCTCTAAGGGCGAGAAACGATGCCGACAGAGAATCGAGAGGTGCAGTTTATCGAGCAGCCAGGGGAGCACTCAAGCGAGCTTTCAGGACGAGCAAGGATAACTGCTACAGAGCACTGTGCCAGAGCGTAGACAACAACCCATGGGGCCAAGCCTATAGGCCCAACGCAGTGGCCACTAGCCCCGTACGACGCGGGAGTCCACGACATCGAGCCAGTAACGAAGGAGGAACTTGTGGCCATTGCTAAGAAACTTGCGGTGTACAAGGCCTTAGGCCCGGATGGAATTCCGAATTCAGTGGTGAAGGTGGCGGTACAGACTATTCAGGAATACAGATACTTTCAGAGTAGTATTACAAAAGTGTTTCTACAAAGTTTCTACCGAAACCGGGAAAATCCCTCGGGCGTCCGTCATCGTACAGATCTATCTATCTATTAAATACCCTTGGTAAAATACTAGAGAGAATCATCTCCAACAGATTAACAATATGCACAGAGAGTGAAAGTGAACTGTTGCCATTGTAACGATCGATGTTAAAAATGCCTTCAACAACGCTAGCTCGGAAGCTATTGTCAAAGCGCTCCATAGTATGCGTGTTCCTGATACCCTCTGCAGGATAATAGGAAGCTTTTTTGAAAATTGCATTTTGACCTACGAAACGGACTACTAGCGCTTATCAATTTCAATTTGTGCTCTTGATAAGTCGTGCATTCCGATTCAAATTTATAATCTATTCTATTTTGTTTATTTATAGAGGATTTTAACCACCTTGGTCATTCTTCCTCTTAAGAAAGTGTATACATTTGGTCTTAATACTAAAGTTGCCAGCAGATCGTGGCCTAGAGGATAGCATACTTGTCTTCTAAGCCAACGTTCATGAGATCGAATCCCGGTCGTTACATAACCTGGCACACATAGTATGATGAAGATTGGCGGTTTTAGCATTAGTGAAATGCTAGCCGTGTATATCTTGGAATTGTACGCCTCAATGATGCAACATATGCATGTGGATGGATCTTTTCAAGGGAACTTAGATTGCACTTGGAGATCCTACCTAGTTATGTGTGTGCTCGTAGTGCTACCGGTAAACAACTGCAACTTCAACCAATAGTGCAGGTGTGTCAAGTAGCATAGCAAAGTAAAAAAAAACGCGGGGTAATACCACAATAGATCAACTTAATGGTCGCAGTGGACTCTCTCCCCAACAGGAAAAAAAAATACTACAGTTTATCTAACAATTTTGCACTTTTCAGGAATACCATTAGTTTGTTCTCGTTCGTAATGTTTAAAGCTGCCGATGAATCGTAACCGATTCCGCTGCTCTGCCGTTCCGTTGCGTACAACCTGCACTCTCCGATAATATGGGAAACTGTGAGTGGTACATTGCACGTGTTGCATGTGACTATTCCTTTTGTGAAGAACTCCAGGTGCGTTAATTTCGTGTGGCCTATCCTAAGCCTTGTCAAGGCACGTCGCTCGAGGGGGTTACTTCTATCGTTCCAACGTAGAGTATTGATTTTCACTCTTCTCAAAAAACTTAATTTATCATCGTTAAGGAAAAGTTCTCGCTTCCGGACGAGAGAAAATTCCTCACTATTTCGCATGAAGTTAAGGGCGCGAAGAGTCAGAAGGACGCAACTAACTGGAAAAAGCACTCTCTGTGCGTTTGTTTTCTTGGTCACTTTCAGTTTTGTCGGAGAGTATTCTTAGAACCGCAACTGACTAAGAAAAAAAAATTTGGACGAGTTATCTTGATCGTCATTGAAACGGATGAGAAGTCATCGCGTTCTCATATTTATCGCTAAGTGTTACACAAGTGATAGATAAACCATTTATCATTATCAGCTCTGGTAGGGCTTGTGGCAGTTGGCAGTTGGCAAGTCTGTTGTCTCCTGAGCCGATGTCCGCGAGTTCGAGCCCAAGAGTAAATGCCGTAAAGATGGTAAAAAGACTATAATCGAAACAAAACAAAATATCAGCTCTGGTCGATTTGCTTCCCTGGCTACAATATTTTTTTTTTCCTGTTGGGGAGAGAGTCCACTGCGACCATTAAGTTGATCTATTGTGGTATTACCCCGCGTTACTATTTTTACTTTGCTATGCTACTTGACACCCCTGCACTATTGGTTGAAGCTGCAGTTGTTTACCGGTAGCACTACGAGCACACACATATCAAGGTAGGCTACAATATACTGCCCTAACAACGGGTGTTCCACAGGGTTTCATACATGGATCTGTGCTCTGGAATGCCATGTATAATGGGTGTTAACGCTGAAACTACCAGTAGGCGCGCATATAGACGGATTTGCAGACGATATTGTGCTAATGATCACCGGCGAAACAATCGAAGAGGTAGAAGACCTTGCAACGGTGTCTGTAGAAAGAGTTGGCATCTGGCATCTGGGTTAGTATACTACTCGTTATCAACAAAAGAGTTGTGCCACACATGGAGATTACTGTTGGAGGACACATCCCATCTTAGAAATAGGATCTGAAATACCTAGGAGCAGGCTAACTGATTTCGCTTCATTTACTTCAAAATTTCCAATCGTTACCGACGCAACCAGAGTTACGACGCTGTTAGCACTGACTGGACATCTTCTTGGTTCGGTGTTGGTCGCACCACAGGACCGGTGTTGATGACTCGATGGTTGGTACCAGGGTTGGAAATTTCGCCCGTCACGCTTGACCCGACTAGTTTTTTTTTTTTTTTTTCATCAAACGACCGGCACCTTACTCAATTGATGGAGCCGCACTACTCGCATGACGGATAAAGCACGACAACAATCAACATTTCCCCGTCATGCGACTGGCGAAGCTCCTACACATGGTCAAATTTCTCCTGAGAGTGACTGACAAAGCTCTTCACACTTCGATCGGCTGCTGGCTACAGGTACAACTAATTGAACGACTTGCTGGCAGAGAGCAACAATAGCAACAAAAAACTGAAAACGGGCTTGCTGGCAGAAGCAACAATAATAATAAATGCGTTTCTTTTTCGTCATCGGTCGTTTAAATGCGATTGCTTGAATAGGTTATTATTTTAGCTTCAAATGACTGGGGAATGAATGACTGGCAAACGAAGTGACTGGTCGTTAAGGAACAGTCAAATGAGTTTGACGGACCATTTGACTAATGCCATTGAATTATGCCAACCCTGGTAAAAACTGACCCGCAACATGCGGGAGCGCGCGATTTTATAACCACAACCAGTCGCCTGCTGTTCCCGAACGGACATGTTTTGTCCGGCGTCGCAATTTTCTCATTTGTTTTGTTTTCGTGAAAATTCAATGATTTTTATCTGTTTGGAGCCTCTTTTTCGAAATATGTGTAAGCATGGTTGTCCATTTCACCCCGAGCGGCCTGAAAAATGCAACTCAGTGAACATTTCGTTCTGAAACACTTGCCCAGCTCTGTTGCGACGCCGAGCGTTCATCCAATCAAAGAGCAGAGAAGATTTCGTCAGGGTGAGAGCAAAAGAAAAAAAATCAGCAAATTAATGCCGTATTCGTTTTCTTCTGGTGGTCAACCGGTTGTTATTTGTTATTTGTTTATTTTCATCAACAGATCACATATTGATCCAAATGATTAAAATGGTTAAAAATTAAAGACAAACTACAATTACACGGAATTTACCCTATACTATACTTAAAGCACTAAGGATTCTTCTCCGGAATAATTCCCCCGAAACGTCAAAATCAAAATGATCGGAGAAGCGGTTAAACGTCCTTATTGCACCAATTAGCGCTGTATTAGCTCCGTAGTTATTCTGTCGGAGGGGAGCAAAGAGCTGAAGATTACGATTCCTCAAGACTCGGGATCGCACGCTGAGTTGGAGTGCTTCTAGCAGTGCAGGGCAGTCGGTTCTAGACGAAAGCAGATCGGCAACAGTAGAGGCCCGTGTTGCGGTCTGGCGGGCCTGCAGCGTGTCGATGTCGATAAGGCGGCAGCGGCTTTCGTAGCTGGGGAGTCGTAACGGATCTTGCCAGTTCAGGTTCTGGAGAGCGAAGAGCAAAAAACGCATCTGGATGGCCTCGATACGCTCCGAGCCATTTCGGTAGTAGGGGCACCATAAGCCGAGGCATATTCGAGGGACGATCGAATCAAGCTGCAGTAAAGACTCTTGAGACAATAAATATCCTTAAAGTCTTTTGTCATGCGGAATAAAAGACCCAGGCATCTGGATGCTTTATCGGCGATGTAGTTTGTGTGGATCTTGAAATCCAGCCGTTCGTCCAGGATACACCAAGGTCTTTCACATGCTCAACTCGTGCAATTGCCTCTTGTCCAAGAAAATAATCAGCCGATAGCGGTAGCCGCTTGCGTAAAAACGAAATTACCGTATATTTGTTGCGATTCAAGGGAAGGCAATCTACATCACACCAGGCGGCGAAGATGTTAAACTGGCTCTGCAAGACGTTGACATCTTCGGGGTTGTTGATGGATTGAAACAATTTCAAGTAAGTTGTCGGCATACGCCAGTTTTGGTCCATCGAGAAGCAGCAGCACGTCGTTGAAGTAGATCGGGAATATGATGGGCCCTAGGTGGCTCCCTTGAGGTACTCCAGAAGAGGCAGGGAATTGATTGGAAAATGATTCACTTGATCGTACAATAAGTTTCCGCCTTACCAGGTAGCTATGGAACCAGTCCAGTAAAACGCCACAAATACAGATACGATCTAGTTTGGCTATGGCTATTTTGTGGTTTACCTTGTCGAAAGCTGCGGTCAGGTCGGTGTAAATAACGTCGGTTTGAGATCCCATGGCAAGCTGTCTTGCACGGAAGATGTGAACGTCAACAGGTTTGTTGTCGTAGAGCGTTTGGGCATGAATCCATGTTGTTCGTTAGAGAAATAAAAATTGTAATACGAGAAAAATGGATCTAATACAACCATGAACGGCGTGGCTGGAATCGGAAATTTCATCACGCAATGGGAAGGTTCCAACACGAAAAATGAACTTGCCTGTTTGTGCAGGCTGGAGAACCTCATCGCCGCAATCGAACTCAGGGCCGGGACGACTGATGCCGCTGGCTGGAATCAGCGCGACTGAGTCGAAGGGCTCCGAGGTTTCCGTAAAGCCTGGCTTGTTGCGTCCCCGTGAAGAAGCGAGGAATTGAGGATGCTCATGAAAGGCCAGATGATGTAGGTCGGCGTGGCTGGAATCGAAAATTTCATCACGCAATGGGAAGGTTCCAACACGAAAAATGTACTTACCTGTTTGTTTAGGCTGGAGAAACTCATCGCCGCAATCGAACTCAGGACCGGGACGACTGATGCCGCTGGCTGGAGTCAGCGCGACTGAGTCGAAGGGCTCCGAGGTCTCCGTAAAACCTGACTCGTTGCGTCCGGTGAAGAAGCCCGTGAAGAGGCGAGGAATTGGTGATGTTCGTGGAAGTTAACACGACAGCTCTTGGAAGGTTTGGATGACGAGAAACTCGAGAGTCTTATGCGGTTGCTTGAAGTCGAGGCTATAGAAGACTCGTTGTCCATTCTCGGTAAACCACAGGTAGAGGCGTTCAGTGAATTGGAGCCACACGAGGTGTAGAACTGCCAGGAGTCTCCGTAGATGGCGCAATTGGTGAGAAAGTGACAGCAGGAGTTAAAGGGTTTTTTGAACCAAAATCCTCGAATTCTCGGGTTAATATTCCAGCAGGCCAAATCCTTGGGGAAAGCGCAGTGTATTTCAACTTAGGATCCACCCCAACTTTGAAAGAAATTAATCTGAGCGTGGAAACATCAACCTTTCGAACCAGGGCATGAACCTCAGCTGATTCGCATTGGAGACATTCCATTACGAACTTTTCGATATCTTTGGCCGTACCAACTGGTGCACCAACTGTTGTCATTTTCATATAAAAAAACGCTTTGACATCACTTGGTGCACAACCGGTGGACCACCACGGTGAAAACGAATACGGCATAAGTGTAGAGTAGCAGCGCTAAAGCTACTCAGTTGGTTTGGTTTATTCCCAACAAAAAAACAAAAAAGAAGAATAAACAATACTGTTTCGTGATGTTTATTTGCCTACTGCGGTAGGAAGAGAAGGAAAAAATTGCACTTGCTTATCAGTTGCTCTTGATTATCAGTTGTACCTCGTGTATCAGCCAATGTGTGTGTAGTCACCCTATGCTATGCTTTGCTATGCACAACCAGTCGCCTGCTGTTCCCTGTTTGGCCTGTTTTTCTCATTCGCTTCTCTCCTTACTCAGTCCGCTTGTCGGACTGAACAAGAGGTTTAGCTAAATCGTTAGTAGGAATAGTCGACAGTCGATGGTCGACAGCCGCTTAAGTATCGGTGTACATATCATATATTGCTGTGAAAGTGCGTCGAGAGTCATCGACTTCCTGGCCTGGATTATGCCCAACTGCCATGGTCCAAATTACGGAGTACACTTCCGCTGATAGCCATGCGAGTTTGCTGTGCATGCAGGACCATCTCAACAGAGGCAGCGTTTGTCATCGCAGGCATAATTCCCATCGACATCACTCTGACAGAGGATAAAGAATGTTACGTAGAAAGAACTGTTAGAGTAGTGCGTAAAGCTCAAATAGCAGCATGAATGTTCAAATGGCAGGAGCAATAAGACGCATCGAGCATCGCAAGATGGACTAGGTTAATCCCGCAGCTTTCAGACTGGTTAAATTGGAAGTATGGAGAGTTCAACTTTTACCTAACGCAGTTCCTTTCGCGTCGTGGGTGCTTTAAGCAATACCTTCATTGGTTTAAGCTTATTTATTGCCCGGAATGCTCTACGGAGGAATCGGCAGAACATGCTATCTTTGTCTACCCCAGGTTGATTTCAAGGCGTCAACAACTTCATAATTTGAACGCTGAAAATGGTGTGAGTGAAATGTGTCACGACGAACAATCGTGGCGTGCTACAGTCGACGAAATCTTGCAAATCATGCGCGATCTAATAAGAATTTGATAAGGTTATCAACGGAGAGAGCGAGATAGTAAACCAAACTTGACAAGCTAATGGAAGGTCTTGGACCTCGTATGACACCATAATTCAAAAGCAACGCGATTTTATTTAGTGCGCGGTATAGCCCTAATCTGCATTCATATGTAGGTGCGGTGAGGCTTAAAAGGTTTCACGTACTCATCAACGTTCTTTCCTCCAGCAATAGGAAACGGAGAAACTATGAAGTCAATTTACCATCTTGTAAAAAAAACTCAACGGGTGTCCCGGGAAGGCAGCACTACCTTAATACCAAACACATGTGATCGATGGCAAGACAACCAATCGTTGTCATGTAGATATTGAATATTGCGGAAAACTTTACCGATACCCGGGCGCGATTTGAGTTTCATGAAGCTTGTCGTTTGTATCTTTCAAGTTTGTCCCCACAAATCATTCACTATTCTCCATTTCCGGGGGAAAGCCTTGCACGTGCCGTCGTCATTCGTCGCGAAAACCTAGCGGGGACCTCGCTTGATTTGGGGCGAGCGAGCGTTCGGCTTGGCGGTTTTGGTGTCATTAATCCCTACAATTTATGAGTCGGGGACCGAAAGGTCAAAGCGTGGAAGGATAATATTATGGGCGAAAGTTTTCAACAGTTGTTCGGTTACATTTTCTGAAGCGTACCCCTTTGGAACAACTTTTTGGTGGGGCACTTAATTAAAATGTATATGAATGGTATGATCAATTTGTTATTTTATTGGGGAAGTGAGTCTTTTATACTAATGTTGGATTTCAATTAAGCCTACTCATTGAAGGTAAATGGAATAAATATTATGCGGCGTGAGATTTTTGGGTAAACATTGGGTGAACTTGAAAACTGTTTTTGGTAAAAATAACTCAGCTGTGTGAAATATCTATAAAACTATCGACATTACATCAAAGTAACATAACAAAACTTACTTTTAAACCAATTTAAAAAACAAATGTTTTGGCGAAATGCCATGTTTTCAGTAACTTTCTATCAAGTACACTTTTATCAAATTTCATAAACATCTAAGAAAATAATGGGCAACATAAATGTGCAATAAACTAAGCACCATAAACGGGTGAAGCGGATAGCTGTTTAATTAAACCGTAATGTTTTTAATCTTTCTCCTCGAAGTCCCAGAGTCTGGTCTGGTGGCGTGGAGCTGTTTCAAACGACGAGTCAGTCGTCAAGCAGCCGTCAGACTGTTGTTATGCTTACTTCTACTTACGTTTCACCCCATTTGCTTTTCAAGTGGCCTGAATGAGATCATTGCCGGAAATGGGTTTGTTCCTGTCAGGATGGTGCATGGGAGATGAAAGGAAAACTGCATCACCGAAGATTCGGGAAATGGTTCTAGAGCCAGCATGAAGCTTGTGTTCGTCATACATTCAATCTTGAATTTTTTTCTCAACAGGAATATAAGACGAGAAGTTTTGGTTAGTAAGTTTCCTAGGAAAAGTTTCTTCTTAATCAAGAGGTTAAATTTAATTTGAATGAGTTTATATTATGTCTGGATGACAAAACAGTGACAAAAACAGAACAAGCTATCCTAGTCCAGACTAGGCAACTTGGACTGCGATTTCGGTTGCTAAGTCTTGTTTATGTTCACATCTTGGTTGCTGAAGGTCTTCCATACTTGTCGGGAGACTTGAGACGAGACGAGATGCAAATGTGAACATAAACAAGTCTCAGCAACCGAAACCGCAGTCCAAGTTGTTTAGTGTGGACTAGGCTTTATACTAAAAATTAAAACCAGATTTTTTTTCCTGATGCCATGCTTTCTAAATTCTTTGGGACTTATGCATTGACTTTTTTGCAATATTCTGATTCTTCATTTGAGATATTTCATAAATCCGATATTTGAAATTGAGTTTTAAAATAATGAAAAATATTGACCGTGAGGTGTTTTACCCTTGGCTACTCAATATAAAAGTCACGAGATGATGTTCTAATTTTAAAGTCAGTTGAGAACTATACCTTTAGCAGTATAACAGCTGAAGTTTGATGTAAGTACAACTTGAAATTTAATTACATAGTCATTTGTCGTCAATAATTCCTACAATATTAAACCGTAAAATTCAGCGTTACCGATATCTTTAACCAGGCTGGAAGACTAGTTTATTCTTTCCATCTCCTACCCTGGAGCAGAAGCACTTAATCACGCAGAGCCAAAAGTGATAAAACTAAGTGGAAAGTCAAATTTCAGCGTTTTACATCAGCAGCTGCTCTGCTCGGGAGTAACGATGTGATTAGGGGGTTTGCAGAAAGATAAATGGACATGTTTACTACACACTGCAGTGGTGAACTCTGAGGACGTTTTTGGATAAGGAATAGAATCGTTATTTGTCGTTAAAAGTTTGCTGCCATAGTTTTTCCCCAAAACTTCAACAAATGGTCATTTGAAAAACAAATTTTTAATTTCTTGTAAACCCCTGAAAATTGAGTATTATTTTTTGGGATTTTGTCAAAATTTCCCCTTTCACTATAAGAGTTTTTCGTCTCAAAAACTCAAAAATACTTTTTCAAATTCATACCTACCATCTATTCAGTAAATGGCGTCCACGAAATTATTGCAACACCGAAAATGTCATGCCAGTTTTCTTACACGAAAAAATAGAGTTATTCATGAAATGTGTTGCTAATACACATTCATTATAACTAATCGTTTGTTGCTCACAATTTGTGTATCCCCAATTCAGTTTCGGGTAGTTTTGGGTCGACAATACTGTAACCGTTGTTACAAAAGGTATTAGTTCGTTTTTCAAATATTTTAAATTGTTATAGGTGAGCTGTTGTGTATGTTGTTAAATTTAAGGGAAATAGGGAAAATTACACACCCTTAAAAAATCGAACACAAAAGTATGTAAAAAGAAGTCAAAATAACCCGTAAGTGCAGGAAGCCATTAGTATGTAAAAAGGCTGATACGAAAAATTATGTAGTAAGGCTGATACGGACGATTATGTAAAAAGTACTCGAAAGTATGTTCTGCTTATGAAGTCAAAAAATATGTTAAAATCACATACTGTAGGAAAAAATTCAAAATTTTGATTAAAAATTCAAAAGCAAGGATATTTTAAATTCAAGAGATTCAATTTAAATTTGGATATCAAATATTTATTTGCTGAAATAATAATATCATGTCACTGGAGTAAACAAATTTTCATTGAGATGGAGATGATCGAACCTTTTTTCCGGAATATCCCCCTATGGATGACTCATCCCCGTGGTGATGGAGCCACGTAGTGGAATGCAAGATTGAGGCCATTGAGCTGGTTCGTTTGTTTGGGCAGTTGCTTATGGGGTCAAATTTTTCACTGCACGCCGATGAAATTGAGAACCCTATGAGGAAACGGAAAAATGTTGAATAAAATTGTTAAAGTTTGCTTTGAAAAAATAAATTTACCTATGCTTTTGATGATTTTAATCGCTCAATTGGGGTCGCGGATTGGATACGAATGCGGATCATCTGATGCTGCAGGCTAAATCCTCGGTGATGATTCTGGTTTCATAACAGGCCGCTTCTTATTTAGGCAAACAAAGACGCTAAAACATTGAAGATTAATCAAAAAATCGTATGCTGCAGGTTAATGTTTACAAGCTTACCGAAAGAATCCAGTCTTTTAAAGCACTCCCCCGAAGATATTTTGATTCCTCATCCGTTTGTTTTTATGTATATGACTACTTAACGCAAATCAGATTTAATGTTTTTCCAGATGCGGAAGTGAAATGCAGATAGAGACAGATTAGTCGAACAATGTACTGTAGGTGTGAGTGAGAAGCATCACGCCGTCGTATCTAATTTTACATACTTTGTAGTTGTTTCTACAGAAAGGACCTTGTAGAACAAAAAGAACTGAGAAAGTATGTAGTTTCTGGAACTTACTTCTACGTAAAAGTTGTCGATCATCAAAATATGTTCTTTTAACGGTACCAATATGTAAAATTTTCTTAGCGTGCATGTATTAGCTAGTTTGGTTTAAATTTTGAATAACAGGTACACATTATTGTTAGTTTATAATCAGGCGGGCTTCAGCGGGGGTGTTCAACAAAATGTTCATAGTAGTATGAACAAGTAGGGGTGGTTCGCCATGTTGGGTAGCATAACTATTGAAGAAATGGTAAAAGGAAGAGATGAAGATGACCTAGCTTCCGCTATAGATCATTTTCATTCTGGCGTTCGTGTGTGAATGTTGTAAGTGTCTGAAAAATTAAAAGTACGGTTTATGTGGCATTTCCGGTTGAGATCAACGTAGATCATTCAGGACCTTGTATTCTTGGATCGATTTTTCGATCACAAAAACGTCCTCCGAGACCTCACACGCGCACGCGATTCGGCCTAGGTAGTCTTTGACTGCCTACGTCTAATCCATAAAAGACCCGACTCTCTGGTTCCGTGGAACCATCATTGTAAAGGAGAGAAGTCTCAGGCCCGACGGGCCTTAATTATTAAGGAGACCCCCTCTCGGCGCGACCAATACGGCCTTGCTGTGGTCCGCCGATAGTGTCAAAGAGGGAAGACGCCAGTGCTTACCGTTTCTAGTGCCCAAAAGCTACAAATTGGGTACACATCGCCACGTCTCGGTCACCATAATTACCTGAGAAACACCAGAGCTCCATCCAGCAGTTCCACGACCAGTATCCAGCAAGCGCGCCAACGAGAAAATCCGTCGACGGTATGTACACCCTCAAAAGCCAGTGAAGCTACCCCTGAACCACACCCACACTGTAGTAAAAATAAAAACCCCAGTTCCAGAATTTAATTTTCTAACTTCTTATTTAGCAAGAAACTCCACAGTTCGCCTCTTAAAATTTGATCCGCGTTCCCTCCGTTTACCCAGTAGTAGGCCGACCTTGAGACATAGTTCAGTGTTCATAGTTTAGTGTGATCTGAGAAACAGTAATTCTACACTCAGAAATGAAAAAAATATAAATTTATTATTTTTCATGTATTTTCAAGCTTTACCGTGCCCACTCCCAGAATTATTTCTCGGCGTGTAATTACTGAAATATTTCTCATCGAGAAATAACTCGGTTATTAAAATTTATGCATTGAGAAATATCTACGACAGTGACATCTAGTGGTGGTAAATGGAACGAAATTTAAAACGGCGGTTTTACTAAACGAATTCTACGAATGATACTGAAAGTTTTCAGGAGTAAACAAATCACGATTTTATTATTTAAATTTTTATTTTCAAATAATGTATAATTCATTATTAAGTTAGATTTTGTGTGGCCTGAGAAACAGTAATTCTACGAAAATCGGACTTTTCGAACTTTTCTCATTCAAACTGCAATATCTCTGAAACTACGCTACATTTTTTTATTAGAATTTTGCAGAGTGTTTGTTGAAGTATAAAGCTAGCATGTCTGAAGTTTTCGAAAAGTTCTATCGATGAGATCAAAAGTTACGCGAGGTGCAATATTTCAGGCATGGATCTAGAAATGCGATTTCTATGACGAATGTTTCCATAGGAAAATCATATTCTTTGTTTTACAACCAGTAAATCTATTTCAACCGAAAAATCAAAACAATATCGCGAGATTTTGATTTCAAAACACAAATGGATCATTTATTGCATTTTTTCTTTTCTCCATTGCTTTTGCCAGACATTTTTTGTCTGATTGGTGGAGGAAACGATATTGTTCTCATGAATGGTCCAAAATTCTATAGAAATCGCATTTCTAGATCCATGCCTGGAATATTGCACCTCGCGTAACTTTTGATCTCATCGATAGAACTTTTCGAAAACTTCAGACATGCTAGCTTTATATTTCAACAAACACTCTGCAAAATTTCAATAAAAAATGTAGCGTAGTTTCAGAGATATTGCAGTTTGAATGAGAAAAGTCCAAAAAGTTCGATTTTCGTAGAATTACTGTTTCTCAGGCCACACAAAATCCAGAAAGCTCAAATTTTGTGTTATAGTAGTGTGATAGTTGATCTATCTAACGCAATAAATTTGATCAAAAAATATTATCAGAGAAAAAAGTTATGGAAGTTCAAAGTCGAAGTGATAGTGCGCGTGCTTCCAATTTCTATACAATTATGAACAGTACACCACATTTTATTTCGTTTACAAAGTTCCGAGATAGACCCGTTTTAATGCGTCCAGATTTTAGATGAACTATACTTCAGAACACTAATTTCAGTTTTGATTCGCGTCAATGTTGCAAAACAATATTGAATCAAGATCATTGTTAGGTTAATTTACGAGAGCAACGAACTCCGTCGAGTATTTAACCCATTTGGTCTGATTTATGACAATTTACTATCCCAGGAATGCCTGGCTCTATGAAAGGCGGCGGCATATCAAGCAAGCATAATTTAACGTACAACTTACATTATTTATAGCTTCACTTCCTACTAGTAGCAGCAGCAAGAGTGAGAGTACAGCAACAAATCATGTTTTTAAGGGCAGGTATCTGGAAAATTGTGCCAAGGGAAAACAACCGGATTGAATTGTTCCTCGGTGTGAATTGGAACGTGTACCGAGTTAAGATTAAAATCGTGTCATGAATATGAAATCAGACCGTAAAATGCTGCAATCCAACAAAGACCAAGCCCAGGTGGTGGAATGTGGCTCGAATTCCTTCCTACTTGGGTCAGCTGCACGTACATACCTTGGAACATTCGTATGTACGAGTCGATGATAAAGATGTCCCGGCAAAGTTTGGTTACAAATTGATGAAACTTTCCTTGAGAAACTTACATGGTGGGAAAACTCACAGAGTGGCCGATCTATTGCAGGATGCGTCACAGTTACGATTTATGCTAACGTCCGGATAGATCTTGTGGAGCGTGACATTCCATAGCTGTTGAATATCGTTATTAATTGAAATGTTTCACATTATTCCAACGTCACCATCATATAGCCCCTCGTTGGTTGACACATGGTTTGTCCCTTGCTCGCGTTCAACTGTCACATCATCCCGCCTCGAGTCGGGCATTCGCCCCGCGCCCCCGCCAGCGTTCGCGCATCAACCGTCGGCAACGGTCATGTCGAGTGCAAGTGCAAGTGATATTTCTAAGTGCTCCAGCTCGTTATGCCAGGTAGGAATGCATTGATATGGACCTTTCCCCCGAAGCAGAACCCACAATTGGCGATCCTGCTGGATAACGTCATATTTAGGTACGTTTTGCTTAAGAACCATTTTTTTCATTTTCGTTGAAAAAGAGGTAAGGATGATTCTTCCCTTCAATGTAGAGCGGCCATTTTGAATTTTGGCTTCAACAGAAGCTGCGATAATATTTGAGCTAGTTTTTTTATACTATCATAAAAGCAGATGCGTTTGGAAAGATCGTAGAATAATTGGAATTTGAAAGAATTGAATGGATGTGAATTGTGTGCTCCGGCTCCAGATTTAACCTGTTTTGAAATATTTATGTTACAATTATCTGATCCGATGCAGACTTTGTCAGCAAAGGAATTTCCAAGAACTATCTCCCACCTTCCACTTTGTTTGAATACCAAAAATCTGACGCGATGCAGACTTCCGTCAGTGATTGCAATTTAAAAAATAATAAAGATATGGCGCGATGTGGTTGAGTTTTTTTTTGCAAAAAAAAACGACGCGGAACAGACTCCCGCCAAGACATATTCATTTCAAGAGTACGTGATTAAGCGCGATGTAGGTTTCCGCCTAGTTTGAGTGTTTGTCTTGCGAAAATTTGACGCGATGCGGACTTGCGTTAGATAAATGATATAAATCGTATGAACATTATTTGGCGCGATGCAGACTTCCGCCTGAACCAATGACGCGATGCAGACTTCCGTCGAGAAAACGTTTTCAAGAGTTTTCCCAGCTTTGGCGCGATGCAGACTTCCGCCTAATTCAATGGAGTACTTGACGCGATGCAGACTTCCGTCAATAGAGGTTTAAGAGTATTCATATTTTGGCGCGATGTAGACTTCCGCCTAGATTTATTGATTGCTAAGTCTGACGCGATGCAGACTTCCGTCAGCATGATAAGGTTGAACAATGAACCCTATTTGGCGCGATGCAGACTTCCGCCTGAATCATCGACGCGATGCAGACTTCCGTCGAGAAAAAGTTTTCAAGAGTTTTCCTAGTCTTGGCGCGATGCAGACTTCCGCCTAATTCAATGGAGTAAGGTTGAACAATGAACCCTATTTGGCGCGATGCAGACTTCCGCCTGAACCAACGACGCGATGCAGACTTCCGTCGAGAAAAAGTTATCAAGAGTTTTCCCAGTTTGGCGTGATGAAGACTTCCGCCTAGATTGATTATAATTGTCTTGTTAAAATCTGACGCAATGCAGACTTCCGTCAGTAAGACGACATTCGAGAATGGTCCCATTTTGGCGCGATGCAGACTTCCACCTTGATTAATGAAGTATTTGATGTGATGCAACCTTCCGTTAACTAAAGGAGAGGTTTAAAAAATATACCCATTTTGGCGCGATGCAGACTTCCGCCCGGTTCGTGAAGCTCTGATGCGATGCAGATTTCCATCAATAAAGTAAGTTGAGCGAATGTCTTTATTTCGGTGCAATGTATACTACCGCCTGGATAAATTGAATTATAATACGTTAATCCTGGTACGATAAAAACTTGCGTCAGTTCGATGAGGACTTTCGCCTAGCAAAACTGGAACGGAAAGAAGAACGTTTGTTGTCACGCTGGTTATTTATTCTCCGTCAGTTGAAACCGATAAACGTTAAAAGTTACAAAATATCATCGGTCAGTTAGAAAGATTGAAAAAAAAACAAGTAGTTGACTTCTTCCAATGAAAGCATAATTTTAATGAACGATTTAGCAGAGAGCATTTCCTGACGAGAATAAATGATTTTATTTAGAGTGCTTGATACGTATACTTCTTTATCAAAATTTTCATAGCTTGAATACTATGCAAGATTTCAGATTTGAAGGCTTCAACAGTTTTAAAACTGCGAAATTCCACTGTTAAATGTAGGGGAAATTGTTTCGAGCAATATGAGTAAAATGGGCTCTTGCCAAATAGTGTGAGCTATACAGTTCAATTAGCCTTGAGATTGGTTTGGTGTTTGTGAAAACGCAACGCGAGAAAGCTTTTTTGATGCTTAATGGATTTGAAGAGACTTGAGAATTCTACCCAATTTTCGTAAGGCAGCGAATATGTTCACTTCATTAGAGAATGGTTGCTGTGTGGCTTGTAACCGGAAACAAGTGAACCTGCATTCAGCCTGCTTTTAACATCCAATAAAGCAACATATTTAAATGCGTTTGAAAACAGTATCTGCATAAATTGTTTCTTTTCATTTTGCAGTTTGCAAATTTCAAACTTGAATCCTCGATTGTTGGTTACAAGTCACAAGATTGAAACGACTTAGGCTGAAATAAGGTCCTTGAAAATCCTCTGGAAATCGAGCAATAGAAGAACTAAGCTACGCGAAATATTCAACATAGTTTACATCATTTAATTTAAACGCGAAATCACACTAATTCTGTTTTTGATAATGATAGTTTAACCTGTCGCGTCTTCCGAAAGTAAACTAAAAGATGCCTATAGGGATGCGATTTGTAGGAGACGAAAGTATTGAGGTAGTGACAAAAAGAAATACGAGAGTATTCAACTAATTAGGAATTGGTACACTGGCACGGTAGACTGGTACAAATTATTTGTTTCAAATATTATATACTGTCGTTGCATGTTTGTAGAATGAACGCCTTTTTACTTTTACATAACATTCCGAACTACTCGATTGGAGTCTCTTAAATTTTATTGAGTACCGATTTTGTACATGATATCGCTAATCCAATGGCCTGACTTTTTATACCTTTATTCTACTTTGTTTACAAATTTAAATTCCGCGAATGGCTGCTGTACTAACGGGAAGCACGCAAACTAAAATTTGCCCTTAAACACGATGAGGGCAACGTTGAACTAATAGTTCGTTATTTTTGCACTCGGACTCTTAAAATAATTGCTTTGTGGGCGATATTGATGAACATAACATAGTGAAGCGATTTCATTTGAAAGAAAGAAGATGATTTAGCGATTGTCTGTGCGCCTTGCATATTGGCATGATGCAGAGATAAGGCGTCATACGCTGCGTGACCGAACGGATCATTACCGTCAATATCCATCGATCTGTGTTCTGAGCTTGTAGGCCACTTTTAACAGCACGTAACTATGCGAAGCTTTTTCGGTTAATTTTTTTTAGGCCCACTTTTTTTTTCTCGACGAGGGCAGCAGTGTTCCACAGGGGAGGTTTCAATCATCTAAATTTCCGCGTCCGAAACATGCGACTGTAGGTGTGACTATTTTCAGTTAGAGCGGCCTTTTGTATGTTTGGCGATGCATACATTATAGGGACAATAATGTCCGGTTCCCTTTTAGGTTTCCTCACCAGTGTCACCATCGGTGCGTGATCAGGGTACTGGAGCGTCAATTCTGTCTTGAGGCACAGATTCATGTGGTACAGTGTCATCGTGACTATTTCTCACTCGGTAAGGCTGGTTCCGGTAGCGTCGTTGCTGGGATGATCGAACTGCACAACACAACAGGAGCCCGTTTTCTTAACGATATGCACTACTACAACACATACTAAGCGAGAAATCTAGTACCGGAAATAGATAGAACAGTAATCATAAAACTAGCTTGGACAAATTGCTAAGTTGGATCTAAGTTTGTCCTTTACGAAGTCGTGTAAACGCTTAATCATTTTGGAACAATTTCGAAGTTTTTCCAAAGCTGATTCGGGTGTTCACAAGTAGCTTGTTTATATTTTTCGTTTTGTTTTGTTTTTGTTCCATTCTGTTTTACTCAATACACGATAAAATCGAAACAACCATGCAGAGAACTGTTCAAACCAAGAAAGAGATTCGAAAAGGGTGCAAATGCACTTAAGAAAAAAAAAAATAAAAAATCGAACAATTTTTTTTCTTAAGATTAGATATTATAAGACAACGATTTAAATTTCAAACTTTTCTATATTAAGTTTTCTTTTTCTTTTATTCAGAGTGGGAGGGGGATGTGGAGCGTGACATTCCATAGCTGTTGAATATCGTTATTAATTGAAATGTTTCACATTATTCCAACGTCACCATCATATAGCCCCTCGTTGGTTGACACATGGTTTGTCCCTTGCTCGCGTTCAACTGTCACATCATCCCGCCTCGAGTCGGGCATTCGCCCCGCGCCCCCGCCAGCGTTCGCGCATCAACCGTCGGCAACGGTCATGTCGAGTGCAAGTGCAAGTGATATTTCTAAGTGCTCCAGCTCGTTATGCCAGGTAGGAATGCATTGATATGGACCTTTCCCCCGAAGCAGAACCCACAGATCTATCTATTAATTAATTGGTTTTGGACCTTAGAGGCAGGAGGGTATCAACGGTCTGTGTGACCATTGCCTGTATCGTTTTATCATTCCAACTTCCATCAATTACTCCGATAAAACAAAAGTCCTTGTGACCCCAACAAAAACATGTATCAGTAGTGACTAGAATGAATTGAGGCTTTGATTTTCCTCAATGGAACCATTAAAGCGTATAATTCATTGAACTTCATCGTTATAATTTATTTAATTAAATCTCTAACGCCTACCGATTCTGGTTTCTGTGTAGGTTCTGGTGTGCGAATTGGACTGGATCCGACGACCATCCTCGACCGCAGACAGGAAGTGGCAAACCTATTTACGTATTGATAGCTCACCAGCGTTTTGTGATTCAAGCTGCTGCTAGCTTGGCATAAAATTCAATTAGTTTTTCATAAATTGTTCCTTTCACGAGACCGTTTTAGGTAGCAATTCGTCAAGTGTTTGTTGTTTTTTTTTCTTCCAATTCTATGAACTGATCGAATATAGGGAGCAAACTTTCGATGAATTTTCAATTACCTGTCAACGACATCGAGCCGGATCAGGCTGGATTAAATTTTCATAAAACCGCAGGGGGAGATTAACGATGTCCAGTTTGCCATCAGGCCACCACAGTTCGGTTTGGTGGTTGGTGATCCGGTTTATTTGGGGTAGCTGTGTTTTTTCCACCTCTTCTTTCCATCTGGATATGGGTTATGTGAACGTATAATTGAATTTTAAAAAACAATTGCTGTTGAAAAATTTGAATATCAATTGTTTCGGAAGTCGCATGAATCATGTGGTATTTTAATTGACCACATGGGGCCATGATTTTTTTTTGTAATCATGATATAAGTCGTTATGCTATAAATATCTGTGAAAATTACCGATGTGTGTAAAAAGCGATCCTTTTAATTGATCAACAATCGAACAAGCGTTGATGAAATAGGTCATTGAATAAAACAATTTTTGAGCGAATGTCGTTCTATTAAGTAAAAATTTTAAGTTTAAAGAGACTGCAGGGTCTAAAACGTTTAAAAACTACGGCCCGAGGTTCATAAGGGGTAAATTTAAATCTTATTGAAGATTCTCAAGAATTCGTCAGGCCTTTATTCAAAGTTTATTTGTTTCATTCATTTTATCCCCGAATGGTTGCTTTCATAACTCTTAAAGGCAATGATGGCTCATTTTGAAGTCTCCAGATAAAATTTGCTACAATGATCGGGCGACAAAATCATATTTTTCACAAGCAATTTTATGATACAGAGGGTGATAAATAACAAATTTATTTATTTATTTATTTGTTAATAAATCAACGGATCACGTATTGATCCTAATAAATAAGTCTTAAAAGTAACATTAATGTTAAATTAACAAACAAAATTACATACTACAGACTACACAGTTCTTAACATAGCTAAAATTCTTCTTTTAAACAAATTTCTGGAGGTATCAAAAGTCGAAGAGCTCTGAGAAACGGTTGAATGTCCTTGTAATACCAATCAGGACACTATTGGCTCCATAGTTGTTCTGGCGAAGAGGAATGTGAAGCTGAAGGTTCCGATTTCTTAGTCCTGGGGGTCGAACGCACAGGTTGATAGTTTCCAGCAGCATGGGGCAGTCTATATTCGAAGCCAGCTTATCGGAGACAAATAATGCTCAAATGGTAGCTCGCCGGGCTTGAAGCGTGTCCAAAGATATGAGGTAGCAACGATTCTCGTATCGTGGAAGGCGGAATGGATCTTGCCAATTCAAGTGTCTTAAAGCGTAACGCATAAAGCGTCTTTGGATGGCCTCGATTCGATCAACACCATTCTGATAATAGGGACTTCATACAGCAGACGCATACTCCAAGGTTGAGCGAACAAGGCTACAATAGAGACTTTTCAGGCTGTAAATGTCTTTAAAGTCTTTAGTGACGCGAAAGAGAAATCCCAAGCTTCTCGATGCTTTGTCGACTACATAGCAAGTGTGCGTTTTAAAGTCCAACTGTTGGTCTAGAATTACTCCCAAATATTTTAAGTGCTTTGCTCGAGAAATTGTCTGGTTTCCAAGAAAATAATCGACAGTTATGGGATGCCGTTTACGGGAAAAGATGATGACCGAGCATTTTTTGCGGTTTAATGGCAGAAAATTGTCGTCGCACCATTTGGCAAATTTGTCAAACTGTCGCCGTAAAAGTACAGTATCTCCAGAACCTTTTATAATGTAGAATAGCTTCAGATCATCTGCATAGGCGAGTCAAGTAGTAAAAGCACATCATTAAAGTAAATCAGGAACACTACTGGGCCAAGGTGGCTGCCCTGATGTGGCAGAGAATTGTTCGGAACATGAGTTACCAGATCTAACAGAGAATTTGCGTCCTATGAGGTAACTGCAAAACCAATCTAATAAGGACCCGCAAAATCCCAGCCTCTCCAGCTTCGCAATAGCTATTTCGTGGTTCACCTTGTCAAAAGCAGCTGACAAATCGGTGCAAATTGCATCAACTTGTAAACCGGCAGCAAAACTGTCTTGCACAAAAGATGTGAATGTCAATAAGTTCGTAGTCGTAGAGCGCTATAAAATAATAATAAATAATTATAAAAGATTGGGGGATTTTTTTTTATTATCTGACAATTTGCGCCCGGGGTCTTCAGATTTTCCCCAAAATTGAAAATTTGGTTCATTTTTACGACTTAAAAACACATGTATTTTTTCAGATTTCTAACATTTTTATTTTTCGAGTTAGCTTCGGTTAGATTTTTTTGTAAATAAAAAATAACCATTTTTCAAAGCTACATAACTCTGTTATTTCTCAACGGAAATTATAAAATAGCACATCAAAATGCATTGAAATTTTATCAGCTTTCCAATTAAAATAGTTGAAAAAAATTAAATAATGACCTTCAACATGAAAAGTTGTAAATAAACTTTAAATGGCGTCTAAAAGTACCGTCTGCACCACCGAATATTTGGCAAAAAATACCATTGTATAGCGCGATTCATGGCGCAACTTTCATCTGAAGACACCAAAGTGGGCCATTAACACCTTGAAGAGTTATGAAAGAAATAACGACAATAAATCTCTTTTTTTGCAACGAAAACAAACAATGGTCGACCAACTGCACTTACATATGGAGATAGCAAGCACTTCTAACAACATGGAAACAAAAGAACTCACCAAAGCAGGTAAAAAACATTACTTTTTCGTGCTTTGCAGAGTGTTTGCAGCAAAACTGACTTTAAATTTTAACAAAAATTCTTAGGATCGTATTGTTAATGTGATATAACTAATAATGGGAATGTTGCTTTTACAACCTGGTCATATACTATATAACTTATTAACTTTTCGATCAAAGATCATTGTGAATCATAATCATTGCCAATTGTAGAAGGTTCAGTCCCTGTGTTTGGAGTCACAAAAATGTGATTAAAAAATTAAATATAGACGTGCTTTACATAGTTTTTATATCGGAAGCTAAGCACTGGACACCAAAACACCAAAATCCTTTCCCATTGATCAAAAAAATATGAGAAAGTGGCACAAATGTTGTAGAAATAATTGAAGAGCTCAATGTGATCAGCCCAGGCTGTAAAATGATGAAAATATGATACTTTTACCGTATTCGTTTTCTCCATTTGCCCAGTTTTGAGGATTAACATACTAGAACGAACATAATTCGTCGTCAGTGTTTTGCTACCGCGATTGCTCACAAACGAATCTTCAGTGTTCCACCGTCCATTTTAAATCAAATCTAGGGAATTACGGATGCAAAACTTAGCGCATAAACTTCTAAAAATGACAATAAAATGTGCATAACTTTTTGTGACCTGGTACAAAACTGGGTATAAACGAATACGTTATTAGATTTTTGGATATAACATGAAGTCAGTTAAGCTGCAACAATCTACTGCCCCTACTTTCATAACAGTCCCATGTACAAAAACAAGCAAGCGAGACAATCAGCTTTTTCTGTTTTGGAATATATTTTTAAATTGTGACCACCACTTTCAGCATAATTGTTTCTAGGTTGTCATAATAAATCTTTAGACCTGAAATTTTCGAAATTGGGTTATTGGTAAGGTCGAGGGCACCATTTTTATTCATTATGGGACTATTAATCGACCATATTTGAAACCTTTTTCAAATCTACTCGCATAACAGTCCCATACAGAATTTTTTTTTCACCAAGCTACTTTTTAAGACTTACATTTTATCATTTTTTAACTTCTAAATGCAATTTTCAGAAAAAAGAAACATACTTTTGGAAAAAAAATATCGTGAATTCCACATTGTAAGTTGAATCTTTTTACGATTTTTGATTGCATCCGATAGTTTTTCGCTCAGGAAGTTATTCCTAAGAAAGTCAGACCTGCCTTCGAAAACTAGTGTGCATCATTCGACATCAAGTGAGTTAAAAAAATGTTTAAATGATTCAAAGCAATAAACCAAAGACTATTTCGCCGAAAGAAGCATTGAAAAGTAACCAAATCCGTGGTATTTCACATATGGGACTGTTATTCAGGTATATTTCATATAGGACAGCCACGAATTGATATTTTTTCGAAATTTCTAGAACGAAACATCTCTTTTTAATGTTTTATGTTGAAGCCTTATGTTGACCTAAAATGACGAAAATTCATATGGGACTGTTATGCGAGTAGGGGCAGTCTGAAAAGGACGAAAAAATAGTGTTTTTACCTGCTTTGGTAAGTTCTTTGTTTCCATGTTGTTAGAAGTGCTTGCTATCTCCATATGTAAGTGCAGTTGTTCGACCATTGTTTGTTTTCGTTGCAAAAAAAGAGATTTATTGTCGTTATTTCTTTCATAACTCTTCAAGGTGTTAATGGCCCACTTTGGTGTCTTCAGATGAAAGTTGCGCCATGAATTGCGCTATACAATGGTATTTTTTGCCAAATATTCGGTGGTGCAGACGATACTTTTAGACGCCATTTAAAGTTTATTTACAACTTTTCATGTTGAAGGTCATTATTTAATTTTTTTCAACTATTTTAATTGGAAAGCTGATAAAATTTCAATGCATTTTGATGTGCTATTTTATAATTTCCGTTGAGAAATAACATAGTTATGTAGCTTTGAAAAATGGTTATTTTTTATTTACAAAAAAATCAAACCGAAGCTTACTCGAAAAATAAAAATGTTAGAAATCTGAAAAAATACATGTATTTTTAAGTCGTAAAAATGAACCAAATTTTCAATTTTGGGGAAAATCTGAAGACCCCCGGCGCAAACCCGTCAGATAATAAAAAAAAATCCCCATTGGCGAAACGGAGTTAAAAAAAAACGCCATAAGTTCAATAAAAAGTTGAATTCAAGAAACATAAATCGAGCACGGTTTATAATTTTTGAATTTTTCTCATGTTGAAGTTTACATATCAAGTTTTTGAAAACATTTTCAATATTTTTTGATGACGCTATTTTGTGATTCCAATTGAAAAATGATAAAAATTTTCCCAAGTACAAAGTGGTTTAGTTTTGATCAAAACTTATTTCGAAACGTTGAAATTAAACAAAATCTTTCATAAATAAAACATGACCAAAATAAACCAAATTTCGAGGTGAACCCGATAATGCCCAGGGCAAATCCGTATGATAATAATAATCTTCTACAGTCATCACATAGTTGTCAGAAGTATGTATGTGAACAAACTAATGTGAAACAGAAACTATTTACCTTCACGCTCATTTTTTTCTGAATATGCAGTGGGAGAGTTTTTTTTTCTATCAGATTTACTGAATTTCAACAGAATATTTTGGAATTATTGTCAATTTTGAGGAATTTTGAAAAAAATTAATTTTAAATTGGGTTTCCTCATAGTCAGTGTTGTGATATCAAATAAAACAAAATTCTATTTGTATTGGAAATTGATACCATATTCATACTCGTAGAGTCATGTAAAAATGTCAGGTTACAATATAGTGATTGATATTTGCATGGATTTTCCATCCGTCATATTGACAACACTTCCCTAAAGATTTTCAATCTGTTTAACTGGCAACAATTTCAGTGAACTCTACGAACTCACTCTTCATCGATTCTAGAACAATAGCGAAATTACGTTCTCTCTCACTCTCTCTTGTTATTGTTAACATTTGCCACGCGGTTCGTCATGTCAGTCCGGATCAGTTTTGAAAAATTTCGATTTAATTTACCTGACTACGCCGAGTTTCGAGAAAACACCCTAGTCACCCAGCTTTTTTTCCGCAGTTTCCCAGTAAGCGCGTTCTCTCAAAAATCGACAAAGCATGCAAAAATTTGAGAGTTGAGTCACCGAACTTAGAATAAAACGGTTAATTTCGGCGACACTCCTAGAACGCAAATATTCTCATTCGGTTTGTCCTGCCGAGATACCTAGAGGTAACGAATACGAATGCGTACATGCGAAATCAGTTTGAATCGTACACTCGTACGGTGCAGTCGTAGCAGTCGACTTCTCAGGCAGGCAAACACGCGTCTCGCGGGAAACATACAAACACGATTCGGATTATTTTCGTGTGTTTCTCTGGAGGGCGTGTCTTAGATTATTTCGTGGCACTCACTCAAGGCACGCGTATGGTGTGTTCCTCTCTGCCGATTAGATGATGCATAATCGTAAGAGAGATCGTTACGATCCCTCTGTCGATTTGAGTTACCTCTCTGCCGATTCATGTTTCCTGGGTTATGATGAACAAACTAGAGTTCATGTTCAAGTTCATGAAATTCATACTTATTTAAGTTCGACTTTTTTTGTGAGTTTCCTCCACACTCATTCGTAAACTGTCCTCACTGAAAATGAACATTTGAGAAAATCGTTTTCATGGTGACCGGAGTGAAAATGAATGGAAATAAAAATCATTCTTGGGAATATCAGCCTGCTGATATTGTTCACATAACGCAAATAGTTTCCCATAGCGCTGCAACCAATCTAAATAACAATGCTTAGTTGTCAACCCCCGTGTGACAGTGATACGGGTCAACGGGGAAACCCAATTAATTTTCAGTTCCACCAGTCAGCAGGAAAATAACGGTTTCGTTAGCAGGGTGAAAACTCATTTTGGAAATGCTGGAAAAAGTCATGAAAGTCATCCATGGAGAAAATTCTAAAAAGGCACGAACATTTCTCTAAACATCCAGGATTTTTTTAGTTCGTTTATTCCAGATCACGGATATTTTTAGTTTTGAAATGACTATCGGGGTTTATAAACTGTATGAGTAACACGAGTACAATCTCTTAAAAAAAGATTTAGATATTATGTCAGAATATATCGAACATTTAAATTAAACCCACACTCTATAGATTGAACAATTATGCGATGAGAAGCAACTTAATAATTGGTTGGAGTTCTATAACACACTTTATAAAAAGCTTGCCAGAACGCCCGGTTTTATCCGAACATTCCCGCATATTAACTATACAATTTGCAAAAGATCCGGTCCGGCACGTTAACTCAAACTTTGTTAAAAAAAATCACAGATTTGGCAGTTTATTCGCTTTATTTGAAAAAAAAATCTTTAATAAACTCAACATAGAATTTTTTTTTGAAATTTCGTTTTTCAAAATTAACATTTTCCAAATTTTGGAAGCCGATTAGATGAAACGATTAAAAATCTATTGATGCGTTTACATAAAATAAAGTTACATGTGTTTTGATTCCTTGGTTTCAGTTGAAAGAAGCTTGAATTTTGAAAACTTGCTCAAATTTCTACTTGAATATTTAAAAACATATGCCTGAATTTTTCCTGGTTTTGGATAAAATAACCTGGATGCCAAGATTTGCCCAGCTCGAATCCGCCAAAAATTCTGGGAACCATACTTTATATGATAACTATTGTGGTTTTAAATTATTTAAATTTCATTATCTTCATTATGTATGTAGTGAGTAACATTGTGATTAAAATATGATTCTAGAAAATACATTTCTACTTACTGGGTTATCAAATAATAGAAACAAAAATAATAATTACTTAGTTATGAGATGATGATTACTGAATAAACATTTAATTCATATCCCCTTACATTTGTGTTTTTCTTCCAATTGACACACGACGTTTGAACGACACTTGATCGGAACAAGAACATTACTCTGGACAACGATGGCGGCTAAATCTTACCCGACAGCCTGCAATTAACTGCACAACGCTGCCAACTCATTCAAAAAATCTAGTTTATTTTATAACACCTACTCTTTTTCATTTGGTTGTTGTTGTTGGTGCTCAACTCTGGAAACTGCACTACTTCCATAAACAGTGCCTCTTTCACGGTCCCCACAATCGCTCTAAAATAGTTTATTTTTTGGAGATTGTTTGTTAATCATAAGATAAAATCATTAAATTACCTGATAAAATAAGACCAGTTCATTGTTTTGGCTTTATGCTAAGCTGACTGGCTATCCCGATTGACTTTTTCATATATAAAAACAAAAAATGTAGGTAAACGAAATTTGACTTCGCAGTACCTTTTCTTTAACTCGCTATCCAACGTAGGGAAAAACTGTACAAGACGCACCAGCGGGGTAAATGCGGGGCCCATGTTATTCTTTCTCAAAAATACACTAACCTATGGCATCAAATGATGTTTTTCTTCATTTATATTGTAGCAAACAAGCTTTTTCATCGTTTGTTACATGAAAAGTTTACAAAAACGACTTTAGTTCTTAGAAACAGGAGGATTATTGGAATCAGCGTGAAACCTGTTATTTTTTATAGTTAACATTTAAGGTTTTATGGTAAACTGGTCTGATGAAACTACAGCTTATCGTTTTTCCACTCGCATGCAGTTTGGGAAGACTATAGATATATATTTTGTTTTATTTTACTAACTTCTCACAAATTTGAACTAAAATCAATCATATCAAAATTGGGGCAGAATGCTTACAAGACCACGCGTTTTAAGCTCAGATCTTGAATGCTGTTAACTTTTGAGAAAACCCAAATATCGAAACAAAATGCCATTCTTTTTATTTGCTGACTGCCAAATAACGATATCAATGAATAATCATAACATATTTTGTTCTTGTTCGAGTTAAAAAGGTGCACCAATATTCGATTCGAAAAAAATATCTGCCGTCATGTTTGCCGTGATATCTTAACTGATATTGAAATTTTTTGCCCCCAAAGGCGTTTTACCTATAAGGCTATAAAAAAGTGTATCTTGAAAAGCGAAATTTTCGATAAGTTTAGCATTTGTATTTTTTTTTTCAAAGTATAGTTAGTTTACAAAAATACGATGAACATGTAATCAAACATTTTATGTCTCAATCATTACATTCCTTATAATCATTGTTTCATTTCTTACCACCCTCTCGGTCTGGTGCGTTCTGTCTACTACACTGAACTCAAATTCACTTTAAAAATACACATGATTTTTTACTTAATATTAAGGATCCAGTGATTTTCTTCCATTCAAGTCCGACATATACATTTCACTTGGTAGTCACTAAAATTTTAAGTGAAGTGAGAAAAAATATTTACTTCCCCATCACTTGAATTTCAAGTGAATGTCGGGTTGAAATTGTGTTTATTTTCAGAGTTCAAGATGGCAAATTCTAAAGAGCAGCGTTTAAAGTATATGCTGGATTTGGATTTTCCCAATTCTTTACTAGGCGATTTTGGCGGTAGTTTGTGTTAAACGTGATGTAAGAAAAAGTTGTTTAAAGGTGTTTTCATGTTTCAGCTTGTGGGTTGGACTGGACAGATTTTCTGGTTTGCAGCAGGGAATATTTAGAAGTCGTACTATCCGCAGTAACCGATCTGCCTTGGGATTACGATGGAATTTTCCAATCAATAAATTTACGGTGATAGAGTAATGTAAGTATTTGAAATCGAAGTGGTGTTCTATAAATATTCTTTTATTTAAAAACGCGAGAGATAATTAACTCGATACTTACTTAGAAATTCAGATAAATTTCACTCGAACGTCATAGTGTAATTCACTTGACCGGTCACTAAAGTGAATTCACTTTACCCATCACTTCAAATTCAAATGAAATTACGTATGGCGAGAATTTACTACATATGTCACTTACTTTTCAAGTGAAAATTATTTTGCGTGTAGGTTTGGTGTTCTACCCCGCGGTTTGTTTTGTGGCTGTTTAAGTTTTTTACAAAAATATAATCAAAATCGTGTGTTTATCATATTTTTTCTTTTTGATAATACGTTAATCTGATCCCTGATTCGTCGTAAACTTTCAATTTGGTTCTTAGATGATTGGTATCGCTGTAAATAGCGATTATGCTTAACTGGTGCGTTTTGTACAGTTTTCCCCTACTGAAAATTTCAAAGAAGTTTGTGAAAGACTGAAAACCCAGCTGAAAACGTGATTTGAAATTTTCACTGACCTCTTGGATGAACTGAGTAAAGTTTAGATGAACATTCAGAAAGAGAAACGAGAATACGAAAGCGACAAGTAAACTCTGTCGGTGCACGTTCATTGGTAATGAAAGCGATGAAGAAAATACAAAAAACATACATGATAAGGAACCTTAAGTCAAACCAAGGTAGTTGCTTTGAGAACAGAAAAAAATAGTAGTCGTTTGAGTTTTCCTTTACCGAAGAAAACTTTGTTTCGTTTTCAATGAGTACTACTGATATATTTTGAAAACTTCGGTCGTTCAGGTCGGTCTAGGCTAGGTTCAACATAAAGTATTGAAAATCATCTATGCATTCTGATTTTATGAATAGTTATAGACCTTTTTGTTATATAAGCAGCTATTTTGCATTTTTCATGAGTACCGTAAACTGGGGAAACTTTGATCAGCGGGTTAACTTTGATCAACATGAAGTTTATGCAGATAATCTTCATTAACTAAGTATAAAGTTAAAATATCTGAAAACTGTTTACTTCGTTTTCCATGAAAAAGCCCTTTTAGAAAAAAAAATGGCTCATAACCCTTTCAAATGGTTAAGTTTGAAGAAAACAAGAACATGGGAACAGTGCGATGACTTAGGGAAGTGCATGAAGGTAAAGTTTCATTTGTTTTTGAGGCCAAAACATATTGAGAAATGTTTATAATTTTTGCCTCTAAATGTATGCAGCAACATTGTCCATCTTTTGAGTATATTTGTTTTTGAGAGAAAACGTTGAAAAATTCAATTCAGTCCAAACAAAGAATTACTGTTATCGATGTTTTGAGCTTTCTGTGCTAAATGGCAGCAAAACAATAAATTTGAAGATGTTGAGATACGTTAAAACCATAATGATCAAAGTTACCCCGAAACTCGAAAGCTGGTTTTTAAATAAACATTTTATTATAACCACCAATGTCATTTGAACTCCTTACCTTAGTAAGTGTTTTAAAGCTTTTAGCTATTACGAAAATTCAACCGCTTTCAAAATATTCAAAAATGAATGAAAAAAAGTGATCATTGTTCCCCAGTTTACGTTACTTTCAAAGGTTATATGAAAAAGCGCATAACTAAAAAATAATAGTTTTTAGAACAAAGCACCACCGTTTACTCACAAAATTTGAAATTGATAAGAAAAGTAAATTTTTTAAAAGCTTTAATGTACATAGTTGGGTGAAAAAAAGATACGCACTTTAAAGTATTCAAAGAAGGGTCTTAAACGGTTTTTCCTTTCAGAAAGTAGCTAGAACTTCTAATTTCCCACAACATCAAGAATAAATCAACAATTTGCACTAATTTCCCCCAATTTGTTCAATCCATCAAATTCGCAACAGCTAATTGACGCCTTTCCCATTTTCGGTATTTGGGATTCGTTTGTCGGATTTATTACATTTTCTTGCCACTCATCCCGTGTCATGGTTTTTATCCTCGAGGGAGTGATTTTCTTGTTTCCTTTCTAATGCTTACGAATAACAACCTCTCACTGATGCCGTACGCCCTCTTAGAAGAAGGACCACCTAGTCATGATGAGGGCGGCCGAGCCATCGACCAGGCCGGGAGGTTTATGTTTCTCCCCCATTCACGGCCTTCGAATAAAACATATGTAAGTAATTTGACGCACTCACCGAGGTCTTCTTTAGATTCCTTGATGATTAACCGGAAGCGTGTAATTAATGATCGAATCAACAGGCAGCAAAGCTGTTTGACTTGGTGTTTACTACTCTGGAGGAAATGAGCTTTCGTAAGATGAAACCAACTTATCGACATCAGCATCGGGAGATAAAATTCTATTGACATGATGGTTTGCTTCGAAGCGCGGGAACTAGTCGATCCATAATACTTGAATTCAACTTTATAGATAAATTTTTAGCTTATTTTTATCTCAATT
Source organism: Uranotaenia lowii (assembly GCF_029784155.1). Taxonomy (NCBI): domain Eukaryota; kingdom Metazoa; phylum Arthropoda; class Insecta; order Diptera; family Culicidae; genus Uranotaenia; species Uranotaenia lowii. The sequence continues at coordinate 272,103,708 of NC_073692.1, read as the reverse complement.
TTTTTAAACTATCTTAAAATATTCAATTATCTATTTTTATCATCAAGAAAATTTTAACAATTTTTTTTATAAAACTTGTGTCGACAGTCTTCCGCATTGTTTAAGTCCAGAAGTTTAAAGTTACGGGATTTTTCTTCTGAAAAGCCCATCGTGAAATCTTTCATGTTTTTGTTGACATTCTTATCGATCTAAATTTTCAAATCTTCAATCCAACACTTCGAACCAAGCACTTCGCACTATATGGGAAATAAAGGCATAATGTCCACCTTAACACGGACGCTCATTCAACCATCGAATGCAGCTATAATATGTAAATTACATCATTGTTTCGTGTTAAGATACTAATAAAAATTACTTTCTAACTGACTGAAACTTGAAAAAGTAGAAGAGATAAGGGCATATCGAGCACCCGGGGAATAGTAAACACTAGTCTTTCCCACGAAAGTACGAATTTTCTTAATGTTTTTTTTAATATTTGAGTTTGGATTATATTCACTTGATAGTTCGGAAAGAAGTAAGAGCGGAAAAATGCTTGACAATTTAAAAAAAAAAAAAAAAGCATAACCACAGGCGCTTAGGAACATGACTGGACGATTTGTGATGTAAATTAAAAAAAACCAGTTTTTCATCAATAACTTTGGATCTCGTTGGCCGATTTCTTTAAAAAATCATGTTTATAAAAGCCTAAATTATGAAAAATTTGTCATCAAAAGACTGCATTTCGATGAGTGTTAAGATAAAAAAGTTATTAGGCTTCAAAAATGGGCTATCCTTGTTACGGTGGTATTCATTACATATTATTACAGCGACCAAAGTTATTTATGAAAAACTGGTTTTTCATGTTTCTTCCGAGCAAAATGTCTCAAAATCCCATACAAACTTCAGGCTCGTTGAGTGACCCCTTCCCATGATCCGATCTGGCCCAAATTTGGCATGAGATGTTGTCCCAGGTCTAGGATCAATTTTAGCCTGCAGCGCATAACATTTCACAGGTTTTGAATTTCCCATACACATTTGGGGCAGTCTATTGTACATATTTCCGCCTTGGGGCGGGGCTTATGTTTCATCCAGGCTTGGCAAAAGTTATCGTCATGAGGCGTGAAGCTGTGACTGTGAAGCCTCTTGGTCCGTCAAACTCAATTGACTGTTCCTTAACGACCAGTCACTTCGTTTGCCAGTCATTCATTCCCCAGTCATTTGAAGCTAAAAGAATGACCTAGTCAAGCAATCGCATTCAAGCGACCGATGACGAAAAAGAAACGCATTTATTATTATTGTTGCTCCTGCCAGCAAGCCGACGACGACCGAAGACGAAAAGAAAAGAATTTATTATTATTGTTGATTCTGCCAGCAAGCCCGTTTTCGGTTTTTTTATTGCTATTGTTGCTCTCTGCCAGCAAGTCGTTCAATTAGTTGCACCTGCCGTCCCAAGTAACACAGATCAAACTAACTAGCATTTCGATGTTTTATTATGGTTTTATTATGGCTTTTTTTGTGCAGCTCGTTTTATGATGGATTTATTATGGTCATGCAAAATGCTTATATTTTTGAATCGACCATCTGTTTTTAGATAGTTTTGAAAACGCTTATAAATCTTCCATTAAACATACTGTTTTAGTTATTTAGAAAGAGTTAGGAATGCTTTGTTAAAACTATAATAAAACACAAACTTAGAAGTATGCTCCAAGCTTTCTTTTGCATGTTCTATAATAGCACTCAGTGCCTGATTATTAAACCGCCATAAAACTTTGTGACAGTTCTCGATCAAGATGTCAAATCAGGACACGCTCAGATTAGATAGCACATATTTGAATTAGAATTCCCATTTTTACACATTTTTGATAAGTTCTGTGTAAATCTATGAAAACTTCGAATTACCGGAAGTGGAATGAATAACTCTACAATATGAGTATTGAGTGAAAGAGTTCAAATAGGAGGAACAAAATTTGTTGCTTGACGCCATCATTAGTACAAGATGGCGGCTTCCGCTTTTATTTTCAAAGTTGTAAATAACTGAAAATATCATGAAACCTTATTAAAATTGTTATTAGGTGAAAGTAATAAACGAGTAGAAGTCGAATTTCGTTGTCCGTCGCCATCTTATATTCCAAGATGGCGGCTACCACTCAACTTGAAAATACTGTAAATGACTGTAAATCGCCTCAAACCCTTACAATATGGGTATTAGTTGAAAGAAATGAACCAGTAAAAGTCGAAGTTCGTTATTTGACGCCATCCGAATTCAAGATGGTGGTTTCCACTGAACTTTAAAATATTGTACCTATATGACTTATAATCGTATGAAACCTCAACAATATTGGTATTGGGTAAAAGGGCTAAACGAGTAGTAGTCGATTTTCTCTTTCCGCTTTACTCTGAAATGCTGTAAGTGACCCAAAATCGCACAAAGCAACCACAATACAGACCCCGGGCGTTTTTGGCAACATTCGAGTTTGGAAACATCCGATTTTGGCACATGTCCCTAAATCAAACAAATAACAGAAACAACATAACCTTATAGTTTTCGCTTTAATAGGACCAATACAATTTAGATTTATTAGCATGATAGACATAATACAATGACATAAATAACAAATGGCAAAAAACAAAAACTATCGACAAAACAAGAAAAGTGCTTAATGCATCAAAAACATGATAAAAAATGTAGTACAAAGAAAAAACAAAGTTGAGGAAAGAATCGTTCGATTTGAACAACACAAAATGTTCGAGCGGGTTGCCAAAAACAATCAGGGTCTGGTTCTTCTAGTTTATCCCTTTCAACGAATACCAATATTGTAAAGCTTTCGTGCGGTTTTAAGTCATTGCAGAATTTTAAAGCTCAGTGGAAGCCGCCATCTTGGATTTCAAGATGTCGTTTGATAGAAAACTTCGACTTCTACTCGTTTGGTCCTTTCACACAATGCCTATATTGTGGGAGTTTCATGCGATTTTCAGTGTTTAACAGCATTTTAAAGTTCAATGAAAGCCGCCATCTTGGATTTCGAGACGCACCTGATAGCAAAATTTGACTTCTTCTAGGTTAGCCCTTTTAGCCAATACCCATATTGTGGGTGTTTCATGCGGTTTTTTAGTTATTTACAGTATTTTAAGGTTCAGCGAAAGTCGCCATCTTGGATTTCAAGAGGATCTGATAGAGAAATTCCACTTAAACTGATTAAGCCATTTTACCCAATGACCATATTGTGGGAATTTCTAGTGACTTTCAATGATTTCAATCATTTTATAGTTCAGTGGAAGCCGCAATCTTGGATTTCAAGATGACGCCTAATTGCGAAATTTGTATTCTACTCGTTGATCCTTTTCAACTTATACCCATTTTGTGGAAGTTTCATGTGATTTTCAGTGATTAACAGCATTTTAAAATTCAGTGGAAGCTGCCATCTTGGATTTCAAGTAGACGTCCGATAGCGAAATTCGACTTCTTGTAGTTTAGCCCTTTCACCAAATACCAATATTGTGGGCCTTCCATGCGATTCTCAGTGACTAACAGCATTTCAAAATTCAGCGGAAGGCGCCATCTTGGATTTCAAGATGGCGTCGAAAAGAAAAAAATCGGCTTCTTCTAGTTTAGCCCTTTCAACCAATACCCATATAGTGGTTGTTTAATGCGACTTTTGGTCATTTACAGCATTAAAAGTTCAGCGGATGCCGCCATCTTGGATTTCAAGATGGTGTCTGATAGCGAAATTCGACTTCTAATCGTTTAGTCCTTTCACCCAATACCAATATTGATGGGATTTCATGCGATTTTAAGTCATTTACAACATTTGAACGATCAGCGAAAGCCGCCATCTTGGATTTCAAGATGGCGTCAGACAACGAAATTTGACTTCAACTCATGATTTATTTCACGGGTGATTAACAACCAATCCGTTTTTATTTAAAATGTCTGTCCTCATTTACTGTACTAAGGATTAACAACTCAGAAATGAAGAACTCATCCTTAGCGTGTAATTGGTTGGCTTGCGAGAGAAACGTCAAATCGTAGCTTTTTTTGGGGTCATCATTAAACCATAATAAAACTATGAATTGACTCACGCCATGTTGGTTGCAAAATCGAAGGGCACAAAATGACGCCATGTTGATGGATTCACAATGCAAGCATTGGAAAATATTTTTTCAAGCCCATTTTCCATCAATTCCATCATGATTGACCATCAGATTTGACGAGGCGCATTTATTTTAAGATACTTTTTCATACACATTTTACCTAAAATCTTGACTGGCAGTACAAAAGAGGCTCATAATATGGTTAAAACATTGGTATTTTGGCTATTAATTTTACCAGATCATAAATATCTCAATAATGCAATCATCATTCATCAACCATTATGGTTGCTGAAAAAAAAAACTCCGAGAACTCACAGAATCGAAAAAAACAAAAATTCCTAACATGTTTTATAATAGCTTTTTAAAAGCTTTGGTGACCAGAATTGATGACCAACAAAGATATGTCATGATGACGTTTCTAGGATAGGGCCAAATAGCCTAATTTTGGCTTTATTAGAGTCCAGGTGATGTTATAGAATGCGCTTTAGCTTTTTATGAAGATTAATGCTATAGTCCAAACGAAATTTTGCTGACCATAATAAAGCTAAAATTGTTACTTGGGGTCAGCAGCCGATCGAAGTGTGAAGAGATTTGCCAGTCACTTTCAGGAGAAATTTTGACCTTGTGTAGGAGCTTCGCCAGTCGATGATGGAGAAATGTTGATTGTTGTCGTGCTTTATCCGTCATGCGAGTAGTGAGGCTCCGTCAATTGAGAACAGTGCCAGTCGTTTGATGAAACAAAATTAGTCGGGTCAAGCGTGACGGGCGAAATTTACCATCACTGGTTTCATCTTTTCTACCTAACTCAGGATCAATTTTTTTCTCAAAAAATCTATTCAGAATGGTTGTTACTCTCAGACCCAACTGCCAACAATTTTCCAGATCGAAAAACACATGGGCCAACGCTTTATGATGCCAATAAATTGATAATTTTTCGAAAAAAGGTCCTTTTATATTTTTTTCACGTTTTTATTTTATTAGCTGTATCTGTCTTTTGATGGAGAATGAAGGTGAATCTTTTTATTGGCATTACAAATCGTTCAGTCATGTTTCTAAGTTATGCAATTTTTTTAAATTGTCAAGCATTTTTCCGTCCTTACTTCTTTCCGAACTATCAAGTGGATATAATCCAAATTCAAATATTAGAAAAACTTTAAAAATGCAATCGAGCGCAACAACAATGATTAAAATCGGTCATTATTTGACGAAACGACATGCATTTCACATTGAGTGTCTTGGTTGGATGAATATCACCCTTAAAAAAGTTAGCCAATTTTTTAAGCTTAATAACTTTTTTATCTCAACTTTAATTGAAATGCAATTTTCTGATGAAATGTTTGCCATAGTTTAGGCTTCAAGAAAACTTATTTTTGAAAGAAATCGGTCGAAGGAGGCAAGAGTTATTGACGAAAAACTGGTTTTTCATGTTCCTCTCGAACAAAATGTCTCAAAATCCCATACAAACTTCAGGCTTGTTGAGCAGCCCCTTCCCGTGGTCCGATCTTGCCCAAATTTGGCATGAGATCTTGTACTAGGCTCAGGATCAATTTTAGCCTGCAGCGTATAACTTTTTCAAAAGTCGGGACATTTGGGGCAGTCTAGTACACATTTGTTCTCCATTTTGACCATCGTAAAATTCGTGATTTTGTACAATTAAATTTTAAAAAGCGTTTTTACTTTAATTTGTTGACTCGGGGCGTATAGAACGCCATTGATCGGGGCACGATGAGCATTTACTGCAATAGAATCTAACAGCGAATTCAACTCGATTGAGTCAACTGAATTCTAGAGTCACAGCTTGACTAGTTTAAACCTGACAATTCATCCTATTGGTTAGGTGTCGGAAAGGTAATTTAAAGACTCATGACTCGAGAAAAAGTCGAGTTATTTTTTCTCATTTACCGTTCATAATCGATTATTTTGATTGTTGCGTTATACGGCTAGTAGCATAATCCGACATACAAAGCACCAGAAATTTTATGTATGACTGTCTGTGAATTGTATCGTATTCATTATTTTGTCATTTCTTTGTTTGATGGATCTTCGACCTACCGCTTAGTGCAAAATGCATCGATTATGGTAAATGAAAAAAAAAAAATATTCTCGAACAGGTATCGAACTCGAGCCTATTGATTACCTCTCCGACACGATACCCATTGGCCAAATCGTCAGATGTATCATGTCAATCTGTAGCTCTTAAACACGTTCGTCGCCACGGCACCCATATTCGGGTGACGGGTGTATTTCCTGGGGGGCCCATCACATCAAAAAGCGTGTGACGCTCTCTTACTTGAGTTAACCGCTCAGCTTCGCAACACGTTTCAAATACGGGAGTTCTCCCTCTTTGCTTTCTCTCTCTGAAAATTTCTTTGGGCCCGGCTAGCAAAACTACCAAAATGAGCGTGGCGACGAACGTGTTAAATCAGTTGACTTCATCAAGATGAATTCGATGCTAGATTCTACGGCTGAAAATGCTCATCGTGCCCCGATTAATGGTGCTTATACTGGCCCAGTGAAGGGTCTCATTATGCCCCTACTGAGACTGATTTTCAGCTTTTGAAAAAAAAAAATTTAAAATGCATTTTTCAACCAAAAGATGCATTTTTCAATGTAAAGATCGAAATAACCGATCATGAATGGTAAGGGAAATAAGGGCATAATGGTCACCTCAAGAAGCTGATTTTACCACCGCAAACAGCTATAATTTGTGAGTTACTTCATTGTTTCGTGATCAGACACTAAAAAATCTATTTCGTAACGGGTACATAAGCACCATTAATCGGGGCACGATCAGCATTTTCTGCGGTAGAATCTAGCAGTGAATTCAACTCGATGAAGTCAATTGAATTATAGAGCTATAGCTTAACTTCTTTTATCTGACGATTTGGCGTATTAGTAGGGGAGAATGGGGATACTTGATCCCCTTTTCTTAATTTAATCATATCTTTTCGGAAAAATTAAGCAATTCGCCGTCTTTTGTGTTTTCTGACAGCGTGTAATTTCAAATTTATATGCTCCAAAGATGATGAGATTTCTTTTTTGTGGAAAAATTAATACTAAAGGAAGTTCGAAACTAATCCTCATGAAAGTTAATTTGAGAAAATAAGAATATTTGTAAAAAAGAGAAGCGCTTACTATGCCCCGGCTACTCGTTATGACCTTATCTCCCATATTCACGGACTAACTTAACTGCTTAACGATTCAATTTTTTTTTGGGCAAAGCTTGTTGTAAATAAATAATAGGAAATCACTCTATACCAACATGTTAACGATGGTTATTGAAAATGTCTTAATAGTCAATGTGAATTATCATTTCTGTGACGATTTCATGTTAGCTGAGACTTCTATCAATGATATGATTTCTAGCATCGTACAAATGCTTAACTGTTAAATCCTCTAATCCACAGAAAAAGCACTTTGTATGCCGTTACCGAGATTCGCTCTCATGACTCAGAACACTTTAACGGTATCCTCTAAGCCACGTCCGTTTTCAAAGATAAATTCTGAAAAATTTAATGTGCACAATCAAGTTTATGTAGTCAATCACAAGGGTACGTGGAACCTTTTTTAAATTTTACTTTCCAGGTTCAAGATTATATCTTTGAATTAGACCTCCTTACCATGAGGTAATGAAACTCAGTGTAAAAACCATATTTAATTGTTTATTTATTAAAACTAATGTATTTAAAAAATATCTAATCCAACAAAATGACACAATTTGCGCAGGAACAATTGAGGGTATCGATATCAAAACATTTGTTAAAGGTTTTAAATACTATGACTGGTTCAATATTCATTTTTTAACCATTCTCCTTCGATTCCGTTATGTCGCAAAACCATTTTGATGTTGTTGAGTTTTGAAAAAAATAGATTTTTTATTTTCATTTTAACCTGAAATATACAACGACGACACAATACTTTATTCAAGTCTCTTGAAAAGAATTTCACCCTACAATCCTGAAGCTAAATCCGGTACCGCCTTAAGTGCTGTCGTGCACACAAAAAAGGTTCATAACATTCGACCGCAAGCCACCATTCAGTCCTAGAAGTCAATTGAAATGTACGGATAATAAAACTGATATCTTTTTTCTGTTTTTCCAGCTCGTCTTTTGCATTATAGGCAACGTATTAATTTGAAATCAAATGTGATAAAAGCAATGAATATATTAATCCAAACTATACATAAACATCATGTGAAGCTGTAGTTTTGGTACTGGATTGTCAACGTCGAATAGTAGTAAACATTGCTGAGATTGTTCCGAGGAATTCCGAGCACGATTATTAGACGGTGATTTGGTCATAGCACTACTGGTTGGAATACAGTTTTCCTGGGAAATAAACAAAATCAAAACAAGCAAGAAAAAATCCTCCGAAATGGGAAACAACTGCTGAAAGGTAAAATTCTTCTCATCTTCATTCCAACAAACCAACATCGTAGAAAAGAAGGGCCACACTTTTTTTTCGGTTATTTGCTGACGGACAACCTCACTCTTCCCCCTTTTTGGATGTATATAATGGATGAACACGTCCAACTAAATGAGAACAAAAAACATCGAAAACTAGTACGAAGCCATGAGCAAATATCGCCCGCATGTGATGCTTTATCGTCGCCGAGCGGAGGCCCTAAAGGATCAATTTATCCATCGACTGTTTCGATGACAATGGTGCTATCGCCAACTAGTGGCTTACCAGGCAATACAAAAACGTTGGAAATTTTCCAAGCTTCCTCACAAAATGCTTCATCCCCCCAGGGCCTTAGCAGGAGCTTTGAACAGACCCTGTCAAAATCACCCCCCAAGTTTCAAATGTATCAGCAAATAAATCGTTCTCCCAACTCAACCCCAACTCAATTCGTAGCACGCCAAAATCCCTTCCATCCCCTTCCGCCTAATCCAGTTCAGCTGGCCTCCCCCACAACTGCTGGTCATCCTACCGTTAGTAGAAAAAGTAGTCTAACCCACATTTCAAATGTGGCCTCAGACGGCGGCGATACTCGAACGGCTTCAGCAAGACCGCCACCAAACTACCACCAGCATTTGCACCAACAACAAACGAAACCAATGGACCAAAGAAGCAATAATCCCTTTATACTGAACTTTAACAACATATCTGGATGCTGTATGAAAAATTCACCACCCTCTTCCGGTACGCCTTGCTCATCATCGTCACCCACCAACAACAATGCGCCCACAGCAATCAATCCACCCAATAATCCACCATGCCCTGCCGTTCCCGCAAGGCGTAGCAGATCATTGCTGCTCAAATCTTCAACTCCGATGCAGCAACCAGCACCCCAACAACAGCCACAACCCCCTCCAAGTCAAGTGACCACTCCGATTGGCTCAACTCCCGGACCTCCGGTGCCCCCAAGGCTTAACAAATCTCCGACCCCTACCCGTGAAACTGCTCCGGCACCGGTCATCGGAAGTGCTCCTTCCTGCGCAACCACAACCTCAGCAACTCCGGTCCTGACGCCGCCCACCATCACCAGCACCAGTTGGTATGGCAAGGGTGATCAGGTGACCAAACCTGCAGCGTCTCATCCAACGGCGGCGACGAGTTCTGCAATACCGACCCCAGCGGCAGCACCCAGCAGCACCGGATCTCCTTCGCCGGTCGATCCGACGGTTGCCAGCAGCAGTGTGCGGAAGAAAAGAGACGACTTCCTCAAAGCGACCATGAAAATTTGCCTGGTAGTATCGCCTCCTTCCTGTAAACTACAGGTAAGTATTGCAATTGTTTTCTCTGAGCTTTATTTTCCGTTGCCCAGAGTTATTTATTATTTTATTAAATACAATATTTTTCTTATGTTTGATTTGTATTTATTTAATTTTATCCGAAAATTCTCAGTTTCCTAATTTTTTTTTTTATTTCAACGGGCATTACGGGCTACCCCAACTAACAACTAAGGTTTTTTAAGGGACTCAATACCAACTATAAATTAAAGCTATAAAACCGCGTCCGGTTATGTAAGGATCAATAAAACTGTAATAGGTACAACGCTAAACAGCACAAAAAGGCCCTTCTGCAGTAGGTTCTGTAGAGCAAATTATAAAACTTTAACATGCCAAATTAAATATAAAATTTTTTATAAATTCCGCTTATAAAACCTATGAATTATATTATTTTCATCTACAAATAATTCTGCTCCTTAATGAGGATCCTGGTGAACAATTTTAAAACAAATGAATCTCGTCCGAAACAAATATAAAAATAAAATGAAACACAATGCTTATCCTGTTTATCATAATTTTTTTCAGAAAATCAATGTTATTTTTCATCCCGAATTTCGTTGCCTGTTGTTGATTCACTTGCGCTTTCACATTTACCGCAAATATGTATAAGAAAAGTTGAGAAAAATTAGGGGCCAGCTAAAATTCGTACTTAATCGTACTTAATAATAATCCGATGAATAATATTAAAAGAATATCGTTTCCAACTTTTGAATCTTTTATGCGGTTGATTAACAATTTTTCTACATTATATAAGCCATAATGATGTAAAAATGTATTAAAAACATGCACAAGATAAAGTTTACTTTCTAAAATAGAAAGACATCGTTTATACATTCGTCATTATTTGTCATAAAAATGGCGCTAATATATAAAATTTATAATACTCTTTATTGAACACTTAAAAAACGATTTTTTTTTTTCGTAAAATAACTTATCGAACTAATACACTTTTACATAACTTTTGTGTTTTAATAAAGTGTGTAAAATTCGAAAAAGAGGCTTGGATGCCGATTCTATTAATCGGAAAAGTTATATAGCATTCTATGAGGCTTCCCTACAAAACTGCTTTAGCCTTGATACGTTTCTTTGAGGCATTTTGATAAGTCTTATAAACACAAAAAGTGTCGAGGCCTTCTAGAAAAATTCTTGAAAGACCATTACATGTGCCTTATAAAACCTTTCCGATTCATATACAAGGTTTATTTATGGAAGATGTTTAAAAGAAAAAATACAGTACCTCTTATTATTTCAGAAATGGAACATTAACCCTTTTCTGAATCATTTTCAGGCAAAATTAAAATATTTCGTCGGTGAGTCCCCATACGTTTTCATTTTTTGAAGATGTGAAGTCCATATTTAGAAATTATTATCTTTAAAATTATTCCAGTTTCAACTAACTTTTTTCAAGGAATATTTATTTTTTTTATTTTTACTCAAATTTTTGTCATTCTGAAACAATAAAAATTGTCATCGCCTGGAAAGAAAAGTGATTTGGACTTTCTGAAAAACTTATTTTTTATGAATATTTAAGTCTTCAATCAATATTTTAGAATGTTTTCAGTATTGGAAACGTTTTGTATCAATAAATTTTGATCATAAGATGTAATTATCAAAGTTTACTAAGCACAAAGGATTGATTTCAGTTCAAATTATTCTTCTATATAGCAAATTACTAATCACAAATTATTCTTCTCTATAGCAATTTTAAGATTCTTTCTTGAATTGAAAACATGAAGAATATCAATTTGATATTATTTAGTTTGTTATTTAGTGAATTATTTAGTTTGTTATTTAGTGAATTATTTAGTTTGTATGGAAACTTTACAGTCGTTATCTCTTATGTCGATTTGAAAAAGAATTCAAAGAAAGCTGCGTCGAAATTTTTTATTTCTGCAAATTTCAAATTTAAATATTTAAATCTTCACACCTTTGATCAACTAAAGAGTTTACCTTTTCGAAAAATATTGTGACTTTTAAAGTGCGCTTCTCGAAATTTGCTTTATGGGCAGATAATCCTTTGTTTTTCATATGTAGAAAAACAAAAATCTTAGTCCTTTTTACATATTTTAAGGCAAAGCTAGCAGAATTTCATTTTGATCTTCCAAAATCATCCCTTCAGACAATACTAAAGGCTGTCCAATCAGAGTTGCGCTCGCCACCCTTTCAACTAAACAAATTAAACACAGAAATCAGAGATACATATCTTTTTTCAAACACATCTTTATACGATTCGTATAAACAAAAAGGTTTACTTTTTTAGAGCGGCTTATGGAGCACAAATAACAACATTAGCATAATTGTGACGTTAAAATACTTATGTCGATTATTTCAAGTGTTTTTAAAACAAAAAACAAAAATCACATTTTCCAAGGTGTGAAGAATTTGAAAAACTCAATGAAAAAAACTGTGCACTTTCAAAGAAAAGTGTAAAAATATTGAAAAGATTTAGAAAAAAAAAGGTTTTAACTTAATGGCCAATTTTCTTGAAGACTGTGACCGTGAGTAATTTATAGTGACTTCTGGGCTAAAACAAATTAAAAAGTAAGTCTGTTTCGACCGTTTTGTGAAATTCGGGAATTTTGAAAACATTTCCTACTGACATCAATCTAGGATATTTTTAATGCACGAGTGAAAATCCTTTTCAACCTTCACTAAGTTCGTAAAATAGCTCAAAATTTTCAGTATAAAATAGCTTCAAATCAAATAGCAAACAGTTTCAGCAACAGTTATTATTTTATCCATTAAATTTTCAGCAAAAGTGTTAATTTTTTTTTTTAAATCGTTGTATCTTCGGAACAAGATTACCCAGACAAAATCTGTATCGTTTAATCCGGAAATTTGCCACTTTGTAGTATTATTTCCAATAATCTGTTTCATTGAATAAAATAAGAAAAATAAATAGATTCAAAATATTTTTTTGTTGTTCATGTAGGTTAGTTACTTCATCAGTCATCATTGATCGATTCAACTCTAAATGGATAAGTTTTCAAACTACTAAACGCCATAAAACTAGGTGGTAGATAGTTTTTGACAAAAAAATAAAAAAAAGTTTAGGCGGCATCCATAAATTACGTAACGCAAAAAATGCACTTTTTTGACCCCCTCCCCCCCGTATGTCACAAATCGTTACGTTTCGACGTACCCCTCTATGAAAATTACGTAACGCTGATAATTACCCCCCTCCCCCTCTTTTCATGTTTTTAAATACTGATTTTCGAAGGTAATAAAAAAATTTAACATACATTTTTTAACGTTCTTTAAACCGGAATCAATATCTATCCAAATCGCTTCTTAGTACTCATTGATGACAACTTTCTGATAAAAAAAAATTCATTGGCTTAGACCAAGCCCACCAATGGTTGCTAAACCTCGAATCGAGTAGATTCAGCAACATATCTATCAACCCATCATCGCACCAACAGTCGCTAACTTGATTCGAGAAATAGCATTCGAGCAGTAGGTTGTTACAGGATTCGTTTATGTAGCAACCAGGTAGCAACGCAGCCAGTCGTCGCTATCAGAAAATAAACAAACACAAATACCAACCTGGATGGCAACAATGGGTGCGAAAATCAGTAAATAGATAAAAACGCAACCAATCAAACCATCTTAAATACCGACCGAAATAGCAACGCCCGGTGGGCTTGGTCTTATTAGGAGTTGTTCTGTGTTTGTTAACTGATGATCTACGTTGTTTACTTTATTTTGTTCAAGGTGCATTACTTGTTATGCAAAATATACTTTACTTAGTATTATTCGTCGCAATAACCAAAATTGCTTTTTTTGAATCAATTGAGAAAATATAATAAAACTTCTGTTTTAAGATTTGATTGAGTTCTTGGGAGTTAATGTACCCAATATTCGGTTTTTCAACGGTTATTTCACTCATATCCAATGCACATTTTATGGAATCTCTCTCAGAATCTTTAAAGTGGAAAGGTGACAAACCAGTTTCAATCTGGTTGAAGCTTATCTACAAATTTCAAGCTGATTATGGTTTACTTACTATTCTGAATCTAAAAAGCTGCAATTAAACTGAAATTTTGAAGGAAAAAATTGTTACGTAACGATGAGTATACCTCCCCCCCTCCCCTATGTCACAATTCGTAACGCTTGAGCTTACTCCCTCCCCCCCCCTAGGAGCGTTACATAATTTATGGATGCCGCCTTAGGGCGCAAAAATCTTCCCAAATCAGTTTGCATATGTTTTAATTTTTTCCTTGTGAATTAAAACCAACCCGTTATCAGTCGACTATTTTTTCGGAAACAAGGCAAATAACGAGCTATTCGGAAGATCTTATAGTAATTTTTGAAAAACACTTCTGGATTTCAAGGTCTACACCAATTATATTGGTGAAACTGGTTTCAATCCATCCAAACAATAATATTGAATTTTAAGAAAAAATCCAATCCAAAAAATCTGCATCTGAAAGTTCGGCTATTTTTATTGCAATTGATTTAGACTCTTTATTAAAGAATAGTATTAACTATAATAATTAACCCTCAATTTCATGTTTTTTATTACAATTCAAAATCATTTAAAATTTCAATTATGTGTATATACCTACATAAAAAAAACGATTATTCACTTTCTTTATAATTTATTTGTTGTAAATTTGTAACAATTTCATTCGTTTCAGTACTATGAAAATTGAAAATTTTGTATGATAATTTGAAATTTAAGAGCAAATGAATTTGAATACAGTTCTGGAAGCTTCAAACTGATACTGATTTTAATAATCTTATTTTCAACGAAATTTATATTTAGAGTGTTGATTTTTTATATTAAGAAATTGAAAAATAAAAACCAGATTTTTCAACGAGAGTTGTGTTTCTAAATTGAAAATAATAATACGAAATTTCCAAATCACGATTCAGTCAGAAATTCCAATGAAGAATATAATCATCGTTAGTTATGTTTGTTAATTAGTTTACCGGCCTTTTCTGTGAAAAGTGAAATGCTTCAGAAAAACAATAAAATATCTGAATTTTACTATCAGTTTTAAATTCATAGCAATAATGAACACTCATCCTAAATGTCTACTTTTTCAAACGCAAAATGAGAATCATAAAAAAATGGTTTGAGCCTAGCACTGATATTCTGAAGTCTGGGAAAAATGAAGATAACTTGAAGAATTTTATTCTACAATTTCATCTCTCATCAACGTGAGTATTATTTTCATTTGTAAAATGGCAATTATTATAACGACAAATTCTTTAAAGAGCTTTTTAAGTGACAATTTTAATTTGCCAGATATACAAATTACGGCAACTTTCTTTTTATCTACATTTTTTCTCAGTGAATATTAAATATTTGCTGATTGTTGTATAAAAGGATGATTACGTTGTGTGAGGATATTGGAATGAGTATACGTATGAAGAAAATTTGTAAAAAGTTTTCGTTGCTCTTCTCTTATTTAATATTTTTCGTAATTTATCTGATTTTGTTCAGTGAAATTCAAGAGGTGGAGGAGGAGCAGTGTACTGCTTAAATTGTAGACCTATTTGCAACTGAACCCACCACTTTCAAAATGATAGTTTTTTCACCAGATATTGAATTTCTTTTATATTGAGTAATTTTTGAAAATTTGGAAAATCACCCCCCAGAGGCAGCTCTAGGACCGCGCCTAGTTCTTATGATGAACAAAGGTCTTATGATGATATTGGTCAGAAAACGCAAAATTACTTAGTTAAATTATTATTTATGTTATCCATAGATTTTTGCCAAACAAATTGAGGAGACCAATTTATCACTAAATTTGATAAATTGTTTCTGTTTTGTACACAGTTTCAATGCGTACGGAAATAATCGGTACATCATCAACTTTATTTGAATTTAACTAAAAATATTGCGAACCTTATACGAGAAAATTAGTTTTTTCGCTCATCGCATGTGTGCTTAATTCAGAAGATTAACTCAAATATTATAAATCTGGTCAAATATTATAAATCTGGTCATTCCATACCAAGCGACCATGAAATTGCATCAATCCTCTCCGATTTATCCCTAAATCAGTACAATGGCTCATTGTAATGTAGATAAGAAAAATCCAAAGTTTTGGGTGAATCGGATCAACCCCGTCCGAGTTTAAGCCCCCCGCTCCGTTTTTACAAATTTCGCCCTTTTTCTCAAAAACAAAAACAATTTTTTTGTGGATATCTCAGAATCTTTAGAAGCTACAGATGAGATATTTTGAAGATAAAGTTATTTCCAATCGAATAGCATTATTAAATTTCGTGTAGAATGTTGCCATACCCGATATTTTTGTATTTTGAGACTTTAAAGGCGATTATCTCAAAATTATACCATTAAACCCTGGGGTCTATAACGCTCCGTTTGGGTTTAAAACTTATCCATGATTTTTTTTCTTCAGATTTTTAAGTAACGTTTACATGAGTTAATTTTAACTTTTAAGTTTGTATGGTGAAATGAAATATTTTGTTCTGAAAAATCAACATCATTTTTTATTCTTCTGTGGAACCGAATTTGCTAATGGTTTTTGTGCCAATTTAAAAATTCTCTAAAGGAAATTTTCCGCTTAACAACCTTGTTCAAAACATTTAAAAAAACAATAATTTCAACTGACATCACTGCTGATGCCTAGCGAGTTATTGCATGACTAATTTTCTAGGAATAGAGGAAAGTCGGGTAAACGGATACTTTCAATATTTACAGCAAGCAAGGTCTCATAATCGTAAACAAAACAATCAAAAACTTTGAGGATGCACAATTAGATGTCATTTTCTCTAATCATAAAATAGTCCATAACTCGCAATATCTTCAAAAGTTTTAAACGTTTTCAACGGTAGAATGATGATTAGGCTTCTTTTTTATAACCTGGAGGAAAATCAGCAAATTTTGGTCAACAGACTCAACCAAAAAACGGTTTGAAAAACAGTTGTTAGGTCGGGTACGACGGACACTTCAAGGTCGGGTTAAACGAACACATAAGAGGGTTCAAGTTTGGTTTGTGATTTTTCACATGGAATGTACTAGAAGAACCAAGGAATATTTTGAATTCGAATTATTTTTTCTGAATTTTAATACACTTCTGTAGATTTTCCATACAATATTAAAACTCGTTGCACTAATTCTCGACTGATTGAGTTGCATTGTATTGCTTTTTCGATAATAAAACAACCAAAAAAAGTTATGGGATGTCAACATCTCTCATCTGGTCGCACTGCTGGTCGAAGAGAAAACAAGACTTCCTATCAAATGCGATCTAAACCGACTTCAGACGACTGTTTATACGATCATTTTAGTACTCAGTTGTTATTGTGATTCGCAATACCGTTGTTAGCGACTTCAACTCTCATTTCTGATATGATTTAATGTTCGCTGAGTAGTGCTTTACACTTAAATTTTATTTTTTTTGCTGACAATCTATGAATCTATGGATTCATTTTGCTGACTTTGTCAGAAATAATGCTAACCGACTTAAAGTTTACATAGATGTGTTAAACTGAAGCACTCCATCGTTTCTATGAAAGTTCATGGAAGCCAGAAATTTTCCTGCATATGACCTCAATAATTGAACGATTGTATGCAGAAACCTGGCTCATCAACCAGCCAGACTTTAACTGCAAACTTCCAGAAGAATCCCTAATTTGTTATCTTGTTTGCCTGCCTTCCCACGCTAAGTCGAAGAGGGAAGAGAGAAATAACATGCCCTTGCAAGATGGAAGTTCGACTGTCTGTTTGTTTCATGCATATTTGACGCAGGAAAGTTCACCAACTGGAAATTCAATCGTGAGGCAAAAAATAGGTTTCACGGGGATGCAAACTCAAAGACAAAAACGGTGATTGGATGCAGAAAAAATTAAAACAAAACTTTTCTTTTCATTAAAACTTTTTTGCATTGAATATGACTTGTTTTCCGTTGCTTTGGAAAAAAAATTGTTTAATCATGTTGACATCGAACCGAAACCGATTGTTTATTAATTGTAAAAATTTGTTTCTTGTTTCTCTTTTCAGCTGAAATCCAGAAGCCTTACCCATTTGGACAAACTAGAGCCGCATATAGCTAATCATAGTGATTATCATAATTTCGATCGATTCAAGGTGAGAAAGAATTCTATTTTTTTCTTCTCTAAACAATAACAAGCTGATGTGAGTTTATTCAAAATTATCATCAAATCAATCATTTTTTTATCTCGTTTAACAAAATTCGTATTTACTCTAATTGGATATGTTTATTTTTTGTTGAAGTTGAGGATTTGAATTAATTTAAGTTAGAAAATGAATTATTGTTTTATTTCATAAATTTTTTAAACTTTGTAGAAGTACCATAACTTTCATTAAAATTACAAGCATTTGAACATGATATCTAATAAACTAATACATAAGTTAGTTTCGAGGCATCAAAACGAAGTATGATTAGATCTCCGAGTGCCGTATTTGCCAATTTAGGTTGCCTTTCATCAATCCCAAAGATGGAGTCCTAGCGAGTCACTTTACTTGAGAGTCGTCCTGTAAGCCTTTTTTCTCCAGTAGGTACTTACTTCCTCTAAGCAGATACATATGTAACACTTGTCATCTGATGAATATGGTTATGACGACGAGACAGCAGCGTGCGGTAAAGCACAAATATAAGCTGTGGAAGCCGCACTCTTTTTTTCCCTACCGGAAACATCCTTCTGCTGCTCATACATATTCCATACGCATGGTAATGTTTGCAATCGTGAGACACTCCATAATCACTATCTTTGAGCGGGAAATGTTATGAAGTGAAATAGGTAGATCTGGCAGCAACAGATGTCTGGTGGCAGAGCAGTGCATCTTTCAAAGTCAAGCGGCGAGAACTTTTCCCTGATTGTGTATTTTAGTACCTACATCTTATGTGTGTTGGTTTCTAAAATAGAAAGTGACAAACATGCAAACCGGAATGAAATTTCTCCCGTTGCCTATCAAGAATTGTTACTAGATTTCAAGAGAGCTTTTGAAACGATTGATCGTTTAAAGTTGGTAAACGTATTGAAAAGAATAGGTATCAATAGAACGATACTAAACTGGTTTAAAGACTACTTGAATAATAGAACAAATTATGGATCATCGTATTCCCGATATAGAGAAAATAATCTAGATGTTCTCCGAGGAAGTACTCTGGGTCCCTTGTTATTTATAATGTACATACCATTTTTGCCTTTCTAACAGAAAGGTTTGGTTATCGGTCGATTTGAGAGATCATTAATTATGGGTCTTAGACATACCTTTATAGGTACCTATCGACTCAGCTCGACGAGTTCTGTTGATGTCCGTGGATTTGTATGTGCCATTTTAAAAATGTCAAGGACGTTTTTGCGAAACTGGGCTGCACAATTAAAATGATTTTAGTCTCAAAAGAATGCATTTTTTTTTCTACACAACCCTTTCAAAAACGGGAAAAAAACAAAATAGTTGAAACCGTTTTCTTTACGAAATACATATCATACTTATTATGGCATAAAAAAAAGTTGCTAGTGGCGCCTCGAAGCAGCAGCACCAGCAATCATTTATAAATTAGAGATAATCAAAATAAAAAAATAAAATTTATAGACTCGGGAATCGAACCAAAAACCTTCAGATCCCAAGACGCAAACGCTATCCAATAAACCATCAGCACGCTTGACAAAGAGTGGCTCAAACTCAAATACGTAAAAGGCATTACTAAGACGCATCGTGGTCTGGGCAGTTTCTCAGTCTGCTGGGGCAAATACGGCAACAGTGTTTATATCTTACACTTCTTGCTTTTCAATGCAGCAAATGGCGGATGGGCGTTTCCTTCAGAGTCCGCCATGCCTATTAGACACTATAATTTCATATATGAAATTATAGTGTCTATAGCCATGCCGGGTGTCAACAAAATGCAGAACCGTACAGAAAACTGCGGGGGGTGGGGGAATTTATATGAAGATTTTATGACCTTCGTTTTTTTACCCGTGTTGAAGAATGAATTTATGTTTTTTTTTTCATTTCTACATACTCATACATAATTAAGATTCAATTTCAGATGCAGAATTCAGATTCAGATTTCAAATTCAGAATACAGGTTTAGGAAACAGAATTCAGGATTCAGAATTCAGATTCAAAATTCAGATTCAGAACTCATATTCAGATTCAGAATTCAGATTTAGAATTCAGATTCAGAATTCAGATTAAGAACTAGATTCAGAATTCAGATTCAGAATTCAGAATTCAGATTCAGAATTCAGATTCAGAATTCAGATTCAGAATTCAGATTCAGAATTCAGATTCAGAATTCAGATTCAGAATTCAGATTCAGAATTCAGATTCAGAATTCAGATTCAGAATTCAGATTCAGAATTCAGATTCAGAATTCAGATTCAGAATCCAGATTCAGAATTCAGATTCAGAATTCAGATTCAGAATTCAGATTCAGAATTCAGATTCAGAATTCAGATTCAGAATTCAGATTCAGAATTCAGATTCAGAATTCAGATTCAGAATTCAGATTCAGAATTCAGATTCAGAATTCAGATTCAGAATTCAGATTCAGAATTCAGATTCAGAATTCAGATTCAGAATTCAGATTCAGAATTCAGATTCAGAATTCAGATTCAGAATTCAGATTCAGAATTCAGATTCAGAATTCAGATTCAGAATTCAGATTCAGAATTCAGATTCAGAATTCAGATTCAGAATTCAGATTCAGAATTCAGATTCAGAATTCAGATTCAGAATTCAGATTCAGAATTCAGATTCAGAATTCAGATTCAGAATTCAGATTCAGAATTCAGATTCAGAATTCAGATTCAGAATTCAGATTCAGAATTCAGATTCAGAATTCAGATTCAGAATTCAGATTCAGAATTCAGATTCAGAATTCAGATTCAGAATTCAGATTCAGAATTCAGATTCAGAATTCAGATTCAGAATTCAGATTCAGAATTCAGATTCAGAATTCAGATTCAGAATTCAGATTCAGAATTCAGATTCAGAATTCAGATTCAGAATTCAGATTCAGAATTCAGATTCAGAATTCAGATTCAGAATTCAGATTCAGAATTCAGATTCAGAATTCAGATTCAGAATTCAGATTCAGAATTCAGATTCAGAATTCAGATTCAGAATTCAGATTCAGAATTCAGATTCAGAATTCAGATTCAGAATTCAGATTCAGAATTCAGATTCAGAATTCAGATTCAGAATTCAGATTCAGAATTCAGATTCAGAATTCAGATTCAGAATTCAGATTCAGAATTCAGATTCAGAATTCAGATTCAGAATTCAGATTCAGAATTCAGATTCAGAATTCAGATTCAGAATTCAGATTCAGAATTCAGATTCAGAATTCAGATTCAGAATTCAGATTCAGAATTCAGATTCAGAATTCAGATTCAGAATTCAGATTCTTTATGAATGGAACGACTGTTTTGGTTGATTTTTTTAGGGATTTTTAACGGCTATCAGTCTCGGATTTTTAAGTAAAATCGACTGTTTTTTACTCCAACGTTTCGATCCTTATTGGATCTTCATCAGGGGCGATAAAGTGTCGTTTTCTTGTTAAGTTTGATTCGGCTTATCTTGAACTGCTGTCATTGGGTTTTGTTGACGAATTTTCGTAGAATATTCGTTTTTCTATTGAATTTTGGGAGTTTTACAATTTTCTGCATCCGAACTTTGCACAGTGCAAAGTTCGGATGCAGAAAATTGTAAAACTCCCAAAATTCAATAGAAAAACGAATATTCTACGAAAATTCGTCAACAAAACCCAATGACAGCAGTTCAAGATAAGCCGAATCAAACTTAACAAGAAAACGACACTTTATCGCCCCTGATGAAGATCCAATAAGGATCGAAACGTTGGAGTAAAAAACAGTCGTTTTTACTTAAAAATCCGAGACTGATAGCCGTTAAAAATCCCTAAAAAGAATTCAGATTCAGAATTCAGATTCAGAATTCAGATTCAGAATTCAGATTCAGAATTCAGATTCAGAATTCAGATTCAGAATTCAGATTCAAAATTCAGATTCAGAATTCAGATACAGAATTCAGATTCAGAATTCAGATTCAGAATTCAGATTCAGAATTCAGATTCAGAATTCAGATTCAGAATTCAGATTCAGAATTCAGATTCAGAATTCAGATTCAGAATTCAGATTCAGAATTCAGATTCTGAATTCAGATTCAGAATTTAGATTCAGATTCAGAATTCAGATTCAGAATTCAAATTCAGAATTCACAATCAGAATTAAGATTTAGAATTCAGATTTTTGTAAATTTATTTTCAGCATATCGATGAAAATTTAGATTCTTGAAGAAAGAATATCGGAATTGAAAATTTATAATGATTGATGTTGCGGGGTAAAGTATGGTGTGCGTTTATAAGTTTTCCTTGCAAAAATGTTCTTTTGCTCTTTTCTCTTCATTTTTCTATCCATCTTTATCAGATTCAGAATTCAGATTCAGAATCCAGAATTAGAATTCAGATTCAGATTTAGAATCCAGATTCCAGATTCAGATACAGAATTCAGATACAGAATACAGGTTTAGAATTTAGATTCAGAATTAAAATAAAGAATTCAAAATTCAAAATTTTGAATTGAGAATTCAGAATCCAGAATTCTGAATTCTGAATTCTAAATTCTTAATGCTAAAATCTTAATTCTGAATTTGAATTCAGAATTCAGATTCATAATTCAAATTCTGAGTTCAGATTCAGAATTCAGATTGAGAATTTAGATTTAGAATTCTGATTAAGAATTCGGATTAAAGATCAACCTGGAATTTGAAATTGGAAATTATATTCAAATATTAGACTAAGTGCTGTAACTCAAAATTCAAACTTTAGAATCAGAATAAGATTTCAGATTTAGTTTTCAGAATGAGATTAATCATTTAATAGTCATATTACTTTCCCCTGCTTTTGTGAGAATTTTTCTTTTATGCATGGTTGAGCTCTAAAAAAGGTATCATGCTAGGCCACGTGTCACGGCTATCCATCAATATTGTAGTTGGTTTTACTTATTCAATAAAAAAAGCATAAAAAAACAGTAAGATTCGAACCGTGACCAGCATCGTGAAAGTTCTGGTTGCTACCACGGCACCATTTCAGCGTGTTATAAGACTTGGAAATTCAACTGTTTAAATACCATTCTTTCCATACATAAAATGAACTCCTTACATACCAGTTCGCTTTTCGCCAAAAAACGTACTATGCATAATTTTTGCCTTTCTAACAGAAAGGTTTTTGGTTATCGGTCGATTTGAGAGATCATTAATTATGGGTCTTAGACATACCTTTATAGGTACCTATCGACTCAGCTCGACGAGTTCTGTTGATGTCCGTGGATTTGTATGTGCCATTTTAAAAATGTCAAGAACGTTTTTGCGAAACTGGGCTGCACAATTAAAATGATTTTAGTCTCAAAAGAATGCATTTTTTTTCTACACAACCCTTTCAAAAACGGGAAAAAAACAAAATAGTTGAAACCGTTTTCTTTACGAAATACATATTATACTTATTATGGCATAAAAAAAAATTGCTAGTGGCGCCTCGAAGCAGCAGCACCAGCAATCATTTATAAATTAGAGATAATCAAAATAAAAAAATAAAATTTATTGACTCGGGAATCGAACCAAAAACCTTCAGATCCCAAGACGCAAACGCTATCCAATAAACCATCAGCACGCTTGACAAAGAGTGGCTCAAACTCAAATACTTAAAAGGCATTACTAAGACGCATCGTGGTCTGGGCAGTTTCTCAGTCTGCTGGGGCAAATACGGCAACAGTGTTTATATCTTAAACTTCTTGCTTTTCAATGCAGCAAATGGCGGATGGGCGTTTCCTTCAGAGTCCGCCATGCCTATTAGACACTATAATTTCATATATGAAATTATAGTGTCTATAGCCATGCCGGGTGTCAACAAAATGCAGAGCCGTACAGAAAACTGCGTTGGGGGAGGGGGGAATTTATATGAAGATTTTATGACCTTCGTTTTTTTTACCCGTGTTGAAGAATGAATTTATGTTTTTTTTTTCATTTCTACATACTCATACATAATTAAGATTCAATTTCAGATGCAGAATTCAGATTCAGATTTCAAATTCAGAATACAGGTTTAGGAAACAGAATTCAGGATTCAGAATTCAGATTCAAAATTCAGATTCAGAACTCATATTCAGATTCAGAATTCAGATTTAGAATTCAGATTCAGAATTCAGATTAAGAACTAGATTCAGAATTCAGATTCAGAATTCAGAATTCAGATTCAGAATTCAGATTCAGAATTCAGATTCAGAATTCAGATTCAGAATTCAGATTCAGAATTCAGATTCAGAATTCAGATTCAGAATTCAGATTCAGAATTCAGATTCAGAATTCAGATTCAGAATTCAGATTCAGAATTCAGATTCAGAATTCAGATTCAGAATTCAGATTCAGAATTCAGATTCAGAATTCAGATTCAGAATTCAGATTCAGAATTCAGATTCAGAATTCAGATTCAGAATTCAGATTCAGAATTCAGATTCAGAATTCAGATTCAGAATTCAGATTCAGAATTCAGATTCAGAATTCAGATTCAGAATTCAGATTCAGAATTCAGATTCAGAATTCAGATTCAGAATTCAGATTCAGAATTCAGATTCAGAATTCAGATTCAGAATTCAGATTCAGAATTCAGATTCAGAATTCAGATTCAGAATTCAGATTCAGAATTCAGATTCAGAATTCAGATTCAGAATTCAGATTCAGAATTCAGATTCAGATTCAGAATTCAGATTCAGAATTCAGATTCAGAATTCAGATTCAGAATTCAGATTCAGAATTCAGATTCAAAATTCAGATTCAGAATTCAGATTCAGAATTCAGATTCAGAATTCAGATTCAGAATTCAGATTCAGAATTCAGATTCAGAATTCAGATTCAGAATTCAGATTCAGAATTCAGATTCAGAATTCAGATTCAGAATTCAGATTCAGAATTCAGATTCAGAATTCAGATTCAGAATTCAGATTCAGAATTCAGATTCAGAATTCAGATTCAGAATTCAGATTCAGAATTCAGATTCAGAATTCAGATTCAGAATTCAGATTCAGAATTCAGATTCAGAATTCAGATTCAGAATTCAGATTCAGAATTCAGATTCAGAATTCAGATTCTGAATTCAGATTCAGAATTTAGATTCAGATTCAGAATTCAGATTCAGAATTCAAATTCAGAATTCACAATCAGAATTAAGATTTAGAATTCAGATTTTTGTAAATTTATTTTCAGCATATCGGTGAAAATTTAGATTCTTGAAGAAAGAATATCGGAATTGAAAATTTATAATGATTGATGTTGCGGGGTAAAGTATGGTGTGCGTTTATAAGTTTTCCTTGCAAAAATGTTCTTTTGCTCTTTTCTCTTCATTTTTCTATCCATCTTTATCAGATTCAGAATTCAGATTCAGAATCCAGAATTAGAATTCAGATTCAGATTTAGAATCCAGATTCCAGATTCAGATACAGAATTCAGATACAGAATACAGGTTTAGAATTTAGATTCAGAATTAAAATAAAGAATTCAAAATTCAAAATTTTGAATTGAGAATTCAGAATCCAGAATTCTGAATTCTAAATTCTTAATGCTAAAATCTTAATTCTGAATTTGAATTCAGAATTCAGATTCATAATTCAAATTCTGAGTTCAGATTCAGAATTCAGATTGAGAATTCAGATTTAGAATTCTGATTAAGAATTCGGATTAAAGATCAACCTGGAATTTGAAATTGGAAATTATATTCAAATATTAGACTAAGTGCTGTAACTCAAAATTCAAACTTTAGAATCAGAATAAGATTTCAGATTTAGTTTTCAGAATGAGATTAATCATTTAATAGTCATATTACTTTCCCCTGCTTTTGTGAGAATTTTTCTTTTATGCATGGTTGAGCTCTAAAAAAGGTATCATGCTAGGCCACGTGTCACGGCTATCCATCAATATTGTAGTTGGTTTTACTTATTCAGTAAAAAAAGCATAAAAAAAAAGTAAGATTCGAACCGTGACCAGCATCGTGAAAGTTCTGGTTGCTACCACGGCACCATTTCAGCGTGTTATAAGACTTGGAAATTCAACTGTTTAAATACCATTCTTTCCATACATAAAATGAACTCCTTACATACCAGTTCGCTTTTCGCCAAAAAACGTACTATGCATAATTTTTTTATATTGAGATCGGAATTTTTCTTGTTTGAATATCTGAAATCATACTTATATGATGCAGAGGGAAGGAATCTATCATGTGTATTCTATATTATTTTATATATTTCCAAATATAACTTACACTCTGTTAGAAAGGCTCCAATCCACTGTTAAGTGTATTAAATCGGGTTTTTTCCTTGTAGAGGAGAGCCCACTGCGACCAGTAGTTGATCTATAGTGGTATTTACCCTGCGTTACTATATGCTTTCAGGTTCACCTGCACTATTGATTGGAGTGTCAGTTGATTGCTGACTAAGCTATTTATCCCAATCGGGTATGATATCAAAGATGTACGATATAACCTTCGTAGGGCTGATATGCAACCATATGTCTTGTGCGCTTATTAACTTTGCCCCAAGTACTCGCTCTCTCCTATGTAGGAAGGCGCAGCAGTTGCATAGAAGATGCTCTGCAGTTTCTTGTTCGAACCCGCAGAACCGACAGGCATCGTTTTGAATTATGTTTATCCTTTTGAGATGCTGTTTTGTTGGACAATGTCCGGTCAAGAGACCTGTGTAAGTACTTAACTCGTGCTTACATAAATTCAACATGTTTTCGGAGAGTCGTGCGCTGCATAAACTGTTTGTAGATGATTTAGTCTCCTACTGGAGTTGGAGCTCGTCATTCAAGAAGCAAATGCCGATTTGGAAAAATGAGGCCGATTTGGAAAGTTTTTAAAACATAAAAAATTGTGTCTGAATCTTAATTAAACCAACTGGATGGTTATTGGTAATCGCAAAGTAAGAGTCTGCCCAGAATTGCTGATTGATGGTTGTGCCATCAAAAGGGTCCGTCAGGTCGTATACTTGGGAACATGCTTGGCACTGCTCCTCAGATTAGCCCATTCAGAGTAGAAGAGTGTAGCTTTTTTGATCTCATCCTCCCAAACTGTGTATCTTTCATAATCGCTCAGTTGTCATCAGAGCGAGCTTGGCTCACCCAAGTGTGGGCAAGAGAAGCAAGCCAACTGAGAAAGTGCGTTCTCGGTTCAGATAAATTCGTTCGCAAATTGGGCGAAAGAGAAGCTTTAGAGCAACCTATGTTAGTCTTCATCGGTTGCGTTTGGATCGAAGTATTGTGTTCAAGGTGTGGTAGAATTTGCAATAGCAAGCTACGAAAGCTTTTTAGAGCCCAAAAAATTAATAGTATTTAAAATTGGTTAGTTTTGGGTAAAATTGGTCTTTGATTATACTAATATTTTCTTATACTTTATTAAATTGAGAATTTAGATATGACTCAATATTATAATTATAATAGATATAACATACACGAAGAAGTTCATCATTGTCGAAGACGTCCATCAAAGCTTCGAACACTGCACTGCCCTCCGGAGCAAAAGGAAAAATAAACCATAATTACTAACCGTGGTGATCTTGTGCTGTCCCAATCAATGTGAATTATCGAACGGATCATCAATGCGTTTAAAGAACGAATTAAACAGCCCAGTCCTTAAAGGGTCAAAATTTGGTCAATATCAACTTGACGTATTTCTTTCAATTTTGCATTTAAAAAACCTGAACACCCCTCATTTTGAAAGTGTGTGTGTAGAATGTTTGAATTTGGAATTCACTCTTCAGTTGTCGAAATGCCGTCCAAGGAAGAAGAGCAGCGTATCAAAATTTTGCTCGCGCATCGCGAAAATTCGAGCTACTCGCACGCAAAGCTGGCAAAATCGCTAAAAGTTGCCAAATCAACCGTTACAAATGTAATTAAAGTGTTTGGGGAACGTTTGTCGACAGCCAGGAAGTCTGGATCGGGGGAAAATCGAAAACCGGAAGCCGCTGAGACGACAAAAAGAGTTGCCGGTAGTTTCAAGCGAAACCCTAACCTCTCTCTCCAAGATGCCGCAAATAAGCTGGGTGTATCGTCTACAACCGTGCATCGAGCCAAAAAACGAGCCGGACCATCGACTTACAAGAAGGTAGTGACTCCAAATAGCGATGATAAACAAAATACGACGGCCAAAGCGCGATCCCGGAGGCTGTACACGACGATGCTGACGAAGTTTGACTGCGTGGTAATGGACGACGAAACCTACGTCAAAGCCGACTACAAGCAGCTTCCGGGACAGGAGTTTTATAAGGCAAGAGGAAGGGGAAAGGTAGCAGATATTTTCAAGCACATGAAACTGTCAAAGTTCGCGAAGAAATATCTGGTTTGGCAAGCCATCTGTACCTGTGGCTTGAAAAGCAGCATTTTCATATCTTCCGGGATTGTTCCGGGACCAAGAAATTTACTTAAAAGAGTGTTTGAATAAACGTCTGCTGCCTTTCCTGAAGAAACACGGTTGTTCCGTACTGTTTCAGCCGGATTTGGCATCTTGCCATTACGGTTAAAAGGCCATGGAGTGGTACGCCGCCAACAACGTGCAGGTGGTTCCCAAAGACAAGAACCCTCCCAACACGCCAGAGCTCCGCCCAATTGAGAAATACTGGGCTATTGTCAAGCGGAACCTAAAGAAGGCAAAAAAAAACTGCTAAGGACGAGCAGCAGTTCAAGGCAAACTGGCTTTCTGCGGCGAAGAAGGTGGACAAGGTGGCTGTACAAAATCTGATGGCAGGGGTTAAGCGTAAGGCCTGGCAATTCGGATTTAGAAAAGCGGAAGCCTAACTGAATATTTTTCCTGAATTTTTAACTTATTAAACTTGAAAAAATAAAATTAATTTGATTTTTTAAATAAACGATTTCACCGATTTACACACGTTTTCCTTTGACCAACTTTTGACCGTATCACCCTTTAATTGTCCACATTGTTCTGTTCTATCGACTGAACATGAAAGGCTTCGGAAGTGTAGGTGGGAACACTTCGAGATAAAAAAAAATCCATTAACTTATCTTAAGTGGGGGGTTTGAAATAGAAATGACGTGAACGCTTTTATTTTTGTTTTTGCTTTCAGTGAAGGAGGATTGTTTTGTTGCTGCCGGCTTTGTTGAATTCCACCGAAGACGGGTTCGTTTTAGATCGGAGTCTAATCAATTAACTTACTGGCTTCAATGGTATTCAAATTTAAAAAAAAAAAACGGAAAAACGCCCTTTAAAATACCTGAAAATCACCCTAGATTCCATCATTTATTCCAGAGCTTGCGTTATTACAGGTCTAAAACTATGCAGGTCTAAAAAGAAAGCTTTGTCTATGCTTAAATCTAACTTCAAAAGTGTGTGCTTCGAAGAAGAAAAAACACAATAAACTAAGATCCTCTATTTTGGTTCGAGTCATTCCAAGGCGGTGGTTTTTGTTTTCTTCCCATCATGATAAAGGAAAGTCTCACGTAGAAGGATTTGAATAAATTATTAGATAGAAAGGCTTTAGCCCCTGCTTCGTCAGAGCCCATGAATGAACGAACTTCTAATATAGTGAATCTCTAATAGCTCGAAGCGATCGAAAGAAATAAACACTCGTGTTTGCCGGGTGAGCCTAACATTTGGCACGATATCCAAGTCAAGTCCGTCATATTTATGGAAGGGTTCCGGGTCTACCAGAGATTCTTTACTTTCTGTGGTGTTTTATTTTCGGTTTCATTGGTTCGACTATTTTTAGATTGAATACCAGACCCTGGTTGATGTTTGGAACAAGTTTTTACGCATAAATCAAGCGTATCTGGCTGCATTATTCTGTTACAATTTAATGCAGCTGAAATATTAAAAGGCATATAAGTTCATTTCAACACTGAATACTTATATTTTAAGTAGGCTGTTTGAAATAATAAAAAAAACGATTGTTGGAGAAATATCTGAACTCTCTACTTAAAACGTAAATGCTTTAAAAAATTAATTAAAAATGAAGGGAATTGAGGGTAAAACATCCCTAACTCCATTTTACGAAGCGGGTGGTGTTTCAAACAGCTATCATTCGATTCGTTGGAGAAAATGATACAAGACAAATCTCTTGAGGTTCGAAATATTCAAGTCCGAACATGCTTTTTCTGATCTATCTGAAAAATGTAGGGGAATCTAGGTTAAAACCGTCATAATTCAATTTTTCGATGTGCGGGGTTGCTCAAACACTGTTCATTCGATTTCTCGGAAAAAAATGCTCAAGAAAGATTGCATAATGTTGCATTTTGTTCAAAATTTTTAAGTCCCCGCATGTTTTTTTCTGAACTATTCGAAAAATGAAGGGGAATTTAGAGCAAATCAGCAATAGCTCCATTATCAAATCCGTACGGTATATTAACAGCCATTATTCGATTCCTCTTAAAAAAATCATTTAGTTCGAATGTTCTAGTCCGAACATCTTCTTTTCTAAATTCATTGAAAAAAATATAGGGGAATTGAGTGTAAAATCAGCTATAACTCCATTTTTTCGAATCTTGTGATTGCTCAAACAGCAATTATTCGATTCCTCGGGGAAGATAGGTCTATTTTTATTCAAAATTTAAAAGTACAGATTAGCTTTTTGGTGGATTAATTATAAAATATAGGGGAATTGAAAGAATTCTCCGACATTTTCATTGAGTTTATTCTTGTAGGAGGGAAGGCTTTTTTTCGCATTTCACAGTGGTCCAGAAATGAAATTTAGCAAGAAACAATTATGGAATTTCCTTGCGTGATTTGGCGAAAAAGTTCAAGACGAACCACAGTACAGCTCGACGAATTTGTTTGCGAGAAGGCTTGCGGTCGTATCATGCAAGCAAACACCCCAACAGAACGCTGAAACAAAACCTGGTTGCCAAAACCAGGGCAAGGAAGTTCTACGAGAAAGTGTTGACCAAGTACAACGGATGCATTTTGATGGACGACGAAGCTTACGTCAAAATGGATTTTGGACAAATACCCGATAACAAATTTTACCTTGCAAAGGTAAAGGGAATGTTGCGGGTAGATTCAAGTTTGTTTTCGCAGATTAATTTGCTTGTAAGTTGATGATTTGGCAAGGGATCTGTAGTTGTGGGAAGAAGACCAAGAATTTCATCACTGGGGACACAATGAATGGAAATGTTTACAAAGAAGATTGTCTCCAGAAGAGGGTTTTGCCATTCATTCGGTCCCACAAAAATCTGGCCCACAAAGGCACAAAGTTCGGTGAAGTTCTGGCCGGACCTTACAAGCTGCCACTACAGCCGGGATGTCGTTAAGTGGTATAAGGAGAACAAGATCGATTCTGTTGAAAAAAGTATCAATCCACCAAACTGTCCGGATTTTTGTCCCATCGAGAAATATTGGGCAATAGTTAAGGGCAAACTGAAGAAATGTGGCAGAACGATGAAAAAACCCGCTAAAATGGAAAAGTGGTGGAACAAGATGGCGATTGAGGTTACCAGCAGTACTGTACAGAAAATGATGGGTGGTATCACAAAAAAAGTTCGAAAATTCATCCGAAAAGCTGACGAATGATTTTTATGTATTTTTTCTTTTGAGTGCAATAAAAACCCTACAAAATGACATTTTTACTACTACGTTCGAAAGTCTTGCAATTTCGCATTCTTGTTTTCGTTCCCGTTCCCGTTTTCGATCGAACGTATTTTTTCGATGGACTGTCAAACGCAAGTCTGATGATGCGAATCATGATCTTTTAAAGCAATTAGTGATGTTTAATATCGATTGTGGAGTTAAAAAGTTGTTCAAAATAAGAATATCGCTGTATTAAAACCCGCGAAATTGTGTGTTGGAAAATAACAAAATTATAAAGACGAAACATTTTTTTATTCTTCGTTAAAAAAGTGCAAGTTTTATGTTACGAATCTTGGACTTTCAAATAAAAAGTTTGTGAAATTGAACGATTCAAGAAATGATACGTGGTTTAAAATAATAAAGAATGTCACATGTTTTAATGCTGAAATTTGTATTTTTACTACCGCTTAACAAAAGCGAGCCAGATGCTGCGAACCGGGAGGGTTATTGAAGTTGAAACGCATATCTGATGTTTCGAACCTAAGGCATTTAAAGCAAAAGTTTGTGGAGTAAAACGGGCAATAATGATCGTCTTAAGGAGAGCTTTTTGAACAAATAAAAAAAACCCTTTTTTATTTAAATTTTTTGGGTATGTTTTTCATTTCAAAGTCAATTTTCTTCCAAATTTTGCCCCTTCCTCCCAGCGGGTGAGATTTTTAGAAACGGCATCCGGCATCACTTTCACAACTCACAAACACTACCGGCTGCTTGCATCCGAAAAAAAAACAGCTCCTGGGGGCCATCTAGGATGCAGCTTTCTGCACTTTTTGTCGACTGCACCTGGAGATGGAAACTTTGCCGGTCAAATCTAGAGTTTTTTTCGATTAAGTCGTATGAGCCACCTGACGTGTTTTGAGAAAATCCCTGTTGAAGTTTTGTAACCTCTTTTTAAATCTACTATTTAAAATATTGCTGCTAATAGATGAGAATTAGACTAGTGTATTTGATTCAGGCATACATTTAGTTGTTCGAGTGAACATGTACTTACGACTTTTGGCATTGCATGATTGGCTCTAACGTCGTTTTGCATGCTGTTAAATTTTATATCTAAACTGTATAACATGGGTCTTAAACATTTCTATCATTTACTATTTAGCTTCAAGCACTCAAGTTCTAACATTATGTATGGCTCATCTGAATAATGGTAGGGTAAATGTACCCGACCTTGGCACCTAAGGCATGGTTTACCCTTTTTTTCAACATTCCAACCTTCCTGTTGAGTGCACCATAATACATCCTTTGAAGAATTTACTTGCTAACTTTCTTAGAGTTCAACAAAAATATGTTTTCTCTATGGAACTTTCATTAATGTGAGCAAAATGCATGCAAAGTACTCACTGAGGTGCTCCAATTACTTGGCCGCCGTACCAATTGTTTGCCGTTTCAATGATCCGATTCTTGGCCACCAGCAATGTGCAATAGATCTTTACCAACAACGCTAAATTGACAGTTAACAGAATCGTTGGCTGTTCTGAATATATGGCCACTGACAGAATGACGTCAGCTGAGCGTAAAGTTCTATACGACGATGGAACACCGGCCTTCACTCATACAACAAAAAGGCTTTCGAAAACATTGATGAAATTTGGTTGAAAGGGAAGCACAAAATGAGCTTTCATTTCATAAAGTCGGAAGTCCAGAATTTCCGTTTTTCTTTATTTTAAAAAACTTTAAACTTTTTACTCATTTAAACAAAGTGATGATTATAAACACCTCAGGTTGTTTCAGAATATTTGTGTATGAAATAGAATCATTGGTTAATGAATGACAACCAAACCTTCATCAGGGGGACCGATTCAGAAACGAATTATGTTCGCGAGTGGTTTGAACTTTTTTATGAATATTAAATCCCTTTGATGAAATCTACACTAACATATTTTGTAAGCAAACTTTTTAAACTGAACACTTCAAACAATTTCTCCAATATATATATACAGTAAGTTACTTATGAAGGATCTGAATAAAGCCAAACAATCTAGGAAAAGTATTTCAGGTGACATGGGCTTATCTAGACTAGCCTAGGTTTTAAACGTAGAGTTAATAAAAAAGTTGGTGTGGTCCAGCTGCCAGAATATTGAGGTAAAATATCCGTATCTGGCCCCGATTGATTCACATTCCTCGAATTTTTTTAAAGAGATTTCACAGTTCATCATTTTTGCAAAGTTTTTTGTGACAATTTCATCAAAATAGAAATCAAATACGACTTGAACGGGAGTAAATAATACTGAAAGGTTTGAGCCGTGTCAAATGGGCTCAGTTAGACAATTTTCTGACTTGAATGCTAACTTAACAAATTCAGGAATGTTAAGCCTAACGGCAAATTCATTTTCGACATTTCTATGGTTCTGTGCATCATGCTGTGTTGTCATTTATAAATCATTGTTTAATTTA
Organism: Uranotaenia lowii; assembly: GCF_029784155.1. Taxonomy (NCBI): domain Eukaryota; kingdom Metazoa; phylum Arthropoda; class Insecta; order Diptera; family Culicidae; genus Uranotaenia; species Uranotaenia lowii. The sequence goes on along the minus strand of NC_073692.1, from coordinate 272,069,927 downwards.
AATTATTCCTTTTGAGTTTTTATAGAACATAACTGGAAAGAAAAATACTCTAGGAAAATTGCGATCGCGACACATAGGGATATTTTAACTACCAAACAACTATCTTCGTATTGTGGAGTTTGGCTTCATAAAGTAAGAAATTGAAAAATTCTTTGAATGGTATTTTAAAATTTTGCCCTTTTGAATTTGTTAGCTGAGATTATGATAGCAAGAGCCATATCGAATGCTCGGGGCGTTGCGCAGTGGTTTGACACGCCAAAAAGATGTTAGAATGTAAACCTTGCTAAAACATTTTTTGAATTCGACTCACATCTAATATTTTAAGGAATAATTGGAAAGAAAACGATATTTTCCTGACCTTTCATCTTCTGTTTTCAAGAAAAAAATTAGAACAAAAATCCAAAAAATTAAATCTAGTTCCCAAGCAATAGAAAACGATTCCAAAACTCAATTAATTCGGTATTTTATATACTAAAGACATAAATTGCCATCGATCTAAGAGTTTTTTGATAAGACAAACATCTTAAGTCTTGTGAGTTGCTTAATTTCACTTAGTTTTTTTTTTATTTCGAACTACTGTGTTCTGTAGAAGACCACGTGCTCGGCAGACTGCAATGCAAATGCTGTTCGCACGCACACCAATGTACCTTCGATACATGGTTCCCAAAGCACGATTTTTGCATTTTCAATGCTAAGACATGACTTTTAGTTAGTCGAATCACTTATGTTCTCTAACTTATTTCGAAGCTTAAGTTGATAGAAATAATCTTATCATACAACCCAATTAGTATGAAAACATTTGTGCTTAGTTTTAAATGAATTTTTAGGGAAACCATCAGCCCAAAAATACCTCTTTAATGAACATGTATTTTTTCCAGCTTCCAACACTGGTGGTGTATTTCGATTGAAGTTGCATGTCAAGAAAAGGAACAAAATTAGTTTTAAAATTTTATTGAAAACCTAAATAAAATATTCATTCTTTTGTCTTTCTAGTATTTTTGATTTTTTGCCGAGTTTAACTGTAGGCATGAGTATTTATTGCAAATTTTTCAAATGAATGTCCGCGTTTGAAATCGCATGTGAATTTTACAGTTGCACTAGAAAGGTGAGTTCATCTGATTTTCATACGATAATTTCCAACATAATTGCCTCGGATGCAGATAAAAAAAAATAACTACATTAATAAAGTACAAACAGTCAAAAAATTCGGTATGCACAGATTTGAAACAAATTATTCTCTTCGCAATGAAAATATATTCAAAATTTTTTAGCTCAATTTGGATCTGAAAAACATGAAAAGACATGTTGGCATGCCAAGAAAAGGACCATGTCAAAATAGGGCTCACTTACCCTAATTACCGGAATGGGTTTTAAAGGAATTTGTCATGTGCCAATCAGCATAGTATAGAACAAGGAAAATGACTTGCGTTTGAATCCCTGGAGCTTTGTCTAGGTCCTCGCGGGTGATATGCTCTCTTTGGAATCTCCGGTTTCTACGAAACGCTTCTAGTTTTGCTGGCAGCATCTGTGGTGGAAAAATTATGAAACTGAAAATCAGTCCATTCATAAAAGATACGCATTACTTACCTCACAATAAAAAGAAGAAGTTTGTATAATCATACTAACTGGAACAACTCTCACAAACAATTTCTTTTTAAATTTTTAACTTTACATCACTCACCGCTGCATTTTCTGAGAAAATGCATAAGGTCGCAAAAACCAACGAACCGAACAAATATTTTGCGACCTTTGTTTTGCACGTCAATCCAGTGCAATGCAAAAAGTCGTAAAAACCAAATTGCACTCGAAAATGAGAAAGTCATCATACGTCCTAATTTCAAACCATTTTGTAGAATTTATGCATTGATCAAATAAAATGAAAGTTTTTTCTAAGATAGATTACATGTTTATCAATCGTTTGCAGCCAATAACTCAATTTCGTTTACATTGGTTCATACGACGTAATCAAAACTAACTCTAGAAATCTACTACTGGAATCAAACCCCTCGACTGCTGACTGCTCATCTTAGGCTGATGTCATGCTGAAGCAACTAGCAACGCGACCTACAACGCAACGTTCACACGACTAACCAGCTCTCATTTGATCTCCATGGAAATCGCGCAGACCTGTCATACTGGTCGCTTTGAGTAGCGCGACCAATCTGATGCCAATGTGTTTAGTAGCGCGACTAGTAGGAAATCCAATAGGAACATTGTTTTTTCTCGATTTGAAGCAGTGATTCCGGGTTTTAAGCACAATAGTACGAAGATCTGTCCGAACTTGTGATAATAAACTAAAAACTATCTTAATCGGCGAGAAAATTTTCATGAATTCTTAGTTCCGGCAAAAAAAACAAGGAATTTTGTCGGTTCAAATTTCGGCATTCTTGCAATCCGGGTCGTGATTTGATGAGTTTTTGATGGCTCCGGAAAGAAAGGAGACGATTCAAAGCATTATCAGATGTAGAGAAGTGATGATTTGTAGGGAATTTCAAAGTGACAGGTCGCGCCAGCATGACATACCAATGCAATGCAACGCAATCTTATTGGAACGTTGCGTTGCGTTGCGTTGCTAGTTGTTTCAGCATGACATCAGCCTTAAGCTGCTTCTCTGATTCGCCCCCGGCATACGACGAATCATTTTTTTTTTTTTTCAATTTTTTCCTACGCTGGTCAATGAATCAATTTCTACCAAAAACATAGCTGCAATGTTTTGAAAAGAACAGGGCTGCCTAAAAATTTCGAAGTTGATGTGGCAACACCAACTTCGAACGTATCACATTCGTACGAAAACAAGATTACAGTTTTCGAATTCGTTCGAAAGTATTCGTTCGAACGAAATTCAGATACGCCATAAACGAGAATAAGGGTGTCTATGTAAAACAGACTTTACTTCATTTTGCAAAGTTTTTTTTTCATTTCTGAGCTATGTTTCGTTTTCAATGTTGGATTAAAAAATAAACAACATTTCTCATGCTCAAGCGATGAACTTAATGTCTGTTACTTGACATCAGCATTTCGAAATTACGTTTGTGTGCAGAGTTCCGTTCCTATTTGTTGAGGGTTCCGAGTAGGCCTTGCTCGAGTGTGGACGCGTTTTTTCAGTTTTCTCGTTGCGCTGCATTTTTGGGATTTTTTCTTTCCCAATGAAATACTAGTGGTTTGAGTAAGAATGTGAGGTGAAATATACATAAATTGAAGAAATGTTTTAGCGAGTCAAGAAGAGATAATGTGTTCAGTTGAAATTAAAAAGTACTCGTGTGATTTGTGGCTGAAAAAGTATAGAATGCGAACGAAAACGGATGTCATAATGCGGAGGCCGGTAGTCGGGGATAACAAGAACAGGAAAACCCGGTGAGAGCTTTCCGATTTCCTTCTATACCTTGGACACTCTCACTTTCCTATCGTTTTGGGTGCTGTGCATTTTTCTTAAATCAATTAGGGTTAGTTGCCCTACTTTGGACCCATTAAGCGGTGGTTTTTAAATAATCAAGGTTTTCTCACAATTGGACGAGAAATTTATATCCTTCCGGAAAGTCATTTATAAGTCATGATCTTATCTGCAAGTTTCAATGAAAATTTTCAACATGGGTTTCGCCATTATTGAGAGATTTGCAAAGATATGGATGATTTAAATTTCCAACTTTGAACCTACTGTTCCTATTTTGGTAGTGAACCGGTTCCTTTCATTGGACCTAGAACTAAAACTCCTATAAAAAGTTTGATTTTTCGAAAATGAATAAACAAATTTATTGTAAATGTAAACTTGAATCAATTACTGTAATAAAATAGTATCACAGCTTTTTAATATTTAAAAAACTAAAATTTCTGTTATGAATATCACAAACACTTTTATTTCCCGTCAGCTCTATCAGCAAAACGATAGCTGAAACTTGATTGTGTTTACTTACTTAATGTTGAAATATTCAATATTGGTTCAGAATTATGCCCCAATTAAAAATTCGCAACATTGTTGATTTGTTGGTTTTGATACAAAGATTTGGTGATGTCAGGTCTAAACATGGAACATCAAAGTCGAAAGTTTCCTATATTTGGACACTTTGCAAATTTTCCGAGTTTTCAATTGATTTTCATGAATTTTTGGAAAAATGGATAGTATGGTTCATATTCTTCACAGTGAAAGTAATTTCCCCATAAACTTTGGCTTGGAAAGTAAAAAATCGTGATTTTTCCTTAATCACTCTAATTTCTCAATACGCGCCCCACTAAATGAGCTCTCTGATTTACCACTGATGAAGAGGTACATTTTTAAAAACGTTGAATATTTTATCAGAAAGACTTTTAATGGCAAAAAACGGAATGGTAGGGTTCAGGAAGAATAAGAGTTCATTGTGTGCATAAGAATATCTTTATTTTATGTCAGCAAAATGAATTATTTTCAATTTTCGGCATTTTAGGACTAAAGTAGGCTCTAGGTCCAAAGTAGGAGCACTCACCCTACCTAGATTAAGTCCAAATCGAGTGAAGCAGCATTGCCTCGGTTCGGTAGCGTGAACATTAGTCTTTCTCATTCCTTCTCATATATCAATACCATAAAAAACATGATACCGATGAAAAACAGCAATTTGGTTGGTTGTGGGTCGTTGTTTTCACTCACGAAATTTTCCGAAATAGTTTATTTTTTTTTTCAATTTCTGTTTTCAGTAGTTGCTATCACCTTCATCGTCACAGGTTTCGTAACGTTGGACACGTATGTTCACGTCACACAGGTTGCTTTGATCGATTAAAATACAAGATGCTAAAAGCCAAAATGTTAGGCGTAGTTATGCTCTTAATATTCTTTTTTTAATCGAAGTGATGTAAAAAAAAATCCGATAAAAATTCTTTTCCAGTTTTTGAGTTGATGCTTTACAATGCAAATTTAATTAAAACTGCGTTTAAATGAAATACTAATTTTAATCCAAGTAATAAGATCCAACCAGGTTGGCAATGAAATTCACTCCTTTATCAGTTCGTATAATCTTTTTCCATATTGTTTTTGCCCAAAGTTTTGCACCCACAGTCTAAAGTGTTTTTTATTGGAACTTTTATTATGATTGTAATATTTTTGAATATGAGGCATAGTTTAGCAATGCATCAATTCGTTTGTGCAACAGTTATTGCACAATACGAATTGCAACATTATTTGTACTACATAAAAATATTTTCAACTGTTGAGAAAATTGAAAAGGTTATTGATCAAAATCAGTTGTTCAGTCCAAACAATACAAACTATTTAAATTTCGCGTTGTTGTCCTTATTTAAATACTATTTATATTAATCTCAAAATGCCAACCCCTTTCGGTGGTCAGATTATAAAACAGTTGAGGCCATAGCGTAGATAGGTATACCCAGAGAAATTTAAAAAGAAATAATTTGCATTCTTGTAAAAGAAACAGAATATCTATTTTGCTTGCAATACTTTGTTCTGTTTTTTGTTGTTATTTATTTTTTGGTTGTTTACACTCTGTCCCAGAAAAACAGTTCATTAGGGTTGAAATATGATTACTTAAATCTCATATAGTTCAATCGTGCATTAATCATTCATGCAAATTCATTAAAAGGCCTCATTAGGAGCGAATAGGAGTTTCAATAGGAAACGTAGGAAGTATAGGAGACTAGGAGCACAGGTTAAAAGTGGTTACTTTACCTACCAAGGTAATCTCCCATGCCACAATACCTTTTCCCAAACATTCAGCGTGAAGATCTGTGGAGGGATGGCGTACAGCCGGCCTCCGCAAAACATATCTTCACATGTGCTGCACTTCCCTTCCTCCTATCAACTACATGGACTTGGCCGGCGTCGTTATTGGTTCATTTTAAAGTATGAGATTCTCAAAACTGCACAGTGAGATTGTGATGCTTGTTCCCAGCACCTTTCATTTGGTTCATTGTGCAATGGTGATTATCTCGAACCAATCACGGAGTGCAACCATTATGCCATTGGCCAGGAGGGGCCTCAGGTGGACCGTAGTTGATAGCAAGCTCAAGCTCAAGGTCAAGCTCAAGAGTTCCGTTCCTATTTGTTGAAAAATGAAGAGTTTCTAGAGAAAATCGGCTCTTCAGATAAGTATGCTCCAGAAAAAGAATCACTTCCTTTTTTGTATAAAAATAAATACTAACGATAAAATATTGAATTAAAAAAAAAAGAATTACATAAAAATGTGAAAAAAATGTTTTTGATCTTAATTTGTTGTGATATCATCTTATCTTATTTCAAATTTGGGGAAAAACTTTTTTTTAAATAAAAATCACAAAATATAGCGTCCTACTTTTCGTTCTACTTCAGATTGAAAAACGTCCTACTTTTCCATAGTTTTTTTTAGCAGAATGTCCTACATCCCGAATTTTGTTTCTAGTAAGCCTAATGGTGGATCGATCCTTCGACTCTTCGGCTTTATCTACCGATCTTGGATAACGATTATTTGTCTGAAGATTAATCAATAGAAAAAAGTGTTCCTGTATGCGCATTCTGGATTTTTGTTTAAATATTTTGAACTTTACATTAATGGCGTCAACTCGGAAGCGCCCTCGCTGGCTGAAATAGAAGCGGCAATCAAGGACATGAAATCCAACAAAGTGCCTGGAATCGATTGCATTCCTGCTGAAATGCTCAAATCCGACCCTGCCTTGTCAGCACAAATGTTGCACCGTCTTTTCGCTGACATTTGGGATACTGCAACATTCCCGGCCGACTGGATGCAGGGTATCCTCGTAAAGGTCCCGAAGAAAGGAGACCTAACAGAGTGCGGTAACTGGCGTGACATAACTCTGATCTGTACAACCTTCAAAGTACTCTGCAAAGTGATCATGAACAGGATCCAGGAGAAAATCGACGCTACACTCCGACGGCAACAAGCTGGATTCCGATCCGGACGATCATGTGTGGACCACATCACAACGCTACAAATCATACTGGAACAAATCAACGAATTCCAGGACTCTCTTCTGCTGGTGCTCGTTGATTTCGAAAAAGCATTTGACCGACTGAACCACGAAAACATCTGGGCTGCTCTTAGACGACGAGGGGTCCCAGAGAAACTAGTCCATCTCATCGAAGCACAGTACGAGGCATTTTCGTGCAAGGTCTTGCACGACGCTGTCTTGTTCGAACCAATCCCGGTAACTGCTGTGAATGCATGCGAACATACATAGAAGTGTTTGATCCGAGGTCCCGTCGATGATCTGCAGCAGCGGTGAATTTGTTGACAGCGTTAGATTTAGCTTATAACGCTTATAAGTATTCTTAATAGGGTAAATGAGCCTAATTTCGCTATATTTTGTCAGAGGTTTTTAGATTTGATATTATTGCGCCGAATCTTTAATACTTAGATATACAATTTTTTTTGTAACTAAATTCCAAATTTTTTTCTGAACTCTGTTTTGGTTTGAAATAATAATTTCAAGCCTTAATTTACGAAAAATATCATGTTTTATAAAGTGTGTCGATGTTCCTAATATGGCACTAATTGTTCCTAATGTTAACATATGGGTGTTCCTAATGTTAACATATGAGGAAAAATGTATCCGCGTACCCAAATATTACACTTTTTTGTTTCTGATTTTGCATATGGGTCTGTTTTTTTAATACTTTAAAAAGAAAAATATTAAAACTCACCTTTTTATAAATATAACAACTTTTTGGAATATGAATAGGGAAATAAGAACTATTTAGATCCTACACAATATTCCTTTACACTAGTTTTGAAGAAAATAGTGAATATTGAGCTCATTTAAATTCAAAACCTTACCTTTTCCAATGGATACATTTATTATATTTCAAAAAGTAGAAAATTCATTGTAATGGATACAAATAAGTTCAGTTAAACAGAGCATCATGCAACAGCATTGTTAGATGCAACATTTGGGTACCACAAAACTTATTTAACTTTTATTTTAATATAATTGATTAAAATTATCATTTAATGATAAAAAAAAACGATGATGCCATAGTTTCTCACATCGTGAGAGAGTTTTTTGAAGTTTTTGAATCTCTTTTGAATTCGAAACATCGAAATTTTTACATTTTTGATGCCGTAAAAAACTTTACACAATGGGACGGATTGACTTAGTGATATTACCTACAAATTTTATATGGAACTTATTACAACCAACAATGTTGGTGTATGAATGTTTTTCGAACAATCATTTAATTTTCTAAAATAAATATTTTTAAAATTCCGTTACCAGTCTGGGCTAAAATGCATCGATATGCAAATCAATGATTCACAGTTTAAATCTTGTTGAATATGACGTAGAATTTTTGTAGTAATATTTATCTCTAAATGCATCAGCACCCTTCTGCTTTCTTTTAAAAGAAAAATATAAACTTTAATTCTAACAAAATCTTAAATAACTGCAGATCGTGCTTTATGCGTAACGACATCACAAATATGTCAAAAACTTTTCAAATTTTTTTGCTTGATTTTTCATTTAGCACAAAGGTTTTTGCAACTTAGATACCCCTTTTTATTAGTAGGGTGAAAATCGCATGTTGTGTAAATTTAAAAATAACTAGTGAAACCAATTATTTTTCTGACTACGTTAATTTGATGTCCCATTAACCTTAAAACTTTTGATGTACAAACGGTAGGATTATCAGTGGACATTAGGGTTTAAGAAGCAATTGAAGTTGAAAAGTGTTACATGATGCCCCAAAAGACGGTATACAACGTATTTTATTGAGATTTTTTTTTAAATTTTTCCTTTCGATTCTGTTCTCGTTAAAAAGCTCTCTGTAACTTGATGGTTTCCTTCTCTGTCGCGAAAGGTGCGTTCCTTACAACCTAGCAAAAATATTTTTTCAACATTTTAAGCTTTGAGATATACTGAAGTAAAAAAAATCATGTTTTATTAGCTCAAAACAGTTTATTTTAACAGATCGTTGAAAATTATGTCAAAACACAATTCTTCCAATCAAATTTATTTCAAATACATTCTATGACTTTGATATAGTTTGGAAAACTTTGACTATGTCCACAATTAGGAACACATTGAAAATAGTGTTCCTAATTGTGGACATACGCTTTTTTTAGTTTTTACACGAACAAAACATCGTTCTAACATACTTATTACTTAAATCATGATAAAAAACAATCTGACAAAAAAGTTCAAAAAAATCGGTTGACAAATTCAGCTTTAATCTTCTATTTCTAAACAGGTGTTTTTTAAGAAATTTGCTAACAATTTCATTCAATTTGGACATACTTGGAAACAATCCGGATTTTACGAAAAATCTTCTGAATTAGAAAGCTAATTTGTTTGTAAAATTAAAGTTTACATGATCCTTTACATTATCATTTTTTTGATAATTGTGATAAGTTAAAAATAACGTCAAAAACAGGTAAAATCGAACAGTATGTTAACATTAGGTACACATGCCACATTAGGAACACTTACCCTACCAATAGAGTATCCAGAACGAAACTAATTATATCGTGCCATTATTAATTGTTGAGATGTTTAGGCCAAGTGCCAAATGATTTGTAGAGCTTATTTATGCGGTTCTCAAGCAGAACACTTAACGCTTGCCGACTCAATGTCCGGCCTATTAAGCTGAATAAAATTCTTGTTTCATCAAACACAAATTATTGCGTGTTGAGTTTTATGCACTCCGGGTAAGGCAAAGTCGTTACACTTTGTCGTTGATTAAACACCCCCACGAAGTGGAAAATTTTTGAAAATTCAAAAGCACATCTACTAGGGGAAGTTCAAAGTTTTTCTAGAAATTTGAGGGAGCGGGGGGGGGGGATGTTTGGTAGATCACCCGATCACCCCTCCATAGGACCACACCTGCTGATAAGCCATTGAGTTTGCTTGATTTTTGAGAAAGTGATGAAAAATGGGTAGTAAGGAACTGGATCAGCTACCATTGCTGAAGTGCAAAAAGTGGAAATGTGACTGAATCAAAGCAATTGAAAGATTCCCTTGAATCTTTAGATTGCTTTGATGCTGTGATTTAGTAGAATTATTCAATCAAGTAGACTCACACCAACACATATTAGAGAGAAAATGAGGAGCGGTGACCAAAAAATAGGTCATCACTTTTAGCGAAATTTCCCTTTCTTTCTCGTAGCCTGATTTTGCCTGATTTTTATTTCACCAGTTACCTGATTTTTGAAAAAAAAAATGTTGGTAACCCAGTCTCCGATTGCTGTTTACTCCATGGTTGCCACATGTTCATTTTTGGTACAGATTCTGTCATGCTGATGACAGATTTTTAAAATTTGGTGTAGATTTGTACAGATTTTTGGCAATTGTTGTAATGTATAGCAGTGCGGCTTTAAATAATCCATGTAAGTCATACTGACTTAATTAAATATTTATAGTTTATTAGAGAGATTGGTTTCAGAACCTATAAATGGTAAAAATATTCGTAATTGTATCTATTACAAACAATGGATTTGTAAAACTGTAAAAAATTGTGTTAATTGCACTGAGTTTTCATATATCGTTGGTACAGATTTTGGTACAGATTTTTGTCAAAAAAGTACAGATGAAAATATTTTTTTACTCGATAGTACAGATTTGGGTGTGGTTACACTGGTTTACTCCTGCCGAGTTTATCCGAAGCTTACTTCCTGATGTTTCCGAATGGAACTATCGATAGCATCATTGCAGTTTTAGTTTAAGGAAATAAAATCGTTCTGCAAAAAAGGGAAAATTGCGAGTATGCTGACTCGCGATTTTAACATCTCAGGTCGAAAGACATATTCGACTACAAAAAAGAAAAAGATGCATGTGGTTCGCTTATCACAAGTTGCCGACCCCTGGCATGAACGGATCTAAATATTCATATATCGTTACTGATTTGATTAAATTTCAATTTCAATCAAAGCCCGTCGAGTCGACACCGGATGCAAACCGAAAATCCATTTGTGTTTGTATCCGTTAACGATAAATGACCTTCCGATCTTGATGAATTGGCTACTACAAAGTCAGCTCAAGTGCTATTTCAACCTCAGAACGTTTTCTCTGCGTGGGTGAGTATCCGATTCCCCCGTTAACACTTATCCTGAAATGCGTCATAAATTAGCCAGGCAGCGACCAAAGTTAGTAAGCCCTCATCCTACCTGCAGGTTAAACCTCGATTTGTGGCGAGGTGAATGACGCGACGTGGTTTTACTTAATCACAGAAGCGTGTCTTTAGAAATGCTGCACCCCAGAATTCGCCCCATTTTGCCATCGTAAACCACCATGGCCGGTCACTATAAATCAAGACCTCGAACGGAGGAAGGTGGAAGATGATATCAAAGCTTTCCCAAGCCACTCATTACGATTGATGGCTCTCTGTGGCCCGATAGGCTTTCCAGCTAAGCGATTTGAGCCCCCTTTGAAAGGTAAACCCCCATCCTTGGATATTGGTCGGCTGCTGGTGGTCGGTCGATTTGAGCTCGAGTAAATTTGCGGTGATTGAAAGCTCTCCCATGTGGTTGAATCAATTAATGTAATTATTTTCCAGATTTTCAGTAAAATTTATATGTGTTTTAATTAATGAAAAAAAAGGTATTGAGCGTATTCTGTTTGTTGAAAGTAGAAATATTCTGTATGCTATATTTTCTATAAAATTCAAAGAGAAGAATTTCCTTCAAATGCCCTTTGTTCAATTACCTGTATTACCTTGCATAAATTACCTTTATCAATTTCACATCAATTTATGACGACACTAAATTTGAAAACAAATACCAGGAAGCAATGATTACCAGCAGCAACCCAATATGCGTGTATAGAATGTTCCGCTTCCCGTTGCAGTAATACCGGAAATCCGATAAGCTACCCGGCCCCGAGGAAACAACCTAGTTTATTATTCAAGTGGCCACATTTAGGTCAAAATGCAGATCTTCTATGATACTTGAATAATTTAAAACCATTTTTATTCCACCCTCCCGGTAAGGGCGAGGCTTCTATCCAGCCCATTTCATATTCATCGCATTGAGAATATAAAGAAAGTTCTTCACTTTCCCTAGTAGCAAGGTTATCGTTGTCCTGTTTTCTTTGTTTCAGTGTAACATTCTTTGTTAATTTTGATTTTTAGTGCCCTGGGTTTAGCAACGTTTTCTATAAAGGGTGATACGGTCAAAATTTGGTCAAGGGAAAACGCGTGTAAATCGGTGAAATCGTTTATTTAAAAAATCTAATTTAATTTCTTTTTCAAGTTTAATTAGTATAAAATTCAGGAAAAATATTCAGTTAGGCTTCCGCTTTTACAAATCCGAATTGCCGGGCCTTACGCTTAACCCCTGCCATCAGATTTTGAACAGCCACCTTGTCCACCTTCTTCGCCGCAGAAAGCCAGTTTGCCTTGAACTGCTGCTCGTCGTTAGCAGTAACCATCTGCACGTTGTTGGCGGCGTACCAATCCATGGCCTTTTTACCGTAATGGCACGATGCCAAATCCGGCCAAAACAGTACGGAACAACCGTGTTTCTTCAGGAAAGGCAGCAGACGTTTATTCAAACACTCTTTCACGTGAATTTCTTGATTGACAGTCCCGGAAGATATGAAAATGCTGCTTTTCAAGCCACAGGTACAGATGGCTTGCCAAACCAGATATTTCTTCGCGAACTTGGACAGTTTCATGTGCTTGAAAATATCTGCTACTTTTCCCCTTCCTCTTGCCGTATAAAACTTCTGTCCCGGAAGCTGCTTATAGTCGGCTTTGACGTAGGTTTCGTCGTCCATTACCACGCTGTCAAACTTCGTCAGCATCGTCGTGTACATCCTCCGGGATCGCGCTTTGGCCGTCGTATTTTGTTTATCATCGCGATTTGGAGTCACTACCTTCTTGTTAGTCGATAGTCCGGCTCGTTTTTTGGTTCGATGCACGGTTGTAGATGATACACCCTTATTTGCGGCATCTTGGAGAGAGAGGTTAGGGTATCGCTTGAAACTACCGGCAACTCTCTTTGTCGTCTCAGCGGCTTCCGGTTTTCGATTTCCCCCCGATCCAGACTTCCTGGCTTTCAAAAAACGTTCCCCAAACACTTTAATTACATTTGTAACGGTTGATTTCGCAACTTTTAGCGATTTTGCCAGCTTTGCGTGCGAGTAGCTCGGATTTTCGCGATGCGCGAGCAAAATTTTGATACGCTGCTCTTCTTCCTTGGACGGCATTTTGACAACTGAAGAGTGAATTCCAAAATCAAAATAGGAGCAACATTTTACACACACACCCTCAAAATGAGGGGTATTCAGGTTTTTTAAATACAAAATTGAAAGAAATACGTCAAGTTGATATTGACCAAATTTTAACCGTATCACCCTTTATTGATAAAAATTTATTAGAAACAAGGTTAATGGGGTGGTCCAAAAAACAGTGTGATCTGGCATTTATTCCTTGGCCTGCCAGGAAGCTGAATTTCAAATTTAGGCTAATTTGGGTAACTTTTAGAGGTCACTCAAGTTTATAAAAAAATGGAACCATTTGTTTTAGATTATCAGCTAAATCTCCTATTTGTACTCTAACTTTTATGCACTGTATCGATTGCTCTACGAACTATGTTTTTTTCAATCTAAACGAAATTTGCACTTATTTGGTTAAGCTCTCATCCGTCCCAGAAATTTGACACTACTTACTAAAACTGTTTTAACTCTCTCGTTTAACAATCGATTCGTTCCAAATTTTTGGTATTAAAAACCACGTAATGTACAACACTTCAGTATTCCGTTATTCAAAGCCCAAGAACAAAATCCAAAAAAACATGCTTTGCCAAAAAAAACTGAGGATCAGCTTAGAAATTCGAAATTTCCAAAAAAAAACTGAGGTTAGGAATTACATGTTTTCTACAAGGATATATTTTTTTAAGTTTATGACCACTAAAATTGTAAAACAGTGGAGTAGAAACCGTGCTTTTCAATCAATGAACCGACCAAATTGTTTAAATCACACCAGATAAATTTTGAAAATTGGATTAGAAAGTTGAAGTAATATGGCACATTTTGCCATTATTAGATTGTCAAAATACGAAACACAGAATTTTTGATGAATTTTCAAAGGTGTTGTTTTTCGAACTTTTTGTCAATTTGGAGTTTCTCAGGTTTTCTAACACTTATAAATTAAACATTGCACTGGATTTTGAGTAGCTATACAAGATTTCCGCAATAATTTTATAATCACCAGAAAGGAAATTTCATACCGGTTCTAGTTCAGTAATATTAAAAACGCAGCAATACTTTATAAAAATATTAAGAAGAAATTGAAAGTAAATCCCGAAAATTTACAAAATTTTGCACACATAAACATTATGTTAGTCAATTTTTAATAGTTCCAATACAATTCAATAGTTATCTACAAAAGAAAATATTGCACTTTTTTTTGCAAAAAACTTTGAGATTCATTTCGACACATTTTAAAACATTATTCTACATGAAAAACTAGAGAATTTTTTTAATATGAACAAAAGGTGGATAGACAGGCATTAGTGCGCCAATAGGAGAAAGCTGAATAGATATTGAAAGTTTAGACTAGAGGGAATTTTGATGAAAAGCTCCCATGAATTGTAACGCCTTTTCTCTACACTAGCTAACTATGCATTAGACACTGAGAGACAGATTTTCCATGTACAGCGAGCCCAGTTCACAGTGGTCCAGGAATTAAATTTAGCGGGAAACTATTAGTAGCGCCTTCCTCTTAAGTTTGATGCATTTGATGTCTTAGACAAACTTTTGAAACAACTAATGGCAGGTATTTTGACTGGAAATTTTTATCGTTGATTGCATTTGAAAGTTCATGTTAAAATCTTAACAATACCAAAATACTGGAGATATATTTTTGATAAATGCGTTTAATCGTTGTATGAATTTTACTAATAATCGTCAAAATCTCTATGCTAATAGCGAGAATTTGTACATTTGTACTCAGAAACTACTGGACCGATTGAAGTAAAATTCGGCATGGAGTAGTTTTTGAGTGAAAAACAATATCTGTGAAGTTTTGAGTCCGTCGCACTCAAGGGAGGGAGAGCTCCCATACAAAATTATAGTTAAATACGATGAAAAGTGGTGAAATTCAATCTATTGACATGTGAATCTCACCAAATGTTGTGAAAATGTTTACATTTACATGTTCAGATAATTTTTAGTACTCAAAGGTCCCAATGTAAATGCATGTGTTACATACAGCGTCTCCAATTTTCACATTCACAACAGGAAAATCTTTCCAATGAAAGGCCAAAGCATACTACTGTAAGTTTGCTTACGATGATTTCAGTTGAAATTCGCCGGTGTTTCGAATGATGATGACGTTAATGATTTTCAAAGTGCACCTGATGATTTTCAAATGAAAAATCGAGATCTTCAATTTCAAACGAAAATGAAAATTGTTATTTTTTTGTGATTTTTTTTATTTAGTTTTTTTTTGATTATAATTTTTTTTAAAAAAGGAACTAAGCCAAGAGCTCTAAATTCATTTAATATTTATATTAATTTTCGATTTAAGTAAGAGGATTCGATTCTAAAGCAATAAAAAATTATAATGTAAAAAAAATTTTTTTTTTGAAATTTTGACAGCTTGATTCTGTAAAAACCGTCCTAATAATTTATATTTTTAGAATAATAATATCTACTTATTTGAAGATTTTCAGCAAGGCATGAAAATGAAAGCGATGATTTTCAATCGAAAAAAATTTCTTTCATTTGACTGTTATGCGGACCGGTCTGAATGTTTTGGTTACTGACTTTCATAGCAACCTGAAACTTATAAGTTTTACTTTTGGTGGCAAAAAAAGTTTTCGATTGTGAACTTCCAAAGCAGTCTAGATTCAAATGATTGAATGAAAATTGGAGACCATGGTTACATATGCGCTATTGGCATACCCTTCTCGTAAGAAAATACGTCCAAAAGTACACCGCCAACTGCAACGTTGATAAAGTCGCGAATGCCATAAAGATGGTAAAACGACTATAATCGAGAAAAAAAAAAAAAATAAAACCAGCAAGAATTCAAAACTGATTTCAAAACATTTGCTTCCAATATTTTGAACTTGAAACATTTCTGAACTCAGCATGCTAAAATTGACCTTGACCTATTTTCTCCCCCAGATACAACCTGGTAGATTTCCAATAGATAGAAATATGAGATAAACAAATCTGCGAAGTACTGGATAAGTCACCTCGTACGAAATGGACTAGTATCCCAGCGGCAGCTAGGACAAAAAATGCGAACTTTTAATAACCTTAAGAGATCACTATATCTCAGCTCAGAAAATAAGTCTAGCTTGTTATAAGTCAAAAAGAATTCAAATCCGAGCAAAACCTGTCGAAACTATGAGTTTGATTATTAGCTTCGCTACGCTGAATGTTTGTTAGAATTCCTTTTGATAATGTTGATGGGGGAGTCTGCTGTCTTAACACCATACATTTATCCAAGATTATCGATGTCCGTAACAAGCAAAGCGCCTTATACCATGCCCTTTCACGAAGAAAAAGTATAGTATTTACAACAATAATCCACTTATATTCAATCATATATCTGATTGCTTCTCGACCAACCGCAATTATCAAAGTTTCAACAATACATATAATAGACAAATTGATTGATTTCGTACACTCAACAATATATATAATACATTAAACTATAGTTGTATGATTGATTTTGTTCATTTAACAATAAATATAATAGATTCAACTATAATGTACGATTGATGTCATACATTCAACAAAAATTACAGTAGATTTAGCTATAATAATATAATTGCTTTGATTATAAATGTGATAGATTCAACTATAATAATACGATTCATTTAATCATAAATATGATAGATTTAAGTATAATTATATGATTGATTTAATTATAAATATGATAGTTTCAATTATATTTCTATGATTGATTCAATGAGGTCAACTATAAATATCGTAAATTCAAATTCTGTTTATATTGGATGTTATCATATCTAAAGATGTTTTTTCGGAATAATGTTATGGCTACGTTTTATTTTCTTTATATTTATTATTTCAGCATTTTGTAGGTCTTGGTGGTCGAGTAATTAGCGTAGTAAGACGGTAATCGCTAATCCACTGTTGGCGTGGGTTCGATTCCCATCTCGGTACTGGGTGTCAAATGTTAATCTTAAGTTGTCCACGTCATTTATTCAGTCTGTAAAGCCTAAATCGGCTTAGACGGAGTATGTGTTTTAGTTCGTTTTAGCCGTCACGATGCTAAAAAATTGACGGAACCCGATATCCACGTCCTGGGTTCTCTGCTGTTGTTCGTTTTGTATCTTACTGGTTGCTCAGCAAATTGTGCGTCTTAACTAATCGGTCCCGCAAGACGTCCTCAGAAGTCCGTGCTTCTACCCCCGGCGAAGATTGACCTTGTGGGGGGAAAATTCACTCAATATCATAACATCAATCTATCATACGCTGACTTACCAATGCTAGTTTCCTGTGGGATCCTGCCAGGATCACGTAAAGGAACGTCGAGACCCACGTCGATTTTGCGGGCAAGCAGAGTAGGTGTACCTTTCCCAAATTCAGGAACTGTCGGCCTACTAAACGACCGCTACCAGGAACTGGTAGAGGAAAATGTTACCCCATCGCCGGCGAATGCTTGCGCTTTGCCACCGACGTCAGGGAATGAACTATATTCATAGTTCAATCTTACATTTCTAGTTGAAATCTAGTTGAATCTATCATATTATAGTTGAATTAGTTATACCACTACAGTTGAATCTATCATATTTACAGTTGAAGCAATTATACCACTACAGTTGAATCTATTATATTTATAGTTGAATAACTAAAATCAATCATTCAATTGTAGTTAAATTTATCATGTTCACAGCTAAATCAATTATACCACTACAATTGAATCTATCTTATTTCCCAAGCAACAAAAAGTCTCATATCTACTTAAACTCGTTCCTCCAAAGTTAGAATTTCGCTGAATAAAGGTTTCAAAGGGAATTGGTATCAAATTTTTTCGAATGTGAGCATGAAAATTACAAAAGGTTCCTCAAATAGCCTTCTATGGACTTGAAGTTCCAAAAAGTTCTTCAAATAGCCTTTTTTGTGACATGTCAATCGCACCCACACAGTATAAAAGTTACAAATTAGGTCTCAAAAAGCTTTCTGTGAACTTCAAGTTCCAAGAAATTTCTCAATTACCCTATTTTGTGACATGTCAATCGCATCCACACAGTATAAAAGTTACAAATTAGGTCTCAAATAGCCTTCTGTGAACTTCAAGTTCTATGAAGTTCCTCAAAAAGCCTTCTGTGAACTTCAAGTTCCAAGAAGTTCCTCAAATAGCCATTTCCGTGACATGTCAATCGCATCATTCAGAATAAAAGTTGCAAATTGGATCTCAAATAGCCTTCTATGGAATCGAAGTTCCAGATAGTTCCTCAAGTAGCCTTTTTTGAGACATGTCCGCCATTTCATGAATATGAAATGTGAACGAACATCACAAAAGGGCAAATAAAAAATAAATCATTTTTCGAAGCTTGGAAATTGCTGAAATGTTTAATTTATTTTGAAACTTAAACTCAGAACAACTTAAAGCTAACTCGCAAATGATTGTTTTTGAAAAGAGTAAATACTTTGACTTTATAAAATTTTGTCCAACTGTATTTACTTACCACGAATTTATCACACATTGAAAAACAGTTGAAGCAATTCATTGAATAAATATCAAGATAAAATCAAGAATTTGTATAATTTTATGCTTAACAGTTATAAACAAAGAATTTCATTTTTTTAAACCGATATTATTTTAACGGATGATTGATTTATATGCCGTTTCGTAATGTTTAATAATCAACATGCGTCTTTGCTGCTGGCCGCTGGTTGCCCTGGCGGGTATTCTAGAAAGCTTATAACCACTTCGAATTTTAGCTGCCGGTAGAGCAACATCGTGGCGTGGCGTCGTGGCAGCGTGTTCGGCTATCATCTCGGAGGATGGGGTTCAAATCTGGTACCAGGACTATTTTTTTCCATTAGGTTGATTGCTTGAGTAAGCAAATCAAATTGTTGTGTAGCAGAACTGGCGTGCGTGCCGGCATGTATCGAACAAAATTAAAAGCAAAGCAATTAAGTAAGATCAATTGAGGGAGGTGATGGGAGGAAGAATAAAGATGGATGCCGAGAAACCGGCAGCACCACATGGGCTAATGATGACCAAAATAAGAGAGGAGAGGAGAATTATTTCTTGTTTTTGCTGATTAAACATTTACTTGTGGGCTGAATAGAAGGCCGTTCAAATCTTTAATGGAACTTCAAAGTTTCAATAACAACTTAAATTTTGGGCTGAATAAAAGGAACTTCAGCACATTGATTATGCTGATTAAGCTGTGTTCGACATTTTTAACGAGACTTTTGGTTGCTTGGGTTATATTTAGATGTGAGACGTCAACCAGGAACGTATAGTGGAATCTACTATATTTATAGTTGAATGCCTAAAATCAATCATACAAGTGTACAGTTGATTTCATTATATTAATACCTAGTTGATTGCGTAAAGTCAATCATCAGTTTGTATATGAGTCTATTTAAAGTTTGATGCCAAAAAATCAAATACGTTCTCGCTAACTTTCAGCTACTCAGTTCAGAGTGACGGTTACTCAGTTGTCGCCAAAACCGCACCTACTCAGATCTAACTAAACGGCCTTTACTCAGAATTGACTAAATGCCCTTTTCGCGACAACTGGTCGAAGTTACTCAGAATGCGCAAATGATTTTCATCGGTTTTTCTTGGTAGAATCATTAAAACAAGTAAGATTATCAAGGGAAATGATGTATTTGTAAATAATGATGTTTAATAAAATATTTCGATTTATTAAACATCATTATTTACAAATAAACCTCCTAAACTTTTATTTAAAAAAAAAACATTGTTGTGTATTTGAATCACATTTCACATTTTGATCATAAAGTTGGATTTTCTTAACATACGCCTGCACTTATTTTTCCATAACGGATTGAACTGTGAACCAGGACCTCTGTGCCAGGACCTCGTAGCCACCAGCTGGTTAGAACTTCCATTCCTAGACTCTTCCGCGCATCTATTTGAAGCGCTCACATGGATGATTTCCAATGCACCAATAGATAGTACAGCCGGGGGATTTCTGGTTAATTT
Source organism: Uranotaenia lowii (assembly GCF_029784155.1). Lineage (NCBI taxonomy): Eukaryota > Metazoa > Arthropoda > Insecta > Diptera > Culicidae > Uranotaenia > Uranotaenia lowii. Next base: position 272,049,856 of record NC_073692.1, on the reverse strand, counting down.
TCATCAATATACCCTGTAATTGGATGGAGCTTGCGTGGTTTTTCTTCAATCTATATATTATACATGCAGATGTAAACCAAAATATGAGCGCTAATAATCATAGCAGCTTTGCCTACTAGCGACACGGCGCATACGTCGCGACGTTGGAAATCATAACGACGTATAGTGAGTTTCCAAGGAGACTTGGAGTATGCGATTGATGACCTAAGGAAAATCAACAGTAAATAACATAAACAAAGTTTATGCACTACATGAAAATCGCCTACTGGACTGAAAAAAAGAATAACAAGCCTTCGAGTGACAGGAATCTCGCTTGTAAAAAGTGTCGCTAGTAAAACTGTCGCTATTCGGTTTGGTGCTATACACATAATATATAAAAATGAATGTTTGTCTGTCTGTCTGTTCCCTATAGACTCGAAAACTACTGAACCGATCATCGTCAAAACTGGCATCTGAGGGTTTTTGAGGCCGGGGATGGTTTCTGTAATAGTCAAAACTCCATCCGACTTAAGAAAGGAGAGGCTTCCATACAAAATTTGTAATTTTTCGAAACAAATTAAAGTCATGACATCCATTTTCTTGAGATTTTTTTTTCCTTTCGGTGGTTTGTTTTTCGTCTCTATGGTCGAGGCGTCGCAAAAGGAAAGTAACCCAGGCATAGCATACTGATCAGTAGGAATATTTTGGCGCGTATTTCTCAACCAAGCATATTTTCTTTGAGGGGTTTGTTTTTCGTCTCCATGGGCGAGCAAACGTCGTCGCAAGAGGATAGTAACCAAAGCACACTGTTCATTGATTGCTGGAAAATTTAACAATAAGGCGCCTGTTTCTCAAACACGTGGGGGCGATATGCAACCTAGATATGTTTTTTCTTGCTTATTAGATTTGTACACAGCACGTGGTAATAAATGACGCTTAGATGTGACACGGATTGGTATTTTATCAATCGAATCAAAACCAATTTAAAGATTTGAAAAATACTTCCATATTTAGTTCATGTTAATGTAGGTAGGGAAAGTGAGCCTTAACTTGGCATGCTCCTTATCTTGGCATGCCAAAATGCATTTTGGTAATTTATATGTCAAACATATGCCTAAAAATATAAAATAAATCAAACATAAAAGAAAATCGCATTTGTCTACATTCTGCATAGCATTTGTCCGCAATTGAATCAAAATTACTGCGTAATAATTTTTTTTCACATGACGAACTGGAAGTAAAATTACGATTTTCGGTAAAAATCTGAAATGAACCTACCTTGCTAGTGCATCTGCCACCTTCGGATCGATTTTAAAAACACACTTCCCTATGAAAAAATCACTAAAAAATACCGTTGGTTACAGCAAAACGTGGCAAAAAATATAAAATTATAACCTACTCCAAACAACGTACATATTTGATCTAAAATTGAAGAAAACATAAACATTTTTTTCGCCTAATCTTGGCATGAAATTCCACTAATTGAGGTTTGTATGTATGTGTGAGAACGAAATCAGCAGGCAGACGGTAGCCGGCAGCCGGCAGCCGAATCGTCGGCCGTTAGTGCACAGTGGTCTGGAAATTTAAAACCGGTCGAAAGTAAAAAGAATGATTGAAATAACTTAAAAATACCATAAATGTATTTTGGACCATAATCAATTTATTTATCTCTTAAGCGTATTTGGCATCTTACTTGGAATCATAATACTAAAAGTGTAGCTGCCCTTTTTTTGGTAAATTTCTAGAACTTTTCCTCTCAACTTCTGAGCACGAAATCAACAGGATTCGGATCCGAATCGGTATCTTGGATCTCAACGTTGAAGTAACTTTATCCATGCTTAAAAAAAAAACATCTACAATTGGAAATAAGGTTCAACGTATTTTGATTTCATTTTATTTGTGCTGGAGATAAACATTTGCTGTATATGTGTCGCTTTGAAAGGAATGGTTACAAAGTTCAAGTTATGACATTCTAAATATTATGTTTTTTAAAAAAAGTAATTGCATTACAATGTTGAAAAATTATGTTGATAAGAGCTAAATTTTATTGTTTTCAATTTCATGTGAATCAAAAATAATATTTTGACCAAGTTTGTTTTATATTATGGATCACTGTGCATCAGCAGAGGTGACGACGTTTGTTTTCCTTAGGAAAGGAATATGCGAAGGAAGCGCTGCCGAGTTTGGATGATGATTTTGCATGAGTGCTAGTGGGATGCAGCTTGAATTTCACCCAGCTTGTAAATTTGTTGTTCGCTTCCATTGGCTATAGTCCCCAAACGAACGAGTGAGATGCAATCTATTTCTATCAGGCTGGCTGGAGTGAGCGATAGTTTGTCTTGTTTCGCTATCCGGGTGTACTCAAACGATTGCTAGAAAATTCCTAAGGGCGACATTTTAAATATGTAGGTATGATTCAAAGAATCGTTCGCTTACTTGAGTTTTAGCTTTAGCTTGCTCGAGGCAAGGAGCATAATGGTTTTTAAAATGTCTCTCCTCCTTTTATGGGAGTGGAATAAAAAAAACATGAACATTCACTATCGTATGTTAACTTCAATGGGAACAGATCCATCATGATTTCATTTTAAAAAATTGAACAAACGATTTGTTTGCTCGGTTAATAAACATATTTATGTTAACCAATGCAATATTGTGGAACCTATTTGTTCTAGATTGTCATTCTGATAATAGAAATTTTAAACACATCAAAAACTGAAACAAACAAGTGAAACTTTTTTACGTAAGATTAGAATTCTGCACGCAAATATCAATTCTAAAAATTGGTTGACATTTCGTACTTTCGACTTTTTGAAAACAACACAGAACATTGTTGTGCTTCCTTCCAGGATATTATCAACGAATTCGTGGGGGCTGTTGTTGTATTAGTGAGGCAAATTTCTTCTAGAGGCGGCCAATTTAAGGAACTCATAAAGGGCCACAATTCGGAACGGGGGCCACAATAAGGAGCATTTCAATCAATAGTTTGATCAGGTTTATCTCAAATTATCCACCGCTTTAAAGCTAGGATATATTTTTACTACATTTCAGACTAGTAAGCAATCATATTTGTCTAAGGACTTTTGAAGGTACATATTACAGGAAGACTACAATCATGGGAAATATAGTCAACCATGCCTTAGGGGCCAAGTTCGGGTACATTTACCCTAGCATTCGAATTTTCATTCAAGGAACATTAGAACATGTTCAAACGTTCAACTTTTTCTGTTAAAAAAAATTAAAAAATATGTTTTTTTCTAGAAATTGTTACTTCGGCCCAAATACACAACTGAAACGAATTTAGAAATGAAGGTGGGAGCTTTTTATTTGAAATAATTCTGAAATAACCATCGTACTTTTTGCTTACATACCAATTCAAGTGCGTACTTAACATGAAAAGTGTTTTTGTGTTACATGGCTGCATATAAGAGACTTTTGATCCGCTTCGTTTTTGAAAAGCGAGACTTTAGAACTGATATTCAACTGGAAGCAAAATTTTTAAGAGAAATTTTTAGTATACCCTTAAAATGTTAAAAACAATATTCCCTTCTGTCAACTTACACGGTGGGGCAAGGGCAAACGTCGAACTTTTAAGAAATTCATCTTCAAAATGATTCAATATGTTGGAAAGATCAGAATGGGTATTTCGAATGTTGAAACTGAAGCGGTTATTGAAAATTCTTAAATGTCTTTGTAAATGAAGGTCATTCCCTTTGAACAGCATTCGTTAAAAGTGGATTAACAAACATAAATTTATATTACAGGAATACTGCAGATATATCAGTGAAACTTGATAGAACAAAAAGCAGGAATTCGTATTAAATCCATTTTAAAGCCATTACTCTGACGCATCTGTAAATAAGCTTTGCAATGACACTTGCCTCAATATACGGGACAAATGTAAACTTAGAAATTTGTTTTTGCCAACATTTTTGAATATTTGACTTTCAAAGAGAAAATTTAAAAAAAAAACGCTGAGAACTTATTTAGTGATGCAACTGATATTTTTTTTAAATATATATATTTTTACCGTAGTAAATTCATTTAAAAAAAAAAGAAATTTGCACTGTATTTAATACATAACTAATTTAATATATTTTTCATTACCATGATAAGTGCTGTTTGGGTATCGAGCCGGTTTAATTTGCCTACCTTCTTCAAGCAGTGGGGGACAAGATTGAAAAAGATGAGAGAGCTCCCATATAAATTTAAGATAAAGAGCTTTTCAAAGAAGGGACCATATTTAAAAAGGTTTTTTTTGGGTACAGAGTACAAATTTCAGATCTTGAAAAACGAGTTTAGAGTTCAAGTTTCAGTAAATAATATATACCATCTTTGAATTGCAATTCAGAACTGCAGCTGCAGCTCTCATTTCAAAGTTGTTGGTTCTGAAGTATTATGAGGTTTGATTTAAAAAAATGCTTTCTAAAATCTAAATTTGAATAAATTTTTACAAATTAAATTAATTTCCGGGGCGGAAGGTGTAGCAAAGCACAACGGGTCAGCTAGTTACTAATAAAAAGGTTAAATGACCATATTATTTTTCTGATTTTCTGTTGGCGAACACAAACAAATCCGGGTGACTTGTGCAAACAGATGAATTTTTACTCAGTTGTCGCCTCCATACAATCGAATTCGTTGAGTGCCAATTTTCGTGTCGTCTGAGAAGTCTTCACTTAGGAAAACTCGGGAAAAGTCGTTTTAGATCAAGCGACGGCTGCGTCATACAAAAGGCGATGTCTGAGTAAAATGCAACCGGGCTCTGAGTATTTCAAAATAAGCGAGTTTAGATGATTGGTATAAATAATTAGAACAACTGTGGTCTTTTTTTTCCGTGTTGGGTTCTTCAACGTGTGTTTAATGTGTTTTATCATAAAAATTCTTTTCGTTACCCCAAAACATTCAGCATGTAGCTTTTGGAGAGGAATGGTATTCAGCTGACTTCCGCTAAAAAATCTTTCAAATACGAATCATCAGTTTGGTCCTGTGATAACTTCAACAAGACGTTTGTGGTTATTTTGTCTAGCTGCTGCGCGACTAGGAAGAAATCCATCCAGAGGATTCAGAACAAGGCTCTAAATTGATTCTGCGGCATCCACCTTGGTACAGCACCGAAGAGCTTCATCGAATTGCAGACATTGAATCGATCAAAGAGATGGCCAGCAAAATCATCTCTAAATTCAGAGGCAAATCGATGCAATCTTTCATCGCAGTGATTCGTTCTCTCTACAATTAAACTAGTATTAAGGATATAGTTTAGGCAAGTTATTTTTGCTGTACAGGATATTCTCCTATGCATCTAATACTTTACTGCTATACAGCGAATTTAAGTCAAATAAAAAAAGTTTATAATTTACTCAATAATAGAGTTGAACTGATCATAATTGATCTGAACACTTAATTTACTGTAGTAATATCATTTGAATGTTATGATTAAAAGATTAATAAAGACATATTAGAAAAAAAAGAAGTTTGCGGTCTATTTCCAATTAAAACACAAATGCTCTTATCAACCAATTATTCATCTAAAATATTTTCAAGTTGTGGTAAGTATCAAGGATATTCAGGAGTTTTTCCTCTTAAGCTGATAAGATATAAACTCACTTACCATCTTTAAATAATTTTGAAAGATTATATTTAAAAAAATTGTTTTTTGACATCTGTTATTTTTAACATTTTGATAACAATTCAACTCACAATTTGAATATTTACTTACGACTCGTAGTTTGCATTCTGATAACAAGCAATCTTCTCTTCAATCACTCTTTTCCTTTTTCTGCATTTCTTTTTTCCTTCTCTCGAAACGCTTTCGTATGTGTGTGTGTTTTGGATTGCAATAAATTTTCCACTTCGTAAACTTTTCAAATCAACCACAAACGTTACAACAACCACAAAAAATGAACAACGATTTTTGCTCGGCATTGGCGCTTTCCGGATGGTTTTATGGCAACCGCACATCCATGGCTGCATAACGCAAATCAAAAACCATCCGGTACAATTGGTACCTACTTCACTGATGGTGCGATGATGAAAATAAAAAAAAACCGCTCGTTCGCTCTTGAATACTGGAACCACATCCATCACCGCAGAGTGACAACTCGGATACGTCCAATACATCGATTGCATCAGCCACTGGATCGGCTACCGGTTGCTACGGCACTCCCCGGGGCTTCCTCGTAGGTTGTCCAGACTCCGGTGGAGCCAATGTGTCCTACCAGAGCAGCACCGAAGGCCCGAGCCCAGGAGAAGCAATTCCGTCACCCCTCTCGATGCCAACGATTGCTGCCGGCACATCTGGCAGTGCCCTGATCGGTTTGAGTGACAGCGATGGCGGCTGCATCAACCCGGCCTACGACAGCGGAGATGGGAATTGTCCGCCCGAGTCAGGGTCGAGTTCAAGCGGCGGCGACAACAACCGGCAGGCGCTTCCCAGAACCGCTCAAAACGAAACGCTTCCCAAGTACCCAATCTCTCAGCCGGCAGCGACACCAGACGAAGCGGCAGGTCCCAATGGGGGGGTCTGCAATGAGAGCATCGCCAGCAGCACCACCAGCAACGAAACCTCCAACCAAACCTGCTGCCTTTCGTCTCCGTCCTGCCCCAAGAGCAAATCTCTGTCAGCGTCTGCATCGCTCAAGAAAAAATCATCTTCTTTTCTGCATCGAGAGCGCAAAAAGCCGGTACTGACACGAAGTCAAGTAAGTAGAAAGCATCCACCCGTGTCGGCTTCTAGTAGAACTTTTGGCACAATTCCGTTACGAGATTTTGCTTTTCTTGCCCACTCTCGCCACATTCTAAGGATAACCCCTATTCTAAATTAGCATGTTCTCCGTTTGTTTTTTATTTTTTGAAAAAATCAAAGCTACAGTTTTTTTTTGGAAATGATAATAATAAGAGCCTACAGTAAAATTCCACGTACTTAGGTACCCACCCTTGAGTGCTAATATCTGCATACATATATTTATACATATATTACACAGTGCAACGCAAAAATATAAAAAAAACAACTTCTTACTTCGCTAGTTTTATGTTCAATTCAATTAATAAAGCACTTTGCTTTAAGGGTACAAATAGAAACTCCTGAAAGAATTTCGCGTGACGTAACTTTATCACTGTAAAAGACATCCTATTCTAGAGACAACCAATCGCATCACCAATCTTATTACAAAATTACCCAGTAACCTTACGCCTCAGTCTTCAGATTATTTACCGATTAAACCGTGAGCGTTTAGAACACTGTCCTGGTTGTGATTCAGGGCCTTCATCTTTCCTAGTATAAATAAAAATCTGAAATTTCACTGACATTAGACTCAACTTATTAAAATAGGCCTAGCAGAAATCCCGACAACCCGCAACGAGCCTGAAGTTTGTGTGGAAATTTGCAAAAAATTTTTCGGGTGGAACCAGTTTTTCATTCATAACTTTGGTTTCTTTTAGCCAATTTTTATAAACATTGTACTCGTAGACTACATTTGAATAAGAAGTCCAATAAAAAAGTTATGAAGGTTAAAAAAGACCAAACTTTTCAATGGTGATATGCAACACTTGCATGCTAATTACATAATGCGCTTTAACCCTTATCCGTCCCTGAAATTTTTACCCGTTAAAGTCCCCGGAGTGTCAATTTGACACTGCTGACGCAAATCAACATATCTCTCTTGTTTCCCTACCGATTTTTACAAAGATTATAGTTTTGAAAACCTTGTCATATACCTAAAATATATTTTTCATACAATATTCACAAACAACTCTTCAGTTTTTCGTTATTCAAAGTCTAAGAAATAAATCGTAAAAAACATGCTTCGGAAAAGGATTGTAGATCAGCTTCGAATGCTCAACAAAAAAAAATGTCACTTAGTGTTCAAGAAAGCTGAAGTTTGAAGCTATAGGGTAAATGATCTTGAGCGGAACTGTGCTGATCTTTAGTGGAACTAAGATACGATCTTGAGCGGAACCATTTTGTACTGTAAACATCTTTAATAGATCTCTATCCTTATCTGTGTGTAGCTGTGAAAACTTCTATTAAATTTCATGTTTAAAGATAAACGAGTTCAAAAATTAACAGAAACTTAGCTTTCCAAAGTTGTTCGCAAAATATCAGTTAAAATTTATTTCCAACATTAAGAAGATATCCAATTTTCATTTTGATTCGCTGTATCTTATTTGAAAGAGTCGATTCTCTAAAATCAAATTTTAGTTATTTTTTAGAGTTTAGTTTTAATCACCGCAAAATCCAAGAGATGTGCTCCACACGGTTTGTAAAACATTGCCGCTTCCCGGTTTGTACATTGCTCTAAATGAAAGTTTTTTGAGGAAAAAAATTCAGATTTTTTGTGAATTTATCCAAAAATTCTGTGGTGGATTTCTGTGATGCTATTTCCTTTAATTTCATTGAAAATTCATGATAAATTCGGTCTTATTTATATTTTAGTTGGGAAAAATCAGTTTACATTTACAATATTATCATATTTTTCTTATTCAAAGTAAAAAATCTAGATTTTATATTGGCCAACAAAAATATAATTTTGAAAATCCATTAAAAATTTAAAAAAAATCTGTGAAATCTTTGAATACTTCAAAATTCTGTGTTCTGTGGCACAATAACTTTTTATTGATGGAAAACTTGTAATAAAAATCCGAATAATTTTTTTATGAGTGTTTCTACCATTTTAATCATTAAGAAACAGTTCACAACGGACAAGGGTTACATAAATTGAGGTTCAAACACAGAGAACCAGAGTTCGGGCTGGAGCCCCAAACGTGTGTAAAAATACCAACCGTGATTTCAAAATAAACGACGCCATTTTTGCAACTTAGCTAAGAGCCACCAGATGTCGTTACCGGTACTTTTATTTTTTCCATTTTTCTACACGCTCAGACGATAGTACCTTCAACGAATGAAAAATGCGCTCAAAGCCAAATTTATTTTCAGTCACTCAAACGGGTATTAAAATAATTGTATATGGTTTTTCAGTTTTTGGCCTGTGTTTGTTTTTGTCGACATGAAATTCACTTCATCAAGACTAAATTGAATTTTTTTTTATAATTTAGAATAAATTTCGATGATGAACACAAATTTAAAAATTCGTTCAGTATTCTTTTTTTTCACAAAATTGTTATCTCGGTAGGATTGATGAAAAATTGGCGCATGGTGTTATCGGATATCTGTAATAAGTATAATAGAAGGGGGTAATATTTGAAGAATTTATAAAACTTTATATCGAGTTGCTTTTAAATGCCTTTTGCTATTCCCTGAAATTCTTTGGATTCTTAGGTGTCCGGGTAACCTCCATGTAATAACTTTGCTCTGGCCAAATTCGATATTAAGAAGCTATTCCAATTTTCGAATATTTTCGGAAGTAGGTACTAAAGTCCAATCCTGGCAGAAATGACGCGATGTTTACATGCTAGAATTTCGCAATACTTTCGATTAATTGGATTTGAAATGCTTCGTTATGAGTGAAATTTGATTTAAAAAAATCTGATCCTAAACAAAAAGGGGAGTTTATCCATTAGAGGGGTATCATAAATTAAAACATCATACAGAAATCCTGCGGCAAATGTTGACTGAACTATTTTTGAAATTATAATTCATATTAAAACAGACACATAATTAAAATCTTATATGAACTTTCTCTTCAAACAACTAAATAATGTTTGCTTTTTTTTCTCAAAAGAAATCAGTGTCTCAATACAAAACGAGTACCAAATAAGGCAACATTGCCAAAAGAAAATGATTTCGTTCAAAGAGCTTATAGTTCCTGCTGCAAATTTCATTATGTTGCTTTTTCTACACCCCAAAAAAAGAAAACTAGCTGAACTCTGTTTTGGTGCGACCTGGAAGTAAATTTTGGGGTATTTATGTTCTGAGTGTTCTCAACTGTTGACAAAAAAAATCGACAACAACAGTTGAGTCACTTAGCTAAGAGTCACTAGATGGTGCTGTTTTTAGGCCAATTTTAACGGTTTTAAAATGGCCGACGATTCAAATTCTTACACACGGATTGGACACATATTTATTCGGGGCCCATTCTCTGGTTCTCTGTGGTTCAAATTCAACAAAGATTGGTGAAAATTGCAGCAGAAAAGGTGTATGTTTTTAAAGCATCTAATATCATTATTTTAATTCATAAATTTTAGCAAAAATCACAAATCTTGTATGACAAGATCTTGAAAAAGTGTTTTTTTTACATTTCAAAAAGATTCATAAATAATCATTGCCTAGATCTTAGGAAAATTAAATAAATTCACTCAAAATCATTTACCCTACGTTGCAAAATAGAATGAATACATTTTTTATTTTTTTTTTAGATCATGACCACAAAAATGTAAAAAAGTGGTGTAGAGCCATTCTTTTCAATCAGTGATCCGTCATAATTGTCTAAGTCACACCAGATAAATTTTGAAAAGAGAATTGAAAAGTTGACGTAATTTGGCACATTTTTGCATTTTTAGTTTGTCAAAATTCGAAACACAGAATTTTTGACGAATTTTCCAAGGCAGCTGTTAATCGAGCTTTTTATCAATTTGCAATTTCTACAACATCACTAGAATCGGTATGAATTTTCCTTTTTGATGAATATAGATTTATTGAGAAAATTGAAACAAGTTGAGCACCACTGACTTTCAGTGTGTGCTGCACGGCTAACTACAACCCAAAACACAAACACTCAAAACCCAAAACTTGTAGCTATTATAATTATTTACTAATACACGACATTTTCAAAACTTATGCTAGCTTACATTATTACTCACGGGCCCGTTCCTACCATAACATCAAAACAATAACAACAATCATATCACAGCTGCTTGGACGGCACAGGTGTATCACAGCTTTAATTTTCGTATTGCAGTCGTATCCGGTTTACTGGCAACCCTGCCTGGCTGCACTGCTTCGACGGGCGTACCGCAGCTGCCCGGAGCACTTCCGACGACTTCCGGCTCGCTCTCCTCACGTCCGCAGCTTGATTTCGCAAAAACGGGACTCGCAAAACCGAGATGGCGAAAATCGAGTCCCGAAAAGCGATTTTCTCAGCTCCCAAAAACGACCTGCCGATTGTTAATTTTGGCTTCACATAAACTACTTTTCAGCACAGTAATTTGGCTACTCACCCGCTAGGGGTCGCTTTCTTCCGGCACCTTCAATTCCCAATGTCGGATGGGTAAATCCCAGGGCAGCAGTTCCGTGTGTGCTCTGTAAGGTCGAAAGTGTCTTAACACCATTTGTAGGAGGGGATTTTCAATTTGCTTCACTCACCCTACTACCTGGTTTGCGCTGCTTCAAATATTCTTTCGCGCTCTACTTCTCTCAGCACAACGCTAACATCAACCTACGATGAGAGGCGAGTTTTTAGATAAAACACAAAATGAATCCTTACTGCTTTTACCGTTGCTTCCGCACAGGTTGAATCTTGTCGGTGCTGGCTCGGTCGATGCTGCTACGTGTCGCTCACAATCAGTTGTCTGGGATTTGGAGGAATCTCAATTGGTTTATCTGATCCGATTAAAGTGATCGTGCTGTCTCACCTTTTCACTGAGCAAATCCGGGATATCGTCCTTAATCGGCTTCGGTTCCGGTACACCAATGATAGCAGGCACTTTTTATTCACCGCGATGGCGAATCTAACCGCTTAACCGTTTTCTTGTTCTGGTTGCTTGTTGATGATTGTTGTTGATCGTTGCTCTTTGTTTATGTTGTTTTCTCCACGTGGGCGTTTGACGGCTACACTCTTATTTCTATACACTCATTCTTTGGTATGTTTTTCACTCACATGGTAGGACTACACGCTCAAAATCAAATAGCTACACAAACTTAATTATAATGCTACAAAATCTTGCGTAAATATACTGCAAAATCCAAAGCAAAGTTTGAATTTAAGTGCAACAAAATCTGAGCAATTGCTAATTGACAAAAGCTTAAAAAACAACAACCTTCGAAAATTTGTCAAAAATTATGTGTGGACACCAAGTGATTTTTTTGTTGAGCTCTTCATAGCGGATCTACAGTCTTTTATTCCGAAGCATGCTTTTCGGTTTTTCTTCTCAGACTTTGAATATGGAAAACTGAAGTGTTGTCTGAGGTTTCTAAAACTATAGATTTTGTAAAAATCGGTTTAGAACCAAGAGAGGTATAGCAGGTTTAAGTTTAAGCGAAGAGTGTAAAATTGACACTCAAGGTCCGATTAGGGAGTTTCTTTTCCTTTCTTTAGGCTTTCAGGATGCGTTCATTAAAAAGTAATGAAGCAAAACTAAAAATTTTAAGAATGGATGCACCGTGGCCCGCGAACGTCAATTTGTGTCCTGCGTTGCATTGATAAATTTCAATCTTATGAAACAAGAATGATACTTATAAAACGGAGCAAGATCTTTTTTCAAAATTCTTGTTAATTGAAAATTTAAAAAAAATCTTTGAATTCATTTAAAATTTCCGCTTTTTAGAATTAGAATCGAATAATTTCTCAGCTAGTAGTATAAAGTTGCTTCATTCGATCTGAGAATCCGTACGAACGTATAAATTTATTCAAAAGATTAAATTACCCATTTCATGGAATTCATTCGAGGAAACCGGAAAAAATTGGGAATTTCAGCTAGAACCAAGAAAATTGTCATTTATGTCGAAATTTTCGTACAAATTGAAAAAATATTTCCTATTAAGAATGTTAAAAAAATTGTGGGTTCAACTCAAATTGATAATAACAAAACTGCTTTTACAGCACAGGATTATTTTCATTAAAATTTTTGACAGTTTATAGAAGTTTAATCGCAGAAGTGTGAATAAATTGATTTGAACGATACCCGGCTCAAAATTTGCCAGGCTTGATATTCACTTAAAAACACATGAAAACATTATCACATCCTTGAAAAGAAAAAAAATCTCACTCAAAGACTTCTATCCTGCATAGTTTTTAAGATAATGATATTTTATATCGGAAAGGAAACAAATTATGTGAATTGTGATTTTTAAATCATCGCAATTTTTATCAAACTTTCCTGTTTTGGATCATATCTCCTTTATATAGAGTATGGTGTGGTAAAAGTACGACCTTAGTGCTATCCCATCTTGAAAACTTTTTGCAATTGTTTTTAACAATAAGCCATCACGATTTTTGGAAGAAGTCTTTCCTTCACGTGATAAATTTTTGAATATTTTAAGCTATTTACATTTTTGTATAGCTCTGGACAAATTTTCAGAATCCAAATTTTTACTTTTGTTATGTGACTCGTAAGAAGTCTAAAATTATCAAAATTTCAAAATAGGGTTGCAGATCTCCTTTTCTCAAAACTGTTAAAATTTTAGATAAGCTATGTTTTCATTTTAAAAACAAATGTAATAAAGACCAGGGAAATAATTCATTCAGCAAAATAACTTCCTATTTATTTGAATAACACAACTGAACGAGTTCAAAGCACTTATTTTGAGTCTTATAAAAGTTATGGCTCATCAAATTAAAAGAAAAACAATCTTGAGATTGTTAATTTATTCCCATACTATTTTGCAAATGTCTATCAAACGTCCTTTGTTGAGTACTTGGAAGATGTTCGCTATTTATTAAGATTTAAAATTTTTTTTTTTGTGTTTAAATTACAGCATAAAATAAAAAAAAATCAGCATATCATAAACATATCAAAATAAAGTATGAAAATACCATGAGTCAGTTCGCTTTCAAACTCTGGAATATTTTCGCAACTTTTAAATGCATTTTTTTTTTTTAATTTATTGAATTAAATATGTTGAAAACATTCTTTAAAAGTATGAAAGGAAAAAAATTGCTGACAAGAATTTCTTGGCCCGCAGACAAATTACATTTCTTAAATTTGGCCCGCCACCTGAAAATGTAGGCCACCTATGCTTTAATGCTTAGTTCTATGTAAGCACTACAGTGGCATTAGGCCAAAGGACATAAGCATTAATTAAATCTGAATATTGGCAAATTTAGGGCACCGGTTGTTAGAAATTTGATTCAAATAGGGAGCTTTTCAAAGATTTAACGCGGACCTGATGGGTCCACAAGCAGAGTCACTGAAAAATGTCCGAGCCATAGATGTCATGAGTTCTATTCCAGGTTATATTGAACCGAAAAATAAAAAAAAACATTCATGTAGGAAATTCAACCCGAGAGATCCCCTTATTACGCATAAGCGTAAATAAACAAAAGACAAATTTAGTATCAAACAAAAAACGAAAAAAAAAATCCTGCATGATCGTACTTTATTTGAACGTCATTTGCATTTTCCCAGCATTTTGCCCGCCAACGCTGTAGCATCAAACAATGCTTCTACAGTGCTTTTATAGGGTTTTACCAGTTTCTGCACTAAAGTAGCAGTTTATTGCGCCAAATTTGGCTCACATAGCTAACATGATGCGCAGAATCAAGCTTAATAGATGACGCTAGGGCAGGATTAGTGCTAATTTTAAGTGCTTATGGTTACTTGGGTAGAATCTAGAACCGATCATTAAAATGTGGTCTTGATTCTTTGTTACTTACTTAAGAATGTTGTTGGAGTGTTGTCAGCATCGATAAATGGTGATTTTGAATAAAAAAAAAAGCTATTTAATATTTTGGGCAAGAAAACATAACTCAATTATACTTGGTACAATGGGTGAACAACATTTCGTTTATAACTAACCTTACTTGAAAAAGTCTTAAAAATGGTTTGACCATGACTTTCTCAATGGAGATATGATGCCTATTTTGTTCATCTAGTGTAAGTCCGGAAATAAAACAATCTGAGAATTGTAAATTATCCAATCAAAGCGGGTGGTAAAACCATTTATTTTAGAACAATTGTGTTCTTTTTGGTGTATTTTTAACATGCTTAGAGCAAGTTCACTGGTGTTGGGAAAAAGTGGTAGAAATTTCGACATTTACGGCACATTTTGAAAATTTTGCCTTGTAAAAACATTTTCAAGATCTGTGGCCTTCTAGTTTTTTTACAACACGTGTTGTATTTTCGCATGCTGTGATGCAAAAATAGCAATGTTTCTATCACATACGGCTGAAATAGAAACAGTGTTGTAAAAAATACAACGCCCCAAAATCTTGATAACATTTTTGCATGGTAAAATTTTCAAAATGTCAAAATTTCTACTACTTTTTCCCAACACCAGTGAATTTGCTCTTAATAGTGAGTTATTTGAAAAAAATTGAAATCATTCGAAATCCAAAACTAGCGAACAGAGAAGTTGTTTTCAGTCGACTATCTAGAAAATGTTGCACAGTGTTTTTGCATGAGAATAACATAAATAATAAAAATCGTCTGCCTCCGTCAAAAACCTCATTGCAATAAATCCGAATTGATGAATCTATATTGCAATAAATTTTGCTGACATTTTCGCCACATGGGCATGGGTGGAAATCAAATTGAAAAGCATCAATCATGTTAGTGATTGCGATTTTTTTTTTTAAACAAAAGGCGAAACCACCACATTTGAGTTGCATTTAATTTCCCAAAGTCCTCGGTTCAAATATGCAATCTTTGCATTACGGTTTCATATTTTAAAGTGTCATAATGAGTGTATGAATATTAAATGGTAAGCAATTAGTCATCCGCTGGACCCACAGCAGAGTGTTCCCTCCAAACAGAATCACATTCAACAAAAAATATAGTACCAAACAGCTTGTACGCGTCCTGTTGTACCTATTACAGCTGGTAGTGCAGAATGTTCTTCCCGCGCGCCAGTGAATGAAGTAGGACACACGCAAAATGCCATCCGATGCCAACCATAAACTCTGTTCATGGAGAAATATGACTAATGAATTTTGTGTTTCCTTTTTTCTGTCTCTCCCTCTTTCTCTCTCTCTCTGGCGCCCCCGATTTACCATCAATAACACCTGGAATGCGTGCGAAAATTGCTGAACCGTGCGGAACTATGCGACACCCTGGCTGCGATGGGACCGAATCCGATCGGACTGGAAATTAATGGATCGATGCAAACCGATATGTTTTAATAATGGGGGGGCGGCCAACGATCCAACCAACCAACCGACCAACCATACTGCCAAATTCCACGACCTCGACCTCGGTCTAGGTTTCCAGTTCGGAGTATTTCTCGGTCTATTTCGAGGTCGGCGACAACAATGGTTTCCGAGATGAGATTCTCATTCCTGCCACCAAGGGAGTCTGCCTAGTGTGAGTATTCCTGAATTGTTTTCTTTTTATAATATTTCTGTAGATTGAAACGGGCAAATCAGGATTGAAGAGTTTATTAAATTACTAGCTGACCCGGTAAACTTCGTTTTACCTTCTAAAGTATAAATCGTAATAAATGTTTAATTTCATCTATTCGTCCTTAACTGCACCGTGCTCGCGAATAGATTCTTATGGAAATCGTAACAAATAAAGATGAATTTCATAAAAGTGAGATTCTTGAAACTATTATACAAACCATCTCTGATCCAAAAAACCCTCGGATACCAAATTTCACTTTATTCTGACCGACTATTCATACGTGATGTTGTTACAAAGAAAACGCCTCAATTTTTATATATAAGAAGATGTGAAGAAGAGATAACTTTGTATGGGGACCCCCCTTTCATAAAAGTGAGATTCTTGAAACTATTAAACAAACCATCTCTGATCCAAAAAACCCTCGGATACCAAATTTCACTTTATTCCGACCGACCATTCATACGTGATGTTGTTACAAAGAAAACGCCTCCATTTTTATATATAAGATGTGAAGAAGAGATAACTTTGTATGGGGACCCCCTTTTCATCAAAAGTGAGATTCTCGAAACTATTATACAAACCATCTCTGACCCAAAAAACCCTCGGATACCAAATTTCACTTCATTCCGACCGACCATTCATACGTGATGTTGTTACAAAGAAAATGCCTCCATTTTTATATATAAGATTTTTTAAATTATTTTTTTTGATTTTCTTTCATTTTATTTATCCTTTTGTAATAAACCTACCAAACAAAATAACCTATATTTATCATGGAAAGATATACACCAAAAATTCAGCCTTTACTCCAATCATGAGTTTTGCATATTTCAACGTTATTGGCATAATTCACACCAGCGGCGATGATTCGATTTGAGACCGCCGACATTAACCTCCCAGCGTAACCACATTGCGTATGGCTGAATAAAGTTTAAAAAAAAACATTTTTTAGTTCCTCCCTATCCCATCATAAGTTAAAGGAGGATAAAAAAATGAATGATTGAATTTATCCTCTCGGTCAATGCTGTGCGTTCGTATGTAAGGCGGCATTGGCAAGCTACAGAGGAAAAAAACATTTCCTTGATTCAAACCACCGGCGAACAACCTCCGGCCAAGCTGCCCGGCTGTGCGTGTGTATGGAAATGAGGTAGAAAAATGCTATGAATTTGATTCTTACCGACGGCATTTTGTTTTTATTATCTTATTTCTAGGTTGAATTATTCAATGAGATGAAAATGCCATACATGTTTTTTCTGGTTTCGCTGGAATGTTTGTATGTAGTAGTTTTGCATAATTTTGCCTTAGAGCTCGAGTCTTTAATAAAGACTCTTTATGCCAGTAACGGGCACATAGATCCCAAGCAACCAAAAGCCCCATAAAACAAGTACAAAAACGCTTACTCAGCCCCATCATCAATATGAAGTACGTTCTATGCAGCTCAAAATTTAAGTTCTTATTGATACTTTCAAGCTCCAAAATAAGTCTTAATGATCTTCTATTCAGCTTTCAGCGGCCTCTTAACTCAGCTTCCAAAAAAATCGCAAAATGAGCAAAAAATCTCAGTCTATCTCAACTGAACCCTTGGCCACCCGTACTACATATATCCCATCAGAATGGTCACTCAATTACTAAATTACTTATTGAAAAAAAACTTGCCTGGCTTTGGGATCGAACCCCGACCTTCGTGATGAGAATCGAACTCGCTACCATTAGACCACGCCTAGATGTTGTTCTAACTGAAACTAAAACTCGAAGTCGTGACTTGATTTTGAAAGCACATCAATGCACTTTTTGTGACTTACCAAATCCCGTTTTGATCACTTTTGTGCCCTTTATGTGACTTACCAAATCCCGTATTGAGCACTTTTGTGCCCTTTTTGTGACTTATATGGTACTTTTTTTCACAAGATGGAACTTTGACTACAAACCATAACAGCCGGGTGTTTGCTGCCGTGAGTGGGTTCGTCCCACAAAAACCACCTTGGGCTTCGTGTGCCAGATGTGCCCCTTGGTTTCACCCTATAATACTACATCAAGGGGTAGGCTGTGCTCATGCACTTATACATCTCACTCTTTTCCTCTTTTTCAATTTTTCCTCAATTTCTCCTTGATCATCGTTCTGCTTTATCCTTTTTCCTCCTTCTCCTTTTCCTCTATCGCCAACTTCAGACTGCTACGGAAGACCCCGAAACGTGTGCCGGTTAGGTAAAGCTTTCATAATAACTCTCGCCCGTCACAGCAACCACTTCCGCAGGATTTCTAACCTCCAAGGCATGGCCGATTGAGAAACTACCAAGCTAGAATCCCGTCACGACCACCCCGAATGGTATCTCCGCTTCCTTTTGCTGCAGGAAAGATCGTAGCTGAGTACGTGAGACCTTTTAAGTCCCACCACACGTATGAGTCCAGATTAGGGTTATACCGCGCTCTAAGATCGCGTTGCTTTTGAATTGAAGTGTCATACGAGGCCCAAGACGAGGTTGACGCCTTGCATTGAACCGGGGGCAGACAAAGATAGCATGTTCTGCCGATTCCTCCGTCTCTACGCATTCCGGACAATAAGGCGAGCTGATAAGCTTAAACCGATGAAGGTATTGCTTAAAGCACCCATGACCCGAAAGGAACTGCGTCAGGTAGAAGTTGACCTCTCCATACTTCCGATTTACCCAGTCTGAAAGTCTCGGGACTAGCCTATGCGTCCATCTTGCGTTGTTCGATGCGTCCCATTGCTCCTGCCACTTGAGCATTGACGCTGCTCGTTGAATTTTACGCACTCCTCTAACAGCTCTTGCTTTGTAACATTCCATATCCTCCGCCAGAGTTATGTCGATGGGAATCATGCCCGCGATGACAAAAGCTGCATCTGCTGATATGGTCCTGTACGCACAGGAAACTCGCACGGCTATCAACCGATGTGTGCTCCGTAATTTGGATCTGTTGCGCTCTACCTCTATCGCGGAGCTCCAGGCCGCTCCTCCGTATCGTAGTTTCGACAGTGCTACACTCGCAAGGAGACGTCTTTTGCTACTCATTGGACCATGGCAGTTCGGCATAATCCAGGCCAATGAATCTATGACTTTCAATGTACTTTTACAACAGTATTTGACATGTGCACCAAAACTTAAGCGATTGTCGACCATTACTCCAAGGCATTTTAGCTGCTGTTTCGAAGATGTCGTGTGCCCTCCAACAGTAATCTCCATGTGCGGCACAACTCTTTTATTAATCACGAGCAGAACTTAAGTTTTATGGTGAGCTATCTGAAGCTTAACTCCCTCCATCCAGATGCCAACCCTTTCTACGGACACCGTTGCAAGGTCTTCTACCTTCTCGATTGTTTCGCCGGTAATCATGAGCACGATATCGTCAGCAAATGCGACTATCTGCACGCCTGCTGGTAGTTTCAGCGTTAACACCTCATTATACATGGCATTCCAAAGCACAGGTCCGAGTATGGAACCCTGTGGAACACCCGCTGTTAGGGCAGTAGATCGTAACCCAGTTTCGGTTTCGTACGTCAGGATTCGATTTTCGAAGAAGCTTCCTATTATCCTGCAGAGAGTATTGGGAACAAGCATCCTGTGAAGCGCTTTGGCTATCGCTTCCCAGCTGGCATTGTTGAAGGCATTCTTAACGTCGATCGTCACAATGGCGCAGTGACGAACACCTGTCTGCTTTTTTTTATATGCGCGCTTCGCGTACTCTGTCACCATACGGATGGCGTCCACCGTAGATCTCCCTTTCCGAAAACCGAACTGTCTGTCCGACAGTCCACTTCCGCCTTCTGTGTAGATAATAAACCTGTTTAATATTATCCTCTTCAGTAGCTTACCAAGGGTGTCCAGCAGACAAATGGGTCTGAATGATGATGGATGCCCTGGGGGTTTCCTAGGTTTCGGTAGTAGCACCAACTTCGCCGTTTTCCACGAATTGGGAAAAGATCCTTCGTCGGGCCATGCTGCGGGAAAAGATGTGCAACGATCTCTCTCAGTTTTTCCGGACACTTTTCGGTCGGCGACCTTGGGCCACCGAATCTCGCCAGTGCAACTCTATAGGCTTGGCCCCATGGGTTATCATCTACGCTCTGGCATAGCGTTCTGTAGCAGTTTTCTTTGCTTGTTTTAATAGCTCGCTTAAGTGCCACCCTGGCTGATCGGAAAACGGCACCTCTCGTTTCTCTATCGGTTTCGTTTCTCGCCCGTTGAGCTCGTCGCCTGGCTTTTAGACAGCTAGTACGAAGCTCAGCTTATAGCGTATGGACTTATACGGGACTTGAGTATAGATCACTTCTGCAACTTTCAAGTTCGTTAATGAGTACATATAGTTCACTCATGGGAATTGGGCAAAACAAGTCACATACAACGTACATATTCATCACTTTTGCAACTTTCAAGTTCATTAATGAGTACATAAAGTTCACTGAAGGGAATTAGGCAGTTGATCCTCTTTGTCAGCCAATATGTAACTTTCAACGCCTTCATTCAAGTAAATATGTGGCGTTTGGTTGCTTGGGATGTTTCAATCTGCGAAAAACGTGATCGTTGGTTATAACTTTTTTAGTTCCCATTTTAGGTTACTGGTGTCTTCGGAAAAGTTTGTCAGTAAAATCAGTTCTATAATAAAAAATTACTTTTTCCTGATTGATCTCCCTATAAGTGAGATAAAATTTCTAACTACTCTATTATTTCCTTGACCTTAAAATTTCCTTTACCTTATAAAAAGGCCTGTGCTAAAAGGTTTTCGTGTGTAATAAATCAACAAATACAATTACAATTATAAGTTTTAGCCCTTTGATGTCTTCGAAAAACTTGTTTAAAATCAAATTTTCTACAACTTTGTTTAAGATATCAAGTCTCTTAAATAACAATTCTCCAAACTATAGGCTTAATAAGAAACTTAACCTCTAAAAATCAGTTTATTATTAATAACTTTTTTCAGTTAACTTTAAGTTAAATAATATGTTCCACAAAGTTGTTTGTCTTATTTAAATACACCACTTTGTCAATTATTTTAAGTGTGTTAAATGTGATACTGCAGAGTTATGTTAAAAAGATTACCGAAAATAGTGCTTTTTAACGCCTAATTTACAAACACCGGGCAACCTGAAGCAGCCCTCTGTAGATGCAAACACCGATGAACTGATGTACAAGCTAAGCCTTGAAAAATGTGTAAAGTCCTGACGACCATTTTGAATCAATTTTATGTTTTTTGGTTGAGCCTCTAGATGTCTCCAAAACACCAGAGAGAATTGTGAAGAAGAAAATGAAATATAAACAAAACAAAATAAAAAAAACTTTTAGTCAATTATGAAAAGGTAGGCTGTGTAGTATCTCAGTAATCGTTACTTTACAATGTCAGAAAAAAGATTATTATTAAGTTGTTCTCCAAACCAACAAGTCTTGTCTCTACAAATTGGCGACGAGCGAAAAATTTCTCCAATCCAGATTTATCCACTAGCAACTAGAAATTAAGATTTTAGAAATGGTTGGCCAATGGTAAGTTTTTTTTTTCTTTTCTCTCTCTCAAACAATTTCATAAATCTGAAATTGTGTGTGCCAGCTTGTGATGCCGGCGGAATACCTCAGACACAGCTTAAGGTTCTCGAGATGTGGGAACTGTTTCCAAGACCCAGTAAAACGGGAATTCTCGAAACAGTTCTCAAAGTGTGGAAACCTTTAGATTTCCATGCAGTCGAGAATAAATCCTGGCTGGAGGTGCCTCAGACACAGTGCAGGGTTCTCGAATTGTGGGAACTGTTTCCGAGACCCGATAAAACGGGAAATTCTCGGAACAGTTGCCCAAAGGGTGGAAACATTCGATATTTCTATGCAGTCGGGAATAAATCCTTGGCTGGAGGCAAATTAGGTTCTCGAAATGTGGGCGCTTTTAGGTACCCAAAGTATTGTAATTTGTACCATGCAGTCGAGTGTAAAACCTGATTGTAAAGGAAATTTTTAAAAGAAATCGAAATTAGAGAGAGAGAAAGAGTATACACGGTGCCCCCCTGGACCGTTATTATAAAAAAATGTGACCATCAAAACCAAGTATAGGGCTCGATTTCTTAGGTAATTCTACACCTCTGGGCAAATTTTTAAAAAAATCCCTAGTCGAATTTTCGAGAAATCTTGATTTGAAGTTTTTAGGTCAAAAAAACCAATCTTTATATATATAAATGAATTTCTGTCTGTCTGTCTGTTCCCTATAGACTCAGAAACTACTGAACCGATTTACGTGAAACTTGGCAGGTGGGGGTATTGGAGGCCGGAGAAGGTTCCTATTATGGTTTGGGACCCCCTCCCTAACAAGAAGGGGAGGAAGGGCCTTCCAAACAAAAGACAATTTTTTGCATAACTCGAGAACCAATCAAGCAAATGGTATCAAATTTGGCATGGGGTGGTATTTGGGAACGGAAAATATTTCAATGAATATTAGGTATTTCCTCTCAGTGGGTTGATAGAAAGGGGGGAGGGGGGCTACCATACAATTTTTCACATAACTCGAAAACTATTCAAGATATTGGAACCAAATTTGGTATGGGAAGGTATTTGGATACGAAAAATATTTCTATGATTATTTGAGATCCCTCCCTCATTACAGTAGGGAGATATAAAGTGGGGAGGGGCCCCCTTTTTAATTTTTACATAACTCAAATACTAATCAAGCAAATGGAACCAAATTTTGCGTGGGTGGATATTTGGGAACGTGATATGTTCTTATGATTGTTTGAGACCCCTTCCTTCTTCCAGCGGGGAGAAAGGAAAGAGGAAGGGAAGTTCCATACAATTTTTATTGCATAACTTGAGAACTACAACAACAAATGGAACCAAATTTGGCATGGAACGATATTTGGGTACGAGAAATGCTTCTTTGAATATTTGGTATCCCTCAATCCTTCAAAAAGGTGGATGAAAAGGGGGAGAAGAGATTTCCCTTACAATTTTCAGTATAACTGAAGATCTGATCGAGCACATTTGAACCACATTTGGCATGTTAGGGTATTTGGATACGAGAAATGTTTCTATTATAAATAAAAGCCCCACCATTTTTTCAGCGGAAAGATATAAAGGGAAGGAGGGCTACCATACATTTTTGTGCATAACTCGAGAATTAATAGAGCAAATGAAATAAAATTTGGTATCCAAAATTTGTTGAGTACAAAAAATACTTTTATGAATATTAAGTTCTCACTCCTCCATTCAAAGGGGCGAATGGAAGGGGGTTGGTAGTTCCTTTCAAGTTTATGCATAACTCAAGAATTTACATCGCAAATAAAACCAAATTTGGCATGGGATGGTATTTTAATAAGAGAATTTTTTTATGTCAAACAATTCCTTTCTTGCAGTGGGATGATAGAATTGGAAATAAAGGAAGGGAAGGGAAAGCTGACATTTAACTTTTTTTTTACAAAATCCGAGAAATAGAAAAAACTTAACATGGAAAACCATTTTGGTATGATTCTATGATTATCTGACACACCATCCTCCTTTCAGTGAGTAGGTACATAGGAGGAGGGCATAATTTATGCATAAATTTATGCTATAGCATAAATTGAGAACTTATGTTAAAAAAATTGTATTGGGTTCACCTCCATCCTCCTATGTACTTACTCACTGAAGATCCATTAACATTGATTTAAAAAAAAAATACCCAGGTAAACCCATTAATATCGCCATTTATTGAATGTGGTGAAGGATGTGTGGCAGCTCGTTGGGAAGAATGGCGCCGAATGTTTGATGCCTACGTCGATTGGAGAGGTATCGAGGATCATATAGAGAAACGATATGTCAGGGAGCTTGAACAGTGTTCAAACTCTCCTACAAGAGTTCGTGGAGAAATCGATCTATTCCATCTTAACAAAAAGAAACAGTTTTTAGAACTTGATGTTGGGGGAACCTCAGTGAATTTCAGAGTGTCTTTGTATTACAACGTTTATAAGTCCCCTTGGATTACTGCGTTATAAAAGACTCATGTTTAGACTTTAAGCTGCTCCAGAACTATTTAAAAAAGTAATGGAGTCAATATTAGCTGATTTTCCATGGAGTATTATTTTCATAGACGATATTTGATACCTGCCAAGTCGAGAATTGAATTGAACGAGCAACAACAATGTACTTATAAATAATGATAAAATTGTATCAAATGTTACCGAAATTAATTTTCTTGGTTATACGATAACTGACCAAGGCACACATCATCATTTATCACAAGATAAACTCGACGCTATTAAAAAACTTGAACCAGCTTGATCTGTGCCGAGATTCGAAGCTTTCTTGGTCTTGTCAATTTTGTGCACAGATACATCCCAGATACGGCCACATTGACTTATCCATTGAACAAACGAACCAGGAAAGAAATTAATTTCGTGTGAAATTGAAATTGAATCTGCTACACTTCAAGACACGGATCTCCAAGAATTAATAAAGTGGTTACCATACCCTCCGAAACGTTGGCCGAAAACCTTATCAATGTATAAATAAATCTTTGGAAGCTTATCAATGAATGGAAACATAGTGATGAATAATAGGAAACTTATTATTCCACGTGCTTTACAAAATCGTATCCTTCAGTTAGCTCATGAACTCCACTTAGGAATGTCATTGATGAAACGTCGACTTAGAACAAAAGTGTGATGGACTAAAATGAACAAAATGGTGGAACATTTCGTTTAAAATTGCTCAGGCTGTGATCTTGTTTCAAATTCCAACAGACAGCCAATTAAAAGAACAGAAATGCCTGATTATCCTTGGTATAAAATCGCAGTTGATTTCACTGAAATTCCAGGATCACATCATTTACTAATACTCTTATTTCTCTAGGTTGAATCATTTTTATTTTGAAATCAATGGTTTATCTTGGTTACATTTATGTTTTTTGTTTCTAGATACTTAGAAGTAGTGATTCAAAGTTCAATAACCGCCAAATTGACTATCACAAAAATGCGAGAAGTGTTTGCTAGATTTGGATATCCCAACATTATTGCATCTGAAGAGTTTAGGAGATTTTTCTCTATTAATGGTGTGACTATTCAAAAGAAAAAGGGAGAGGTTGTAGTATCTCAGTAGTCGTTACTTTACAATGTCAGAATAAAGATTATTATTAAGTTGTTCTCCAAACCAACAAGTCTTGTCTCTACAGGCTGAACGTCTCTCTAATAAAGACAAAAAAAAAAAGAATTATGAAAAGGTCGTATTGCTATTTGACGAGTTTCGAGCAAATTGATGTTGAAGATTCCTTACACATTTGTGATTTGCGTTATCAAAATTTTAAGCTTAAAGCTGTTTTTCGAATTGCTTCAACCCAGCATGAAGCACTTAATATAAACAGATATGATGCGTGAAAATGCTCGCTCAGATAAGCCTAAAATAACTGGTTCGTCTGGCTTTTTCAAAGTTGTTAGTCTCTTTAGTCCAAAGAATCAAGTTAAAATGAACCAGATGAATTTACCTTGTTGTGAATATATTGAAGCCATCCATTCTTCTACGATGCGCTCTTCAGGTCAGGTCAAAAGTTGATTAGGCTTGTTTGAATAATAGCATTTGAAATGTAGCACACGTTTCTAGAATTTTATAATTCAAGCTTGAATATCTGTCATTTCGTTAGTCTCTCTAGTGAAAACATTATGAGGATGCTAGTTTCTCAGCTGAAATTTATTCGTGGTTCATCTAATTATTTAGAGCAAGTCATCTAATTGTATTAAAATTTATTTATTAATGAGTTTAAATACCATTGCGCCCTTTCGAAAAATTCTTACTTTCAAAAGAGATATCTAGAAACAGTGCCATCTATTGCGCCGTTCAAAAGTTACAAATCAATCAATAGATGGCACTGTTTTCCGTCACTTTTTAATGGCTTCTTTAAAAGAGGGCACTGGAAATTTTACACAAGTTTCTGAAGATTTTTTATTCGAGCTTGTACAATTTAGGGTGTCCCAAAATTGCATAATTTCTGGGAATCTGGGGGCTCACCCTCCAAATGGTAAATTAGGATGTGGAGAACAAACTTTTGTATGGGGCCGACTAAAAATAATCATGTTTAGAGGTTCCGCAAGGGCGATCTTTGAAAAATGCCCACTTTGAAAAGATTTGATTTTAAATAAATTCTGGATCCAAAAATTTTCACAAAATTTATATATTTCATATTTTTTTAATTTTGTTTGGGTTAAATACAAAACGTAAAAAATGAAAATTGAACCACATTCGTATCAAAATTGAAAATAAGCAAGCTGTTTTTAAGAAAAAAATTTTTTTTGGTCCAATAATTTTGTATTCAACTGACCAAAATGTGTACCTAGCATAAAATATTTTCAATATCAGTGCCATCACAAGATTTTTGTGCACTTAAACTTTGCTGAACAAAGCATGTTGTTTGTATCATTGTGTGAAGAGCTATTCACAGTTCAATTTTTAATAACAATCACAATTTGGGCCATTTGTTATTTAATTTATCAAATTCGTATTAATAAATACCTACTTTAAAATCAAAACAATTGCAAAAAAGACTGGGGTGGTTTAAAGGAATCATCAGAAGGCACAATACCAAATTTGAGCTGAATCTAACAACGGAAAAGCGTTGCACTGAATCTCAAGTGTGAAAGGGATTCTGAGACATTGTGTTCTGAAGAAGCATAAAAACTGGTTTTTCATCATTTTTTTTCTTTACCAATCGATTGCTTAGTTATGTTGATTTTTATTAAAATTTCAATTAAGACTTACATTTCATCTGAAGATTGCAACTCGATTGGACTTAAAACAAAAAAGTTATGACTACTATAATGCGAAAATTTTCACGCTCCTATTTGAGCTTTGCAAAAAAAAAATCAGGATTAATTCTCTCCAGACGAATTAAATAATCGTAGCGTAAACACTCAAACCACAACCATTTTTTTTTTTCGTTAGAACCAGAGCGTATCAAACGATATTTTCATTGAAAAAAATACCACAAAAAACTTACGAGAACTAGTACTTGAGACAAAAAATGTCAAAAAACACTCGCAAAAAAATTATACGATCCAAGAAGAAAAAACCTCTTAGGCAGCATGTCAAAACTGCCTCCTGTAATGATCCTTGCGTGGGATGACAAAAACAGAGAACCTTCACTTTCAGGGTACATAATTAATTGCAGCAGATTTCAAAGATAAGGAAAACAACGCGATTTGCGTACCTTCTTACCGGAGAAATGGGCGAAACGCGAAAGAAGAAAAATAAACTTCCATTCAAACGAGAAAACCCAAATGGAGCGTTGGGCGTAATTTATTTCATCTACATTATGAACGAAGCGATAAAAACAGTCGCTCACCTCAGGAAAAAAGTTTTTCACTTGCGCATAAGTTTTGCGTTCTGGACCAGGGTTAGTTTTTTTTTTATTTTTAATGTATTGTACTTGGTTGTCCTAATTCCATTTTTGCGGTCAACTCCTGCTTGTTTGTCATAGATACATTATAATATACAATATTACAATCATAGGAGGAACATAATGACATTTCGTAAATAAATATTATGAGTTTGGCGGCTCTTGATTTGAAACAGGTTATGTTTCTCATGTCTATTGAATTTAGTAATCCTGATAGGCTGACTGTATTTTTCTATCAGTAACATCATTAACAAGATTATTGTTTTTCTTTCTTTCAGTGACTCTTTACACGCCTCGCTTTCACAACGAAGTCTTAGTTTTTCACAAATATGTGTAACGGACAACGGCTTCAGCCATTCTCACGAACTTGGTAAGTTGCTATTCGGAATCAATTACGGATTTACGGATTTTAATCTTTTTCAACCAAACAGGAGTGCAATATCTTGGACCGCTGGACGCCTACACAGACATCTCCAGCCTAGCCGGGCGAACGTTGATCGTGTCCGACAAGGATAGCGTGGGGCGACGGGCCGGAGGTCACATCACGCTCCAAAAGGCAGCTTCCGTCGGATATCGGTCCACCTCCAATCGGCTGTTCACTTCCACCTCCACAGACGAAACCTACGACCAAAGCCCTCGGGCAGCCTCCACGTCTTCATCCACCAAGCAATCGAAACAAAAATGGACAATATCATTCGGATCGAAGGTAGGTTGAAATTCATTTACTGAAACGAAGGATCGCGAAAATTTAAAAAAAAATATTGAAAGATCAGTTATCTTCTAACAATTTTAAACCAAAACACAAAGTGAAAAAATAAATCTTACTACATCGTTTTTTATTTAATTACTTAAAAGACATGGAGCATTTAAAGTTACTATGAAGCTGTTTAGTGTATTTACAAAGCTTTGCACATTTTGAATAAATTTGGTAAAAACCATACAGCCACAATCTGAATTGATTTTGTTTTTTTGGAAACGACTGAAATTGTGTTGTAGTTGTTTTCTTTTTTCCGGGATTTTCATCCTAGCGGATTATTCATCCCTATCACCTGAAATTGAGGCTACAATTACAACACTGTAATTGGAAACAATGTCACTCAGTTTCTAGCAGTCCAATTTATATTGTTTGTGACGTTGCCTTCAAGCTTAAATTTAACGTAGGATTTATATTCCAACTCGGATTGATTTAGTAATTGGTACTTAAAATAAAGTGATCACTCAATACTTAACCTCTCGCAGAACGCTTCTAAATCTGGTCAGATAAAAATCGCTGTAAAGTTTCGTAGCGGTTGAGGGTGGTCGGATTTACCGGTTTTTTACAAATCCGGTATTTCGGTATTTGTAATTTATAAAACCGATAAAACCGGTAAAACCGGTATTTTTCAAAGTATATCGAATTTATGAAAAGGTTTCGTCTAATTGCAGTAGTATTGGCATAAAATGCTCAGAATTTATCGAAGAGAAAAAGATTTTAAAATTTTTCCGACAAACCAAACTCGCAAGACTGATATGAAGAAACTGTCAAATGACGACTACAAATAATGAATGCCACTTGACACTGAGGAATAGAGGATGAATAACGCGATAGCGTTAAAATCCTAGAAAAAAGAATTAAAAAAAAAAAAAAAGCTCAGAATTTATTACGCAATAGATTCAGCTAGATTTCTAATGAAAAAAAGTGGTATTGTGCCTTCAAATTATTCCTTTGTCATAAATCTAACATCACCTTCATGATAATCATAATATTTACCATCTTCATTTTGTTATTATAATTTCGATGTGAGGTTGCGAAAATTCTAGAAGTTTAATATAATTTTCAACGAATTTTTGTCCTTTGCTCTGTAAAACAGTATTCATTTTTAAGAACAGATATTACAGATTTATTTAAAATTTATATAGCTTTTAATGGAAATGATATGAAATTGGTATACAAGAGATTTTTCGTCAAAACAATGACTTAACTAATAAATAAACAAAACTCAAAACAATGTCACAAAGTTTTTGGTTGACTCACTCCCCGCAACCTAGGTCGAGATCGCATTAAGTTTGCACTCCCAAAAATAAAACGAACAAATCGAAATAAAAATCCATGAAAAACCAGTCAAAATTCAGTAAACATTTAGTTGTTGGGATCTGATCCAAACGCTTTTTGTTGCTATAATACTATTGCAAATATATAAAAAGTTTATCACTGCTTTGTCTGGAAAAAGAAAATGCTTCAACAGCGTTAAAAATAAAAACAACAGAGTTCCATCAATTACCTTGAAAATATTGACAAAAAAAATTAATTAAAACAGTTCAAATTCTTACTCTGTTGAAAGTTTCGTTAGAACTGAAGTTAGAATTGATGTAAACATCAGATTTAATATTTTTCGTTTTAAATTTCAAGTTTGTGAAAGCTTGGCACCGTTTAGAACGATTTTAATAAACTTGGTCTGTTTATAAGTAGATAAAACATTTTTACAAATTTTATCAAAATCCAGCTTTTTAATGAAAAATTTAGTGATTATTGTGAAGCAAACTCAAATTTCTTGTAGCTGTATCTTTTTTCAGTCATTGTAAATTTTTACAGTCTTCAAATGTTGTGGAGCGTTAGTTCGATAACTGAACTGAAATGTGTAAAGTTTCATGAAATTAATTCATAAAGTTACATCGACAAGTTTTAGCAATAATCAAATCTCACATAAACCTTGCAGTAAGGTTTATTGAGCTTGGATTTTGAAGCTGATTGATTAAAATTTGAGTATCTGTACTCATAAATATTTGGTAAAAAAACATTTAGCTGTGTCAATTTTAGAACAATGCCAAATAATGATGAAAAATTTACCGGAAATACCGGTTTTTTACCGTCCCAAAAGTCGGTATTCCGGTATTGAGAAAATGGACGGTTTCGGTAAAACCGGTTAGACCACCCTAGGTTAAACCTTCCTCTTTCTGAGCTGTCTCACAGCTGCTGCCAGTTGACCATGGAGCTATCTGTGGCTCGTGTTCTCACGTTTTGCATGCCTCTAATTTCGTAGCAATAGGAGTTCTCCACCAACAAAACCGAGATGAGCATTACTCCCGCTACAACGAATGCAGCCTCCGAGGAAACGGTGTGGTATGCACTGATGACCCACAAACTCATTCGTCTTTGTATACTGTTCTACTTCTGCTGGTTACACTGGATGTTATGACCAGATTTCCAAGCTGCCCCTCCATACCGAAGGATTGATAAAACTACACTCGAAATTACCTCCGCTGACTACTTCGGATCCCCGAGTTGTTCGCCATTATCTTCGTGAGTGCGGCCGTTGCTCTTGCCGCCTTCTTGCACATATACTCAACTTGGTTTTAAAGCTGAGCCGCTCGTCAATCATCACACCCAAATATTTAAGCTAACGTTTTGATTCGATAGTGCATGATCCAACTGTAATCCTGCCTGTTTGGGGTGAAATTAGGTTTGATATCAGGACCATCTCGGTTTTTTGGTAAGCCAACTGAAAGCTCTTAGAGCGCATCCTTCTACAGCCTGTGAAGCTCTTAGCTGGACGATTTCTGTTGAGTAACCCGTCGTAACCAACCAACTTTACTCCCTCTGACAGGCTCAATGTCAGCACCTCATCGTACGTAATATTCCACAGGACCGGGCCCAGTGTTGACCCTTGCAGTACTCCAGTTGTAACATCGTGAAATCCTTCGCTTGTCATGTATTGTAGCTTGCGGTTCTGGAAATACCTTTCCACTAATTTGCAGAGATATTTCGGTATCCTCATTTTTATAAGCGAAGAAGCAATCGCTGCCCAGCTGACACTATTGAAGGCGTTACGCACGTCCAATGTTACTACCGCACAAAAACAGTCCCCTCTTCTCGTCTTGAGTCTGGCTTTATCAGCCGTTTCGATGACAGTTCGAATGGCGACGACTGTGCATCGCCCTTTTCGAAAGCCGAATTGATTGTTAGACCGCTTTCACCCTCTGTGTACCGCTGGATACGATTCAAGATTACCTTTTCCAAAACCTTTCCAACCGTATCCAGTAGGCATATTGGCCTGTATGTCGATGGGTTCCCTAACGGCTTTTCTGGTTTGGGCAGCAGAACCAGCTTCCTGAGGGGACAGCTCTCTCGTTATTTTCCTCAGTTTGTTGGGGCACATTTCAGGTGGTGCGCTACCGCTTTTGTTTCTTGCCATAAATATCCTGTAGGCATCACCCCATGGTCGGTCATTGGCATCAAGACAAAGTTTCCTTAACACGTTCGTCGCCACGCTCATTTCGGTAGTTTTACTAGCCGGGCACAAAGAAATTGTCAGAGAGCGAAAGCAAAGAGGGAGAACTCCCATATTTGAAACGTGTGGCGAAGCTGAGCGGTAAACTTAAATAAGAGAGCGTCGCACGCTTTTTGATGTGACGGGGCCCCGGGAAATACACCCGTCACCCGAATATGGGTGCCGTGGCGACGAACGTGTTAAACATGCCTTTTTACTCTCTTTATTCGCCTTGCAGAGGTTTCTCTTCGCATTTTTGAAAAGCGGCCTACGCCTCTCTAGTAGATGTTAAAATCGCGAGTCTACATACTCGCACTTTGCACTCGCACTGCGGTTCTCATATTGAGTAAGACTCACACATTCACCTTCTCTTCGAAAAATGAAAAAATAAATCAAATACTTAAATTTTCTCTCAGCCTTCGGCTAGATCAGACGTTTCGTTTGCGCTCTCGATACTATCCCAAAAGGCTAACGATTTTTTTTTATGATCGATTGAGTTCGGTGCGAAGTGTAGTGATGAGTCCGTCTCCCGGAGACTACCCGGGTCGGACCATACCGGATTGGCTTGACCCGAAAAACCAGCATGGTCGCCTGTTTTACTTATTCCTCAAAGCTCGTGATGGACACACTCTTACGAATCCGTTTTAGGTTGGGAAATCCATAGAGAAACATGCTGGAAATATTGACGAAGCATTTTTCGATCGAATCAGAAAGTGGTATGTCTTGAAGATTCGGAACAAAGAGCAAGGTAAAAGCTTGAAGAATTGAAGCAGTTAATCGATGGTACCCCAGTAGAAATCGGTAATCATCCAAATTTAAATAAGCGAAAGTTTGTTGTCAGATGCAGTGAAGTGATCGACATGACCGAGGCTGAATTGCTAGCAGAGTTGTTATCGCAGAAAATAACGGAAGTGAGAAGAATAACAAAAAAATCGGAAAACAAAATCATCAACACCCCAACTTTAGTTCAGACTATCAACAGTACGATCGTCCCTGAGTACGTGGATTTTGGTCTCCTCCGAGTCCGAACCCATATCTATACACCACAGCCGTTACTATGCCGCCATTGTTTCTCCTACGGTCACCCCAAGAAACGATGCCCAAACGAACGTAAGTGCAGTATTTGCAGCAGCACGAAGCACGATAGCAGCCACTGTCCGGGCCCAAAATTTTGCCACACATGCGAATCACACGACCACTCACCATCAGAACGCACATGCCCGAAATGGATAGAAGAATCCAATGCCCATCGAATCAGCGTAGAGCAAAATTTGCCTCTTGCCACAGCCCGCCTGCACGTAATAAACAACATCAACAAGAACAGCTATGCCAACATCACTCGATCAACAAAGGATCAAGAAAAATGATCAGCAGCCACCACAACTAGAAGCAACAAAGCAACAACAGCAATAAAAACGTGACCACACTACTTCGGCTACCGGACCATCAGCAATTCAACCGACAACCCCTTCACCTCCTCGGAAGAAAAACTCCTCCCTCGTTTCTCCACCGACACCACGAACGGAGTTGGGCAAGAGAACAATAAGATAGCTTCTGCCGCACAACGGCAAAATATTGTTAAGAATCCGACTCCCCCTTCCAAAATCCCTCCAACGTCCTCTAACCCTTTCCAACCCACTAGCTTTAAATTTAAATTTAAAAAGAACCCCGGCACATAAAAACTTTGTAAAAGTAACTAGCCTAATAAACATTAATTATTAAATAAAAAAAAATCAAATACTTCAAACGCATTTTCTCAGCGGCTTCCAAGCATTGGGTTTTTCTGCTCAAACATGCAATTGATGAGATTTTTATGTTGCATTGATCACTAAAATTGTATGACTTCTACTGCGCTTGAGTCTTCTAACTAGAAAAATTACACCTCAGCTAAACGACAAAGTAGAAACCAGGCATTTAGAGTTGCCAATGTTCTTAAAAGTTGTTCGATTCAGTTCAAAACTTCATTTTTATTTATTAAAAAAATAACAATTTTAATTTGAAATATACTGTCGTTCTTACACAATATAAACAGCCTCACTTAAATTTAGAGTGTAATTTTTGAAGAAAAAAAATCTTTAACCCTTTCCTTCCCACGAGGTTCTTCACGTTTTAAAAATAGAAATATTGATTTACAGCGAAAGTTCTAGAACAAAAGATGCATAATTTAAGCCTACTTTAATGATTCATTTGATAAATTTGGGTTTTGAGGTGGATCACATGTGCTCCATTGGGAAGATAACAACACATAGGGTGCAAATGAAAAACAGGAAATAATTGCATAAAAACATGGAATTTCATCACTTCATTGATGACAAGCTAAAACGATCATATTTGATAGAAAAAAATCTTTGGTATACGCATCCCTCGAAAGTCTATTTATTGAAATATTTGAAATTTTCATTCTTGCCTTGGAACAATGGCCGCCATGACACTTTGCGCAAGGAAAACAAAACATGCCGTTTTTCGAGAAAATCACGCACTTTTACAAATATTTCGAGACATGTGGTCATTTAAGCAGATAAAATAACTATCCTGAAGCGATTTTTTTGTTGACGAAATGATTTTCATGAGTATTGATAGAAGCTTCACTAGAAGAAAAGTACGTTTTGTTCCCAGTGTATCACCAGTGATCCACTTTACTTACTCAAAAATTTACATGTTTTAGTTGAAATGTAAGTAAACCATCATTTGATTCTACTTGCATAAGCAACCTTCAGCATGTCAGTATTTTTATTTGAAAAAAAATTATAAAAACTTGGCAAGTTATTGTACAACAAATGACAACTTGATTTAAATTAGAAAAAATCTGCCTTTTTTTGCAGTTTTTGATCTGCCCAGCAAAACCTAGCGAACCGATTTTCTTCAAATTTCGTGCAATGATTCTTCACTCTTATCTACACATTCGGTGAAAAAATGGTGCTGATCCAAAGCGCCCAGTTGAAATGCGAGCTTTGCAAAGTTGTGGATCACCTGTGCTACCATGGGAAGGAAAGGGTTAAGGCTTCACAGAAATGTCTGACCCGAATGACTTATAAGGTTAAAGGGTCATTAATAAATATTATTATTATTTTTTTTTTTTTTTTTTTTTTTTTTTTTTTTTTTTTTTTTTTTTTTTTTTTTTTTTATTAAATACTACATGGATCTCAATGGAAAACAGATTTCCTTTAAAGAGATCCACTATTTGATATTAATACTACTAAGCAAACATTTAATCAAATAAGACATTATAATTTAAATAATTAATAAAAAAAAAAAGAACACACAAAGAAACTAAATTGCTACAAAAATTAATTATAAAAGAAGAAAACTGGTCACTGATCGATCGGTTTTTAACGACTCAATTTTTCTTTTAATAGCTGTATTACTTTGATTTTGAACGTGGAACGGTTGTTGATGGTTTTTATTTCATTAGGCAAGGCATTGTACTTAGTTGGACCAATAAATGATATTCTTTTTTGACCTAAGGATGTCACGGATCGGCTTCGTTGTAAAAAATCTGACTGGCGAGTGTTATGAGTACGCAATCCCGTTGTAAAATGGATGTTTTGATTACTGAAACTTGTGTGTAAATTGTCGTAGACATATATTACAGTTTGTAAATCGCAAAGATCTTTTAATGGAAGAATGTTATGGGCTCTTAAGGTGTAGAGCTGTTGGGTAGGAAAGAGCAACGGTAGTCTATAAATATTTTTTAAGCATCTATTCTGGAGAGTTTGAAGTTTTTGTAAATTTGACAAGGAAGCTCTTCCCCATATCATAATAAGATAGTTAATATGAGAGTGAATAAACGCAAAGTAAAATTTCAATAAAACATGTTGAGGCACAAAATTTCTCAATTTCCATAGGATACCACAAAGAGGAGAAACTTTTTTCTCTAGATATTCTGTGTGACGACTCCAACAAAGAGTTTCATCTAGGTAGATTCCTAAATATTTAAAGCATTTTACCCTCTCAATAACATTTCCATTTATCGTTGGGTCAATATTCGGAGGTAATCTTTTATGTGAAGAATGAAATAACATGTATTTGGTTTTCGTATAGTTGAGTGAGAGCAAGTTGGTATTAAAATATTTAGATAACAATTTCAAGTCATTTTCAATTTGTTGAATGATAATATCAGTAGATGCTGCTGCTTATTATTCACATAAATGCATCGATTTACATTACGATTCACATTTACTTTCATCAAATTTTGAATTCTGGCGTTGCACGTTGTTCTCATATCAGATCCTTAACAGATTTTTGACTTTACTGCGCCGCTAATTTGGGCAACATTCAATTCACAATGATAACAATTGTTAAGCTCTTTCCCGTAGACAGTTCGCGTTTATAAGCAACAACTTCGGCTTGATTGCATACTTCAGCACATATTGTTTTTCACAATACATCTTCTCTTCGTAAGGTTTAACGTTGCTTAATCCTCTTCATCATCAGCTGCACCGCTGCTATCCTGACCCCTCTTAATGTTCTTCCTCTTGACGCGTCTTGGACGGCCACCACCAAAGGGCGTTTTCAGCGAGAAGTCGATGTGCTACTGAGAGTTCAAACCTACAATGATTGTTCACAACCTGCTTGCGGATGCGAATGTGACGTCAACGAATCAGAACACGAGCGTGATGGTAGGACTTGGCCAATCCTAGCTTGAGTCTGCAAAAAAACGTTCCAAGAATTCTTTAATCTTAAGACCCAACACGTAATTGAGCTTCATGCGAGACTCTTCGAGCACACTGTTACGGACCAGCCGACGAACCAGGGCGTTACCTTGGAACAAAAGCTTCTCGTCCTTCTTATCCAGGGTCAGCAACTCTTGGGTAGCCTTACGAATCTTGGTCCGCGTTTACTGGACGCACCATACCTCGCGCTAGTTACGCAGACCGATGTGTTGTCCGATGATTCAATCCCGCATCCAGGCGCGGTCATAGGTCTTGGAGAAGACCGCCGGAATTCGGTGGTTTACCATGAAACACCGCAACGTTGGACGTTGATTCGTAAAAATTCAAAAATGAAAAAAAATTACGCAACGACTAGTGCTTGATCAATATAGCGAAATTGCATGAGTGACAACAAATCTCCCGTATTTTTTCAATCTGAATAACCAGCACCTGGTGTAGTTAATTAAGGTTAAACATAATTCTTTACAATCAGCAGAAGTTATCAAATTGAGCAACACGCTTAACTTGCATATATGTATTAGTCACAGAACTTAAAGCATCGCATTAACTAGGCGCAGCGTATAGCACGCATTCAGGAGCATCACACAGGTCTCATTCAGGCGCAGTCCATGTTGCTCACATTCAGGCGCAAGACATAGCTCACATTCAGGCGTAGCCCATTTGGCTCGCACTTGGCACCCCAAGTAACACAGATTATGCCAACTAGCATTAGGAAGTTTTATTATGGTTTAATTATGGCATTTTTTTTGTGCAACTCGTTTTATGACGGTTTTATTATGGTCATGCAGAATGCTTATATTTTTTTTCGACCATATGTTTTCAGATGGTTTTGAAAACGCTAATAAAACTTTTACTAAACATACTGTTTTAGTTATTTTGAAAGAGTTATGAATGCTTTTTTAAATCTATAATAAAACTTAGAAGTTTGTTCCAAGCTTTCTTTTGCATGTTCTATAATAGCACTCAGTGCCTGATTATTAAACCACCATAAAACTTAGTGACAGTTCTCGATCAAAATGTCAAAACAGGACACGCTCAGATAAGATAGCACATATTTGAATTGGAGCTCCCATTTTTACACATTTTTGGTAAGTTATGCGTGTTGGTTTTGAGCTTAAATTAAAAAAATACATCTTTGAAAACTTGAAATCACCGAAAGTGGTATGAATATCTTTACAATAAGAGTATTGAGTGAAAGGGCCCAAATAGTAGGAAAAAATGCTTGACGCCATCATTAATTCAAGATGGCGGCTTCCGCTTTTATTTTCAAAGCTGTAAATTACTGAAAATATTACATATCACAATATGGTTATAAGGTGAAAGTAATAAACGAGTAGAAGTCAAATTTCGTTGCCCGTCGCCGTCTTAAATCCAAGATGGCGGCTACCACTCAACTTAAAAATACTGTAAATGACTGAAAATCGCATAAAACCTATATTATAGGGGTATAAGTTAAAAGAAATCAACCGGTAGAAGTTGAATTACGCTATCTTACGCCATCGTGAAATCCAAGATGGCGGCTTCCGCTAAACTTTAAAATGTAGTGAATGACTTAAAATGACATGAAACCCAAATTGGTAGTGGGTGAAAGGTCTTAACGAGTAGAAGTCGAATATTTCTATCTTACGCCATCATGAAATCCAAGATGGCAGCTTTCTATAAACTTAAAAAAAATGCTCTAAATCATTGAATATCGCATGAAACCTTCAAAATATGGGTATTTGTCAATTGGGATAAGCTATATAAAGTTTATTTTTGCATTCTGACGCTATCTTGAAATCCAGGATGGTGGCTTCAGCTGAACTTAAAAATACTGTAAATGAATGAAAATAGCATGAAACTCCCAAATATATTGTATTGGGTGCTAAGGCTAAATGATAGAAGTCAAATATCTCTTTTCGCGTTTCTCTGAAAATCTGTAAGTGACTGAAAATCCCACAAAAACCACCACAATACAGACCCCGTTCGTTTTTGGCAAAATTCGATTTTGGCAACATCGAATTTGGCACATGTGCCAAAATCAGACGGTTAACAGAAACAATATAACCTTATAGTTTTCGCTAGAATAAAACCAATACAATTTAGACATAATAGCATGATAGGAATAAAAGAATTACATAAATGGCAAAAAAAATCAAAAACTATAAACAAAACAAGAAAAGTTCTAAATGCATTAGAAACATAATAAAAAAATAATAAAAGTGATTTAAAATGATCTAAATTGTTTTAAAATAGTAGTTTTAATGTAGTATTACGTGAAAAAAAGTTGTGTTCAAGCGATTTTCATTGATTAACAGCATTTTAAATTCAGTGGAAGCTGCCATCTTGGATTCCAAGATGGCGTCGGAAAGAAAAAAATCGATATCTTCTAGCTTAGCCTTTTCATTCAATACTCGTATAGTGGTGGTTTAATGCGACTTTTTGTCAGCATTAAGCATTGAAAATTGAGCGGATGCCGCCATCTTGGATTTCAAGATGGCATTGGATAGCGAAATTCGACTTCTACTCGTTTAGCCCTTTCACCCGATACCCATTTTGTTGGGGTTTCATGCGATTTCAAGTCATTTACACCATTTTAAAGTTCAGCGGAAGCCGCCAACTTGGATTTCAAGATGGCGTCAGACAACGACATTTGACTTCAACTCATGATTTATTCCACGGGTCATTGAAAACCAATCCCTTTCATTCAAAAAGTCTGTCCTCATTTACTGTACTAATGATTAACAACTCAGAAATGAGGAACTCAACCTTAGCGTGTAATTGGTTGGCTTGCGAGAGAAACGTCAAATCGTAGCTTTTTTTGGGGTCATCATTAAACCATAATAAAACTATGAATTGACTCACGCCATGTTGGTTGCAAAATCGAAGGGTACAAAATGACGCCATGTTGATGGATTCTCAATGCAAGCATTGGAAAATATTTTTCAGGCCTTTTTTCCATCAATCCCATCATGATTGACCATCAGATTTGACGAGGCGCATTTATTTTAAGATACTATTTCATATGCATTTTACCTAAATTCTTGACTGGCAGTAGAAAAGACGCTCATTATATGGGTAAAACATTGGTTTTTTAGCTATTAATTTTACCAGATCATATCTGAATAATGCAATCATCATTCATCAACCATTACGGTTGCTGGAAAAAATAAAAAAAAATCCGAGAACTCACAGAACCGAAAAAAAACAAAAATTTCTAACATGTTTTATAATAGCTTTTTAAAAGCTTTAGTGACCAATATTGATGACTAACAATGATTGGTCATGATGACGTTCCTAGGATAGGGCCAAATAGCCTAATTTTGGCTTTATTAGAGTCCAGGTGATGTTATAGAATGTGCTTTAGCATTTTATGAAGATTTATGCTATGGTCCAAACGACATTTTGCTGACCATAATAAAGCTAAAATTGTTACTTGGGACAGCAC
Source organism: Uranotaenia lowii (assembly GCF_029784155.1). Lineage (NCBI taxonomy): Eukaryota > Metazoa > Arthropoda > Insecta > Diptera > Culicidae > Uranotaenia > Uranotaenia lowii. The sequence goes on along the minus strand of NC_073692.1, from coordinate 272,010,014 downwards.
GTAGCTCGCATGCAAGTTCAGCTCAACTGACTTACATTTGCGTATTCAGGCGCAGCACGTAGCTCGAATTACGTCGCAGTACCAAGGCTCGCAGGCACAGCCCAATTGGCTCGAATCTAGACGAGGCTTTCAAGCTTGCATTCAGGCGCAGTACATTAAACTCGCAATTCGACACAGCACTAAATTCGCAGACACAGCTCGCATCTAGACGCAGCCCGGCAGCCTTTTTGCTTTCAACTGGCGCAGTTCTTCCAGCTCCGCAATTATGCGCAGCTATTCAGCTCGCAGGCGCAGCTCATTCGGATCACAATTCGGCGCAGCAAAGTATGCTCGCAGGCGTAGTCCTTCAAGCTCTCAATTTGGCGCAGCCCATTCGGCTCACAGCTTACTCGTATCGCAATTCGGTGCAACACAGTTTGCTCGCATGCGCAGCACACTCGGCTCGCATTTCAGCACAGCTTTTGAAGCCTGTTACTCAAAAAGGTTTCATCATAAGTCCTGCTTAAGTACTCAACATTACTTAGTAAAAGCAATGCTAAAAAAAATTATTTAAAAGTTTTATAACTCGTTTTGGCCCAAAAATTGGCTCCTGGAAGGATCGCCAAATGTGGAAACCACATAATACCAAAGTGACGATATAAGAACGTCCGTACTGGACTGGAAAGGACCATAACGATAGCGATAGATAAAGACGAACTCATGTCGCGTACCTGTGCCCACAGATGTGTCATATTACGCAGTTATGCAGTTCTCATATTGAGTTTGACCCACACAGCTACCATTTGCTTGATCGGTTCCCGAGTTATTAATCTTTTTCTTGGGAAACCCCTTCCTCCTTCCTGTTTGGGGGAGGGGTCTCAAATCATAATAGGAACCTTCTCCGGCCCCACCTGTCAAGTTTCTCGTTCAGTAGTTTCCGAGTCTATAGGGAACAGACAGACAGACAGACCGAAATTCATTTTTATATTTATAGATGAACTCGACTAAACTTATTGAAGCACTATCATAAAAAACTGATTTTCTGAGTTGAATAACTGAATAACAAATATTGTTTTGGCAACTCCGTACTAAAATGTTTTTCAAAACTAAGTTTGATTTTCAAAAGGCTTACATTTCCTACCGAAAAAAAAACAATTTCGATAAATACTATCCTTTCGATACAGTTTTCAAAACAGTGTCGAAAAGTGCTACTTTGAAAAATTTACGAACAAAAAATGACCAAAGTCACCCTTTAATGCATGATTATTTTAAATGGGGATTTCAATTAGCGTCTTCTTTAAGGTGCCTTACAACCTTTTATCCTTTTTATCTTTTACAAGAAAGTTATTAAAAATACCTACATAACTATAACATTTCTTAAAATGATAGTTTTTAATTTATATAGCATTTCTCACAGCAAAAATTATCAATATTTGTTTCAGATAATAATTTTTGTTATTTTTCCAGGGACCACAAAAATCAAAACTCTGCGAACTGCTGGATAGCTACAATAAGGACATTCCAAAACTGTCGTCTTCCGCCAGCAATTTTGATAAACCGGAATATTTAGAAGCATTAGAAGGCCTTAAAAATTTACCTCAATCGTGGACGGATATAGTCAACTGTTCCGGTAAGTGAGCCAAAATCCAGCCAGGGACAATTTGAATGAAGCGATCCCACGGCTGAAGTTCAGCGCTGATGGAAAAATCTACATGTTGGTTATTTTTCTTCCTGTGTTCCGGCTCTAGGAATGACCGAAACGGAGACGAAAATCCAATCTGCTATATGGGAGTTGGTTACGACGGAAGTATACTACATCCTCGCTCTGCAGACTGTAACAGATGTAAGTTGCTCAAGCACAAATCCGATGAAAGTTACACAATAACCCCTCGTATGGCACACGGAAGGGCTCTCGGTTCGTTTCGGTGTCAATGGTACCGAAGGAAGAAAAATAGAAAAAAAACACCCCACTCCTCCATATACTTCCGGTGACGAGGCGCGGTGCCTTTTATTTATTGTTTCTCACTTACTCCAAGTCCCAGTACCTTTCCCTGAATGTGTTCCTATCCCCAAGGAAATCTAATTTGTACCCGGTCCAATGATGTGGTAGATCAGTCTTTTTCACACTCGGGCTCGTAAGCTCCATTCATTCAGAAGCCTGGAAGTCATCACACTCAATGGCTGGTGCAAAGAAGAAGTCGAACGGTGGAAAGGTGAAAAATCATCAACATGATGTCGTCAATTGTCTTGTGTAGGCAATAGAGATAGGATAGCAACATCCATCGACTCAAGGCGACTGATGAAGATGTGTGTCTAGAAGGTATCTACTGTGATGTAACTCTTACAAAATCGGTTGGGGAGATTCGAATTGTTTCAATTCCCTCTAATCTATCTTTTGCCGAGCAAGTGTACAATGAGGTTTGTTCCATTTAATTAAAATACAAACGTAACTCAAAAATTAATTAGCAAGCAATGGACAAATGCTGCACAGAGACCAATTTGAAACCGTTTTTCAAAAAAGAAAATGACATTCTTAACCTAAAGCCTGATTGATTTTACTGATTGAAATTATTACCCAAGTAACACAGATTAAGCCAACTAGCATTTGAAAGGTTTATTATGGTATTTTATATACAGCTACACAGTTAGAAAAATCCACGTAGATTTACATGCAACAACATGGGTAGAAGGGAATCGGCTATTTACGTGTGAAGAAACGGCATATTTCATGTAAATTTTCGTGAGCATTCAATGCTGTTGTTTTCATCCGCTCAGCTTGAAAATGCTGTAAATTGCTGAAAATTGCTGAAAATTGCACGAAACCCACAGAATATTAGTTGATTAGATTAGTAGATTAGTTGAAAGGGCTCAATAAGTACAAATCAAATTCGCTATCTGACACAATATTCAAATCTTTTCTTTCAAAACCTTTATAAATATTACTGATAATAGTTTGAAATCCCCATAATATGGGTATTGGGTGAAAGAGCTTATCAAAAAGAAGTCAAATTAGCGGTTTCCGTTTAAGTTTAAGATGCTGTAAATCACTGAAAATCGAATAAAAGCTCCAAAATATAGTTATTGCGTGAAAAGGCTATACAAGAAGAAGCCGAATTTGGATTTCTGACGTGATTTTGAAATCCAAAATGGCGGCTTCCACTGAACTAAAATGCTGTAAATGACTAAAAATCGCATGAAATCCCAACAATATGGGTATTGGGTGAAAGGGCTAAACTAGAAGAAGTCAAATTTCGCTATCTGACGACATATTTAAACCAAATATGGCGGCTACCGCTCAACTTGAAAATGCTGTAAATCACTGAAAATCGCACGATATTTGAATGAAATTATCAACCATTTAAAGCATTTTAAGGATCAGCGGAAGTCACCATCTAGGGTGGCGTCAGATAGCGAAATTTGACTTTAACTCTTTAAGCCCATATTGGGGGAGTTACATGTAATTTTAAGTCGTTTACAGGATTTCAGAAATCAAAACTGATGTTATGAAATCGCTTCGTACATCTTTGTACCTGAAAATATTCACATTTTCGTAGATGATGGAAAGAATTAAAGAAACATGAGCTATCAAAGAACGAAAGAACGTAAGCCGTAAATATCATGAATTTTTCGAAAAAGATACAACGGCTCACCGGCAGGACTTGAACCTGCAATCTCCGGTTCAGTACAACGGCGCGTTAGCCAATTTCACCACGGTGAACGTGATGAAACCGGCGAACCCGGCGAACAATTTAGCTCTGCCGATCAACTGCTTTACCTTCTATCGAAAACATCATGAATATCCCGCATGTGATCTTTCCCGCTATTGATCTCTCTTGTTTCTCTAACCCGACCCGGCATTTTAGCCGAGCAAGCACATGGTCGATTGCTTCGGGTTTGCCGCAACATACGGTCAGATGTAGAAGCAAGTAAGGAGTTTTTCTAAAGTAAATTGGCTTGAATATAGGTTGTATACCAAAACCATCTAAACCATGGGTGGCCAAACCATAGATCTGAAAATCTTTATGAATAGACATAATCCAAAAGGGGTTAAAGCAAAGATAGAAGACATAAACCATTTTAAGGTTAAAGTGTATTCAAATCAATTTCAAGAAAACACGCTTTTACCGTCTCTGAATAAAAGAACACGAACAATTACAATTTTCAAATTACCAAAATTGTACGGTATTTGAAACATTATCTGTAAATTCCATCACACATTTTTCTATGTTTTCCGATTGGGTTTTGGTGACTGCATATCATTGGTATAAAGAGCATTCAAGCGGACTCTAGTTTTAATATTTAGGATTTTGGGAAGCCTCAGGAAGATAGTAAGATCGTATCAAAACCGTTAAAAAATTGGAAAAAGTTACCAGATCATATTAACATCCTAGTTAAAATTATATTTTTACAACAACCATTCGTACCTTAAATTCTATTTCAACAACTTGGTTCATCCATCGAAATTTCGTAACTTTTGCAAATTATGTAACTTATCAAAATTATGATCTGTAAATTTTCCCTATTCTTTTTTTGCTAAGTTTTAACAGAAAAGGGTATTATTATGTATGAAAACTAATCCAAATCCAAATATACTTTTATTGGAAACGTGCTATGTATTTATGTACATCAATAATGAAAAACTAGACAGAATTTACTGTTCGGTTGTAGAATTTAACTAGAATCGGTTTGATACTGACATATCTCTCAGAAAAACGACTTTTATAGCAAAATTTATACTTAAAAAATGTGCAATTATTATAAAACAAACCAATTCATATTCATCCTGTTTATAGAAGGCTTTCCCAATACATATACTAGATAATTTGAAAAGAGTTGGATTAAGTTCAGGGTAAGATTCGTACTTTGAAAAATTAATATTAATTATGATATAACTCAAGTTCGTTGAAACAATTATTCTTTTAAATGTCACAAGCTTTTGAACGTTACTTTTTCTAAACAATTCCATTCTGAGGTTTTTTTTCAATTCGTCTATCAAATTTTTCTAAAGAGAAAGGTGAACTTGAAAACTCTGAAAAATAATATTCGGAGACAATAAGTCTATTGTAGTCACGCAATTTGATATTTCAGGGATGAATACACTGAGGAGGTTTATATTGCTTGAAGAAGTTTACATACAGACATGAGTTGGAAGGGATAATTCATTTCGTATTGCGTAATATTTTTCCTATTTTTCAAATGGAGTAAAATTTGTAAAAATATGCTAGTTACAAAAAAAACTTATTAAAATGAACCTAGAGGTTTATATAGCGTTTTAAAAAACTGTTATTATTTGTTTTTTTTTTACTCCAGAACTCCGCCAGCCAATCTCATATCTGAAATTTGGCCCGCCTGTTGAAAATGTTGGCCACTCATGATCTAAACAATCAACTCAGATCTAACTTTGTTGTCATCAAATATCGATTGGATTGAGTGTTTCAAATTTTATTTCATCTATTTATACAGTCTCTTAAAAATGAGTGAGTGAAAATTTAAAGAATATCCAAAAGTGTCAATTTGAAGCCTAGGTCTGGCAAATAGAAATTTTGCTGCAGCATTTTTGCAGCATTTTTTACTTTTCGACAATCACTACTGGTCGGTGATTTAATCAGATCAATTTGACATTCGAGCGCCATTTTGTTTTTTTCTTCTGTTTTCCACCCCTGGTTTGAAGCTACCTACCAACCTAAGGGTCCGTCCCCACTACTGCACTATGGTGTTTGAGCGGCAAAAAGTCAAAAACTGAACTTTATCGGATCGCTTTTTTATTTTTACTAGTTAATAACTTAATATTTGACTAAGATATTCTCAGTTTTTCAACTCATTATCTTCAATACTGAACGCACCACAGACACAAGACTTTGAAAAATTGAAAAATTTATATGATGGAGAAAAAAATATAAATGACATATATTTCTATGGAAAACATTTTTTTTTCTTAAATTCACAGTAAACCATATGAAAGCTTATATTAAAAGCTATCATTCCAACCATTCAAAATTTTTACACACTAAATTGGTCTATGATAAAAATCAGTAAATAATTATTTTTTTTTTTCAAAAGTCAAAAACTTTAAAGCCTTGCCAATAAAAATTCCCCGCCTTTCCCCATACTCTTTCCACTATCAAGATCTAGTTTAAAGTCCTAAAAATACAATGAAAGAGATTCCAGGGACCTTAAAGCACCGTTTTTTGAGTTATAGTCAAATAAAGCTTAAAATATCATGCAAATGGGTATTTTTTCCCATTAATGAGTATAAATTCAACAAAGTTGATGTTGGTTTGTCAAAAAAAAAAGTTTCTCATGATTGATAAATCATTTCCCACATTTTTCTCTTGAGTTTCGTGAAATGTCTTGATGTTATTTATCATTTAGTGATCAATAAGTCCAAACCCGGTTTTCAAAAGAAATAAAAAGTAGGGTCAAAAATAACACCAAGCATCGTACTTTAGAAGTTATTTATACAAAATTTATGTTAGAATTTATTTTAAGTTAGATAAAATAGTAATTTACATACCAAATTTTCAAAAATAACAAATAAGTCCAAAACACCTAATCATACTTTTTGCCGCCTCATTGTATGGAACTGCCCCATAGTGTGCTGGTGATCTGAAGCCAGCGTTTTCACTTGCTGTCAGCCAAGATTTTCGTCAATTGTGCGGATTTCAGCGGCTAGACTAGCTGGGCCTGCCTCTTCTGGATTCCATGCAAGCGCTACTCTGCAAATCTCGATCTCACCTCTTTGCCGTGTGTGCCCAATAGACTAAGTCGATTCGGATCATTTTTTAATTTCTTAAACCCTGTGTCTAAAAAGCTTCGTTTTGGTTCAAATCTAATCCATGATTTTTGCAGAATTTTTAAGTAACGTTTACAAGAGTAAATTTGAGCTTTTATATTTGTCCTTTTTCTACTTCTTCTTCTTCTTCTAACCTCAACATGGCAAAAACTTGTAAGCATCCTGGAAAATGAAAAACTTGCGTCCTTCATTTTTCTTTTCAACGTTGAATCATTTTTTTATTAGTTGATCACCCAGGTGGTAAATCCTTTTTACGGATTGCATTTCGAGGCACGGCGAGCCAAGGCGTCCTCCCAGTTTGCTACTCTGGGTCCTTGGGTGCAATTGGTGACTCATGATACTATGTAACCCTACACCATAAAGTCCACCTGGGGCCTATGGCCATAATTCCCATCCGGACCTGCAACGAAGGCTGTACCCATAATGGGAGACCATACTCGCGCAAAGCGCTCCACGGCAATATTCGTTTATTCGTTCTGCACCAGCAATCGACACAACACTCTACTGCCACGATTCACGACTCACGGGTTGGCAGTCTGTTCGCCGCTACTCGTGACTCGAGGCCCACTTGTCACAATATGAGGCTTAAGAACCGGCGCCTCTCCTCGTGATTCGAGACCCTCTCACGCTCATCCCTCTTGACACAATTCGAGACGAGAATAACTCGCCTTTCCTCGAGTCTGGAGATACTCACACACCCAAATTGTTCTCCGTCTCGACTATCAGACTCAGTCTGAGGCCCATCCACTGGGCGCCACATGTTTACGACTCAAGGCCCTCTGCCCGTCGTGAGTCGATCATATCCGCGAATCGGGGCTAGGACCAACCGATGTGCGAATTCGACCAACACCCGTTCAAACACTTGGTCGCCCCGCATATCGGGGTCGCGACTACCCGAAACGCGTGGCGAACCCTCATTACCGTTTAATACATTTTATTTACTAAACAATAGGTTTTAAAAAAGGTTAAGTTAATGAAAAAAATGGATTGCTCTTACCAAAAACTACCGAAGCTTGACGCAGATAGAAATATGATGTATTTATAATTGATGCCATCAGGTAAATACGATGTAACTTCCTGTGAACTTCAGCAAATTTCGGAATTTTGTTGGCTAAATACAACTTCTTTGTGGTGATATTAATTTAATTTTTCCACCGAATCCAATTCACAATTGCCTTCATAAAACACCTTTTCCAGTTTTTCTCAATTCCAACTTATTTTTTTTCTATACTATACTTATACTTCACCACCAACTACTTAAAAGTTTCTCGTGCACTTCCAACTTTAAACTGTCTTTCTTGGTACACCCATCAGGCGTTATCTGGCTACCAAGATTCTGAAAAAACTCCACTGTCTTAACATATTGCCCAGCTACCACGAAATTGGAAGGAAATTCTGTGTGGATTTCCATCGACTTGGTCTTTCCGACATTGATTTTGAGATCTTCAGCCTTGCAGCCTTTGCATATCCGGATGTCTTTAGGCAAGCAAAACGATATCGTCAGCCAGGTCAAGCTCGTTCATTTGCTCCATTGTCGAAGGATTCCACGACAATCCTCGGTTTGATCTTCAGTTAATCGATCCAGTCAAGATTTCATCCATTACGATGAGAAAAGCAGGGGTGATAAGATACATACTTGTCTCATTTCAGCAGTTACCGGGATTTGATCGGACAAGACCTTGCATGAAAATGCCTCGTACTGTGCTTCGATGAGACGGATTAGCTTTTCTGGGACTCCTCGTCGTCTAAGAGCAACCCGGATGTTTTCATGGTTCAGTCGGTCGAATGCTTTTTCGAAATCAATGAACACCAACAGAAGAGAGCCCTGCAAATCGTTGATTAGATTAGTTTGACACTCCTGTCCTGTGGCTGAAAATTGCTACAACTCTTTTGTTTCTCAACTGCCCTGTGCAAGTTTTAAAAAAACTTTGAAACGTTTCTAAAATATGATTTCCAGCATATTACATTCATTCATTTTAACTAACTTATCCTATTTTTTATCAATCAACAATCAAAGTTAATGGAGGCTTATAAATAGTAGGAAGATATGTGTTAAATGTGAGTAATTGATTACCCGATTATAATGAAGTCAACTGAACAAGATTTTCCGAGCCGCACATGACAAATGCCAAAAACATCGTGATCTGGAGCGCGGTAAAATCCTGAGAATTGACTCATAAGTGTGCATTTTTAGCATTTGGAATAGTTATGATCAAAATTCCACAACTGTTTAAAAATTTGCAACCATTTTCACATTTTCCTTCTCTCTGAGTACTGGTTCCTCTCATTTTAACTCAAATTTACTCATTTTCCCGCACAATTGGCCACAATTTACCACAATTTCAATTATTGGCTGCACAACTTGTGTGATCATTGGCGTATTTTCTGTCTTTATCTCAGTCCTTCGGGGTTGATAATCTCTGAAATGTTCCTCTTCTCAGCAGGTAGTCCTTATTGAAAAATTGATCATATATAGCACCAAAATAAACAGCACAAAAGTCAATAATGGACATACTTGGGAACAATTCGTATGCAAAAAAAAAATTTGGCAAAATATTCATTTATGCATAATGTTTCCAAAAGTGGATTTTTACAGCTAGCGACGTTGAGTGCTAAAAATCGAGTTTGCAGATTGGTTAAGTAGATTTAAGTTATCTCGAATTTCTCATTATCAGGTACAAACTCAACAAGTATAGTAATATATCAATCGTTTTAACTTTATTGATTCTAATTTGTTACTTACATTTTTCTTTAGTCTATTTTAACATCTTAAGCCAGTTCCCAAAATCAATTCACTAAAATGAGAGTCCCGCGTCGCCGTAAAAACACGTTCCCTCCATTATTTTCCCATCGATTACCCGAACCTACCTTAGCTCGGTCCATTCAATTACATTATCTGACCCGGGCTTCAATAAAACAAAACTGTTCTTCGCCTGTTTTACTCTCCTATTGTTCTCCTTCTGTTTGCAGTTATTTTTAGCATGCTTAGAGGATATCCAGTGCCACAGCATCCTGACCGATGTTGATCAGAACAAATTGTTTTCCAACATTCGCGATATCTGCGAATCGAACTTGAAGTTCTGGACGCTGTACCTGTATCCGATGGTGAGTTTTTTTTTGTTCATACACCTACCTTCTAGTTAGACATGGCCATAATCTAATTTTGGGACCGAAAGTAGCGCGGCACGGCGGTGGCGGCGTGATTTACGTACCCCATTTGCTGATCGGCTTTGCAATCTTTTATTTATGTGCCGCTGTTTTGGCCTTCTGATTTCTTTTTCTACTAAACAAAACGAATCCTTCTTCTTCCCTCCCACCGCACCACCCAGGTCAAGGAGAGTGCCGAAACCAAAGAACCGATGAGTATCTATAGGTTCAAAGACGGCTTCATGGAATTTGCGGCCATCTTTACCCCCTACACCAAATACTGTGCCGAGCAGAGTACCTGTCAGTATTACTGCAAGGAGCTGTATCAAAACAACTCGCTTTTTATGTCTTACTGTGCCTGGTGCGAGTCGCAGAAAATGTGCAACCGGTAAGTATCGTTTGTCGAAAAAAAACCAGCGCGAATCGGCAAGAAATCATGAAAGAACAATCAGATTCAATCAATGGAATACATTTGCACCAATCTTTTTTATGAGACGTTTTGGCTAGTGCCCTGTTCTGGCAATAGGAGCAGCAGTAGTAAACTGAGCTTAAGTTAATAAAATGAAAGTGAGCTTGAATTTGGAATACAACTACGAAATAAGGACTCTACACATGAATTTTGAATTTAAAATTAAACTTGAGATTCTGAATTAAAAGCGGAAAAGGGAATCAGCCATTTGATTCAGCATTCCGTTATAAACAGTTGGATCAAATTTTAAATGCTCAAAACGATAACATCACTTTAGATTAACAGCACGAACCAAAGCTATAGGAGAGAATCGGGATAGTTTCTGATTTTCATCACATCTTTTTAGAAAAAAAAAGAAGCAAATCTTACAGAAAGCGTTTAATTTTAAGTTTATATGTTCAAACAGTTTGATCGAAATATGAACCCATCGATTAACTAGAAGCTTTTTCGTAGGACTAAAAACAGTTATACATTAAAAGTTTAAGGAGACTTTATTCAAGGTACCCTAAACCTTAAAAAACATCCAATAAAATCTAAAGATTAAAGGTGAATTGACTATATCGGCCATATTAATTTTCATTTCACAGTTTATCAGTGTCAGCCAAAAAGAGTTATGAGAGATTGTCTACTACCCTCTAATTATTGCATACTTCAAGGCACAAGTAGAAACAGAAACCAAAACAGTACTTTAAAGCTACATTTGAATTTTGGCTGAACTTGATAAAGAATGAAGTTCCATGGAAATAGCATCTGGAACAGCAAAAAAGTTCCACAGAGCTTTTGTACAGCTATATGTGAACTTAAGAGTTCGTTCCTTAAGTGATATCCGAACTTTTGGTTTCTTGGGCGGGTTTTCAACATCAGCATCATTAACATGCACAGCCTTCACCTTGGAAGTACCGGTGACGACAAAGACAAATTCTACACGCAGCTTGAACTTGAATATGAACGCTGTCTAAAACATGATATCAAGATCGTCATCGGGAATTTCAATGCTTAGGTCGGCTAGGAGAAGGAATTCAATCCGACAATTGGAAGGTTAAGTGGGCACCAGCTGACCAACGAAAACGGCATTTGAATAATAGATTTCGCCGCCTCCAAACTAATGGCCTTACGTAGTTCCTTTTTCCAGCACCGCCTCCTACACAAGTACACCTAGCGATCACCGTACCAAACGCAATCACATATCGACCACGTTTTGATAGACAGCAGGAACTTCTCGGACATCATCGACGTCAGATCCTGTCGAGGCGCCAACATCGAGTCGGATCACTATCTGGTGATGGTGAAGATGCGCCCAAAACTCTCCCTAGTGAACAACACACGAAACCGGCGCCCGCCTTGGTTAAATATCGCGCGACTGAAGCAACCTGAGGTTGCGGCAGACTACGCGCAATCGGTCGAAGCAGCGCTGCCGGCAGAGGGCGAGCTTGATGTAGCCCCTCTCGAGGACTGTTGGGATACCATCAAGACAGCCATCAACAGTGCTGCGGAGAACGTCATCGGTTATGTGGAGCGAACTCGACGGAACGACTGGTTCGACGAGGAGTGTAGGAGGGTGATGGACGAAGAGAATGCCGCGCGGGCGGCAGTAGTGCCTAGAGGCGAAATGTGGAAAATCACCGACAGCGAAGAGGCAGCGAGTTCGAATTTTCCAGGAGAAAAAGCGCCGCCTGGAGGAGGAGGAGCTCGAGGAGCTGGAGCAGCTGCATCGTTCCCAAGAAACACGAAAGTTCTATCAGAAACTCAACGCATCCCGCAAAGGCTTCGTGCCGCAAGCCGAAATGTGCCGGGATAAGGACGGAGGCATCCTGACGGACAATCGTGAGGTGATCAAAAGGTGGAAGCAGCACTTCGATGAACACCTGAACGGCGCACATGCAGGAGAACGAGTCGGTGGGGGAAGGTGCATCGCCGGCGTAGCCAACGACGTAGAGGAGCCACTCCCAACGATGAGTGAGGTTAAGGAAGCCATTCGCCAGCTGGATAGAAACAAGGCGGCTGGGAAGGATGGTAACGCAGCTGAACTCATCAAAATTGGCCCGGACAAGTTGGCCGGTTGCCTACACCGACTAATGATCCGGATCTGGGTCTGGGACACAGAACAGCTTATGGAGGAGTGGAAGGAAGGGGTAACATGTCTCATCTACAAAAAGGGCGAAAAATTGGACTGTGAGAACTACCGAGCGATCACTGTCATAAATACCACCTGAAAGTGCTGTCCCCTCCGCCGCCTAACGCCACAAGTAAACAGATTCGTGGGAAGTCAACAGGCCGGCTTCATAGAGGGGCGGTCTACGGCGGACCAGATCTTCGCATTACGGCGAATCCTCCAAAAATGCCGTGAATACCAATTCCCTACGCACCATCTATTCAACGACTTCAAAACCGCATACGACACGATCGACCATGACGAGCTATGGAAAATCATGAACGAAAACGGCAGAACGGCGAGAACGGAAGCTGACAAGACTGATCACGGCGACGATGGATGAAACGCAGTGCTGTGTGCGGATCTCGGGTGAATTCGTAATCGAGTTCATTCGAATCACGCAGAAGCCTTCAACAAGGCGATGGTCTATTCTACACGAAGTTCAACGTGGCGTCAGAAGGTGTTATTCGACGAGCAGTGGGCGAAATGCGGGGCACGATTTTCAACAGATCCAGTCAACTTATCTGCTTTGCCGATGACATTGATATAGTCGGCAGATCATCTGCGGCTTTGTTTTTGTTTTTCTGGGATTTTAACACTCTCGTGTTATTCATCCCCTAATCATCTGCGGCGGTGGAGGAGATCTACCGCAAACTGAAACGCAAAGCAGGAATGATTGGGTTGATAATTAATACGTCCAAGACGAAGTACACGCTGGCCAGCGGATCCGAGACCGACCGAACCGGTTGTCCAGTAATACGAACTGGAGGTAATCTATCTCGGCTTACTGGTGACCGCAGACAATGACACCAGCCGTGAGATCCGGCGGCGAATAATCAGCGGAAGTCGTGCCTACTATAGACTCTACAAGCAACTGCGGTCAAGAAGACTTAGCTCTCGCACGAAGTGTAACCTGTACATGACGCTCATTAGACCGGTTGTTCTCTACGGACACAAGACATGGACATTGCTCGAAAAGGATCTGCGTACACTCGGAGTATTCGAGCGACGAGTATTAAGAACCTACTTTGGCGATACAGGATATGTTGCGGGAATGCAGGACAACTGTCCTGCGAAACAGGTATTCGCTACGAATCCGGTAGAAACAAGACGAGCAGGGGCGCACCGAGCGAGGTGGTTAGACCAAGTTGAGCGTGATCTGGTGAATGTGGGTTGACCGAGAAATTGGAGAACGGTTACTATGGACTAAGTGTATTTTAGTAATTAAATATGTCTGAGTTATATTGGACCTGTAAAAACGAAAAAATTTGGGAACGAGTTTAAAAAAAAAACCTTTTCCTTGCAAGAATGTAGCCATAATCGAACCGTAAAAAAACTAAGCGGGGTTTGAATAACCATCTAAAAATCAAATGTATGAAAGTAAAGAAAAATAACTTGCACAACTTAAGTTTACACAATTGATAATAATGGATAACTTTTCAAAATGAATTTGTTTCAACTTGTTAATAAACATTTAATCTTCAGCTAGCAAATAAATCTCAACTAGAAATCTGTATTCTTTGTATGTATGTGTATCATGTCGACTATCAAAAACCGATCATATACATTTTGAAGTTTGCCCAAAAAACTGACTGGTGCAAAATTTCATCTCAATCTGACCTGATTTAGGAACTTGTAAGTCTTCCTCCTATGGGACGAACCACACTAGGCCTACTATTGTGTGGTGGTACATAAAAATTCTATCTGTATCTACCACTGCAAGATAGTAGGCCCGTGAGGAACAAAACGATGAAATGTGATGAAAAGTTTTTCAAATTAAAATTACTCTTCCGCTCATTTTCAACATTTTCCACCTTATTCTAATCTTCTATCCGTCTATAATCTTTGAATTCTTAAATATTCTTCCTCAAAGAATATAAAATTTCACCGATATAACCAATAGAATAATTACAGAAAAAAATTTACGGTGATTCACTCTTCATTTTATAAACCAGAATCTTAATAATAATATGGTTTCCTGGCCGAAGAATCTGGAATTTAAATCTCTATTTTGAATTTTTATTCTGTGAGTTTTTTTCTAACTCTTTGATCATAGTCCACTTTTCATTTTGAACTTTAAATCTGGATTCTCATTGTAAATTCTGGGTCTGAATATGAATTCAGATGAAATGATGGATCCATTTTAATTCTTGAATTCTTTTATTATGAATCTGGACCTAAGTATATTCAACATCAATCAAATTAAAATATTGCCATCCATGACATACACATATAGGTATATGAGTAGATAATTGATTGCCCTCGCTGGATTTGATTTGATTGTCTGTTTGAGGTGGATATTTTATGTATGTACTTACGTATGCTTTCGCGATTGATTGGTTATTCCACAGCCTTCGGTTAGCCGACATTCTGGTGCGACCAATGCAGAGGTTAACCAAATACGGTCTTCTCCTGGCAGCCATCAAAAAGCACATAGCCGATGAGCACGAGGGTGAAGCAATCGACGAAATGGTAAGCATTTTCTCGAGAGGAAGATCGAAAAACCGCCATCGGTAAGGATTCGCAGCCCATGTCTTCAATGGAAGATGGGATGTGGATGCTCACCGACATAGACATGTACAACATAGGTTCCAATATATTTTGTTTTGCTCATATCAACCAACAGATTCATTCCGTGGAAGAGTTCGTGGCCGGAGTAAACACCCACCTGACCACCCGGCAGGAAAACGAACGGCTCAAGGGCATCAACGCGCGGATAGACTCATACGATGTCGTCGATTCGAACAACGAAAATCTGGAGAAAATGGTGAAACAGTACAGCGGGATGTTCGATCTGTGTTTGCCGATGCTGGGAACGAACGAGGGCCGGAAGTTGTTTCTGGAGGGCGATCTTAAATTTAAGGATAGTTTCGGAAAGGTAACGAAGACGAGTTTGGAATGCAATCAACCTGTTCCCAGCCTTTGAAATAAATTGTTTGTTTTTTTATTTTTTAGATGGATGTTCACTGCTTTTTGCTTACCGATTTTCTTCTAGTGTGTAAAAAGAACAAACACGAGAACTTGAAGGTAAGACATAAACATCTAATGTACTTTTACTGTGACTTGATGAATATTTTAAAACTAGTACGCAGCTGGAAATTACCGTAATAAGCTATTTGAACGGATTTTCAACTATTGATTTTGTTAGCAAGTAGATAATTTAAAGTTTCCAGAATTATTCCAACACATATCCGGGCCGGAAAAATCCGGGCATTTTTATATAAAAACCTGTCAGAGTCCGGGCATTTGATTTCAATTGACGACCAAAAATACGAGTAATATTCGACCGATTTTTGACTGAAATTACTCATCAATAATCAAGAAAAAAATTAAAGAATAATTGCTTCATCAAAACTCATCGGCAGATTTTAAACAAAATTTTAGGTTACAACAATCTTTTCATGTTTAAATTTTAAAATTGCTCAAAAAATTTCATTTCGGAAGAAGAAATAAAAAAAACACAATGTTTTTTTTATTCGCAAAATAAAGTGAATAATCTGGGTCAAATCCGGGCATTTACAATGAAATCCGGGCCATGCCAGGTCGGACTGTTTCCAAAATTTGTATTTAATATCCGGGCAAACCCGTATTAAACCGGGCAATCTGGCAACCTTAAGATAATTATAAAGACAATTGAAAATTAGCGTATTGTGCAAGCCCGAAATCCCAATGACGTGTCATTATTTAAATAACTGTAAAGGGTGATACGGTCAAAATTTGGTCTAGGGAATACGCGTGAAAATCGGTGAAATCGTTTATTTAAAAAATCTAATTTAATTTCTGTTTCAAGTTTAATTAGTATAAATTCCGGAAAAATATTTAGTTAGGCTTCCGCTTTTCCAAATCCGAATTGCCGGGCCTTACGCTTAACCCCTGCCATCAGATTTTGTACAGCCACCTTGTCCACCTTCTTCGCCGCAGAAAGCCAGTTTGCCTTGAACTGCTGCTCGTCCTTAGCAGTTTTTTTGGTCTTCTGAAGATTCCGCTTGACAATAGCCCAGTATTTCTCAATTGGGCGGAGCTCTAGCGTGTTGGGAGGGTTCTTGTCCTTGGGAACCACCATATAGGCACAATTTTCCCGTATGTTTGGATAACGTGCCGCTATTAAGCCTACCCCCATTCTGATACCTGACAGTCTAGGAAGCTATGAAAATGCTGCTTTTCAAGCCACAGGTACAGATGACTTGCCAAACCAGATATTTCTTCGCGGACTTTGACAGTTTCATGTGCTTGAAAATATCTGCTACCTTTCCCCTTCCTTTTGCCGTATAAAACTCCTGTCTCGGAAGCTGCTTGTAGTCGGCTATGACGAAGGTTTCGTCGTCCATTACCACGCAGCCAAACTTCGTCAGCATCGTCGTGTACAGCCTCCGGGATCGCGCTTTGGCCGTCGTATTTAGTTTATCATCGCGATTTGGAGTCACTACCTTCTTGTAAGTCGATAGTCCGGCTCGTATTCTGGCTCGATGCACGAATGTAGACGATACACCCAGCTTATTTGCGGCATCTCGGAGAAAGAGGTTAGGGTTTCGCTTGAAACTACCGGCAACTCTCTTTGTCGTCTCAGCGGCTTCCGGTTTTCGATTTCCCCCCGATCCAGACTTCCTGGCTGTCGACAAACGTTCCCCTAACACTTTAATTACATTTGTAACGGTTGATTTGACAACTTTTAGCGATTTTGCCAGCTTTGCGTGTGAGTAGCTCGGATTTTCGCGATGCGCAAGCAAAATTTTGATACGCTGCTTTTCTTCCTTGGACGGCATTTTGACAACTGAAGAGTGAATTCCAAAATCAAAATAAAGCATGGATCACTACAAATCTGGACGCATTAAAACAGGTCTATCTCGGAGCTATGTAAACGAAATAAAAAAGTTTTGTACTTGAAATGTAGGGTTTTTATTGCACTTTAAAGAAAAAATAATAAAAAAATTATTCCGATGTTGTTTTGATGAATTTTCGAACTTTTCGTTGAGTATCACTCATTATAGTTTGAACACCCTATTCGCTGACCTCAGCGGCCATTTTGTTCCACAATCTCTTCATCTCTGTTGCATCCCGAGTCGTCCTACCATTCTTCTTCATCTTCTGCTTGACAATTGCCCAAAATTTTTCGATAGAGCGGAATTGAGGGCAGTTGGGTGGGTTGATGTCCTTTTCGACAAAATCCACCCGTTGGCCCAATACCACTGTAGAACCTCCTAGCTGTAGTGGCAGCTTGCCAAATCTGGCGAAAACTTAACTAGTGCTTTGTGAGATCTAATGTACGAAAAAAAAGTTTTTCAGGCATTCCTCCTTGTAAATTTCGGAGTCCATGGTCTTGTTTTTCACAAAAAACCGGAATTTTTCGTCCGCAGCTGCAAATACCTTGCCAGATCAAACACTTTCTTGCAAACTTATCAGCAAAAACGAATTTGAAGTTGCCGGGGACATCACCATGACCAGTGCAGTGCACCACTGCAGTGGCTTTACATAATTTTTGGCCAGAAAGCTGCCAAAAATCCATCTTCACGTACGTTTCGTCATCCATGAGGATGCATCCGTCGAACTTCGTTGGAATCTTCTTGTATAACTTGCGGGCACGTCCTTTGGCTACTAAATTCTGCTTCTATGTCCGGTTTGGTTGCTTACTGGTCCGATAGGATCGTATTCCTTCGCGTAGACGAATTCTGCTGATGGTGCACCGGTCGGCGTTGAATTTCTTGGCAATGTCATAGTCCGACTACCCTGTGTTTTCCTTGATCGTTCTCAACACCTTCAAATGCAGTTTCCGATCATTAATTCCACTATGACGCTTGGTATGAACCTGCCGATCTATAGTACGCATCTCACAGACCCGTTTGAGAACGCTACATACGGTTGATTTGACCATTTTTAACTATTTCCCGATTTTTGAACCCGACCACGTCGGGTTTTTGACGTGGTGGTTCAAAATTTATTTTCATCTCGCGGCTTCCATCACGTGTAACTTTTTCGAAACAAAACGAATCGTAATGAAATTTTCAGCACTGGTAGAAGAAACATTCCTCTACAAAGTGCTGCCAAAACATTCTAGATCCGACAACTAGGAGCACTATGGTAAAATGAATAGTGCGTCTAGATTTGTAGTGATCCATGCTTTAGGAGCAACATTCTACACACACACATACCCACACACACACACACACACACACACACACACACACACACACACACACACACACACACACACACACACACACACACACACACACACACACACACACACACACACACACACACACACACACACACACACACACACACACACACACACACACACACACACACACACACACACACACACACACACACACACACACACACACACACACACACACACACACACACACACACACACACACACACAAACACACACACACACACACACACACACACACACACACACACACACACACATACACACACACACACACACACACACACACACACACACACACACACACACACACACACACACACACACACACACACACACACACACACACACACACACACACACACACACACACACACACACACACACACACACAAACACACACACACACACACACACACACACACACACACACACACACACACACACACACACTACACACACACACACACACACACACACACACACACATACACACACACACACACACACACACACATACACACACACACACACACACACACACACACACACACACACACACCTTCAAAATGAGGAGTGTTCAGGTTTTTAAATGCAAAATTGAAATAAATACGTCAAGTTGATATTGACCAAATTTTGACCGTATCACCCTTTATAGCTTTCTCTGTTTAACACACGAGAAATCGTATACCGGGATTGCGAGCGCGCCCATCGCCTATTGTTTATGGAAACAAGTTATACTTTTGCATTCTACAGTTCTCTCAAAATAAAAAAGGTTAATCAAAACCGATGAATTATATTTCACTAAAAGTTCCACGTAAAATCAGTAGTCTCTCAAAAGAAAAAAAAATATTCAAGTAGTTTTAAAGACTCGAATCATAGCTCGAATTATACCTTTCGAAAAGCAGAGAAATTTTTGAATTTACACGTTAAGGACGGTGATTAAATCTACGTCGGAAAACACCGAAGATGAAATTCGAATAAAGGAATGTTCTAAATTTCAGGTGGTTCGCCAGCCGTATATGACGGATCGACTGGTCGTTCAGCTGAAGGAACAGACGCTTTACTGCTGTTATCTGAATGATCTGTCCATGGTGGTGGCCGCCTTTACGCTACAGTGTTCCAAAGCCCAGAATTGGTACGACTCGATTACGAAAGCCAAACATATCTTCTCCCGGCTCAAGCATGGAGCCATGACTGATTTCCGGCAGTACAGCAATCTGATAAATATCAGCAGCATCGGCAGCAACAACAACAGCAATATTAACATCACCAACGACAATCTCAGCATCCGAAAGTCACCGCTGAACAGTTCGATCGGAAGCAGAGTTAGCAGTTTGAACAACAGTCATAGCGGATCGGTGGATTTGAACGAGTCGAAACAGGTTTCGGTGGACTTTGAAAAAACCAATTCGTTATCGAGTGATGAAGGAGGAGCCACGGCAGGTCCCGTGATACCGGGAAAATTTGGTGCCGCAGGCCAGAGGAAAATGAAATCCACTGTCACGACGATGCATACGTCGTCCAATTCGCTGACGGTGCAACCTTTCAGTGGGTTGGGCCAGAGTATGCCAAATCTGAACCTGAACTCGATCCAAAATAGGTAAGTATGGTAACTCAACGGTTTGGGTTGAAAGTTTGAACTGGTTTGTAGCTAAATTTGAGTACAGGCACAGAGTCCTCTACTTTCAGCTCTTTAAAAATGTTTATATAGACCTTTAGGGGCCGTTCACATACCACGTGGACAACTTAGGGGGAGGAATTGTCCATGCTTGTCCACGGAGAGGGGGGTAGGGGTTTGGGTCATGTCCACGTGGACAAATTTACTTTTCAAAATATTTTCTAAAGGTGAATTAATATTCAGATGTTTAAATCAAAATCTTAAAATGGCATACCTTTCCAGTTTAAGTTTAAACAAAAAGTAGCTTCTTAAAAGCAAGTGATAAATATGATAACTAACAAGTTTAAATTTAATTTACTGATATAAGTAAATTCTTATTCGGTTCTACAAAATCAGCCATTTTTATAACAAAAATGCAAAAAGTGGTGTTTTCTGACTGTCAAATTATAGGTATTTAAAATAAAAACTTTTCCAAATCTGTCCACGTGGACATCCGGGGAGGGGGATAGGGGTTGGCCAAATGTCCACGCTTGTCCACGGAGGGGGAGGAGGGGGTCGAAAATCTATTTTTTTTGTCCAGGTGGTATCTGAACGGCCCCTTACTAGAAGCAGTAGTAGAGTAAAATTGGGTAGAATAGCAACTTTAAGAATTTTAGATAGGGTAAATGATCTTGAGTGGAATTCGCCGAAATCTAATCTTGACTGGAACTATTTACTTTTCCTAAGATCTAGGGAATGATTATTTATAAATCTTGTCGAAGTGTTGAAAAAACACTTTTCCATGATTTTTTTTTCATACAAGCTTTGTCAAAATTTATGAAATCGAATAATACTTTTAGGAGCTTGAAAAACATACACTTTTTTTTCTGCCGGAAATTTCCCCAATCTATGCTGACTTTGAACGTTAATTAATGTAACCCTTGACCGTTATGAACTGATTCTTAATGACTAAAATGGTAGTAAAACAAAAAAAAGCATTATTCCGGTTTTCGTAACGAGTTTTCCATCAAAATATCAATTTATCGCGTAGTTTCATAAAATGTTATATCCGTTGACACAAGTTGCTTCCGAAACAGCGGGAAAAATTTGGGTAGATGCTGAATCCGGAACGACCAACCAGGTCGGTAGATGAGCATCACTGATGCTCCGGCCACTGGTTGTGAGCAAAGTTGAACCAGGTTGGTTTGAACACGTCGTATGTATGTTAAAACTTGTTGGACCGTTCAGCTGGCCTGTAGGGACCGTTGGAATAGTTGCAGCACGTTCGGGAGTTTCAACAGTATCAAATATGCTTTCCAACCAATCAGTCGTAAGCTGACGACTCATCCACATCGTTGACAGTGGATTGCAAAAGTTTGTACTTCGCATCGACCGGTCACTTCTGGGTATCGATTGCTTCCGTCTGTAGATGTCTTTATCTGTAGAGCCTTTAGCTCTAAGAGACGGTTTTCCTCCAATTGCTTCAGCTGTAGCTTAACCAGCACCACTGTGAATGCCGAGCGCTGGGAGGCGTTTCGGACAGGACCAAGGGCGAAACTCAACAGATGGTTTTCAAATTGATTACAAAACTTGTAGCAATATATTCACCACATTTCCAACCCAAACAGATGCTAAAAGTATCCTCAAATTCATTCAGAACATTTAGGAATCTTATTTACAACTTTTACATCACTTTTCAATCGAAACAAAATTCCTGCATAGGTTAGATGCCACCAATCATCGCATACGTCGCACTGCATTATGTCCCCGACCGAATCAAGGCGATTGCACCCCACGCAGTTGGAAACTTCATCATTGGGTGTCACTGGAGATAGTGCGTTGTCTTTCAAAGTTGTCATCTTACGCGGTGTATGATGATTTTCTTGAAGAGCACACAATTCGCCAAGGTGATCGATTCCAATCTGCCTTACTTTGGAAGTCCGATTATTATGAGTTCCCTGACAGCCGTTTTATGGCGGGAAAACGTTTCGAGTGTTTAGAACGTAAGCTGAAACGAAACCCAAAGATGATGGAAAGCGTTACTATTTAAGAAAATAGAAGAATACCAGATGAAAGGATATACCTGTCTCGCTACCGAAAATGAAATCCGAAACTCAGATCCTCGGAAAACCTGGTACCTAACGCTCGGCGTTGTAGTCAGGGTAGGTAAACACGCCCGTCACGCTTGACCCGACTAGTTTTGTTTCATCAAACGACCGGTGGATAGAGCACGACAACAATCAACATTTCTCCGTCATGCGACTGGCGAAGCTCCTACACATGGTCAAATTTCTCCTGAGAGTGACTGGCAAAGCTCTTCACACTTCGATCGGCTGCAGCACGGCAGGTACAACTAATTGAACGACTTGCTGGCAGAGAGCAAGAATAGCAATAAAAAACTGAAAACGGGCTTGCTGGCAGGAGCAACAATAATAATAAATGCGCTTCTTTTTCGTCTTCGGCTTGCTGGCAGAAGTAACAATTATGATAAATGCGTTTCTTTTTCGTCGTCGGTCGTTTGAATGCGATTGCTTGACTAGGAAATTCTTTTAGCTTCAAATGACTAGGGAATGAGTGACAGGAAAACGAAGTGACTGGCGAATAAGGAACAGTCAATTGAGTTTGACGGACCAAGAGGCTCAACAGTCACAGTCATTTGACTAATGACGATGACTGATGCCAACCCTGGTTGTAGTAAACCCCAAAAAACCAGAGAAGATTCGCATGGTGTGGGACGCAACTCCAACAGTTAGAGGTGTCTCGTTAAACAGGATGGTGTTAAAAAGAAAACGCCTCCAGTTTTATATATAAGATAACGATTCAATTGGTAGCCTGGTATTGAAAACCTATCCAATTTAATTGTGGTCGATGTTTTCCTCCGAGCTCGAACTCATGGAAATTGGTTTAGGAAATAATTGTTTTATCAACTGAGCTAAATACCTAATTTTCCATAATTTAGAAATTTAAAACAATTTTATCGTGAAACTGGAATTTATATATAATGTACAGTTCGTTTTAGAAAATCTGTAATTTAAAGCATACTTTTGTATTACCATCGTGCGAGGTGACTGCGAGGTGCGAGGGCCAAAATGATTTTTTTTGTTTTTGAAATAGCTTCATTAGTATCAGAGATATCGTTTTCAAATTTCTACATATGATAGCCGGCATATAATATCTTCTTCTGCTTCATATATTTCGTCTCATAAATATTCTGTTTTAATTCTAAAAATCGTCTAAATTCAGTGTCATTATGACAAACAAACTATATTCCACAAATTTGTCTTGTGTGAACTAACACCAGCAAATTTCATGGTTCTTTTCCTGATAAATACGTTCATTAGGATCTGCTTAGCCAGAATCAGTGTTTCTTCTACAAATTGGTTGAATATGTTAGAAGTTATTCCAATTTTTGAAGCAGTGTCCAAAATGTACAAATGGGGTGAAAATGGGGTGAAAATGGGGTGAAAAAAGATCGAGGTTTCGAGGCCTCGAAACTACTTTTTGAGCTCCAAATAAAAAAAAATTATTTAATATATTGTTGCCCAAGCAACCAAAAGTTCGAATATCACTTAAGAAACGAACTAATAAGTTCATATATAGCTGTACAAAAGTTCTGTTGAACTTTTTTGCAGTTCAAAATGCTTTTTCGAGGTCCATGGAACTTCATTCTTTATCAAGTTCAGCCAATACTCAAAACAAGCTTTAAAGTACTGTTTTGGTTTCTGTTTCTACTTTTTGGGAACTTTAAAGCTTGTACGAAGAAAAACAATCTACTTATTACGTACTTCTCATTTTTTTTCAAAATCAAGTAGCTATCTCAAAGGTTGCAAGTCTTTTTGTAGTTTTTTTCTTCGCCATATAGAAAGTTTGAAGTAGATTTAAAGGCTTAAATCTACTTTTTTCGAACTTCAACTCGTGTTTGCATAAATAAACACATTGTTCCTTGGGAAACAACAATGTGAAGCACACATTTAGTTCCGGAAGAACTTTTAAACAACTTCAAAGTGGAAATTAAGTAGAAATTAAGAACCTGAAAGTCGTTTTAAAGAAAATCATCACATCGAGTAAAATCGTTGTCTACTCATGATGTTCATATAGAGCAGCACGTATGGATCTCGACTTTCACGCAGTGAGCTCGGATTCAAGGCTCTGTAAGAACATGTTTTTTAAATGTAATGTGAGTGAGTAACAAATATGGTTGATTAACATGAATCAAATTGCGGACTTTGAGAAGGCAATTGAAGGAGCGAAAGAGTATTTTTTTCGATTTTTTATGCTGCTTATAAAGTGGATTTTGAAGCTGGTTAGATGTTGTTTGGCGATTTATGCGAACTTTTTGTCAACTTTAAAGTTCGTTTAACAACCTAAAAATTAAGCTGAAAAGAACCTATATTAGCAAACTCGATTAAGCTGATCAAACCTGATAGAGGAATGTTATCCGAAATTTTGGTTGCTTGGATGTGCAGCAATCGGAGATAACGTTAGTTCGCATTATTCTACACGACTTCTAAAATTGTGCGAACTACACAAAATTTCTTTGATATGTCTCCCTCCGAACTCAACACATATTATGCAGCCTTAGTCGTTGCTTTTTTCGTTGAATGAAGTGAAATTGGAGATAAGCACTTCGGATTTATTTAAAAAAAGCATGTCTTCAGCAACAACTGTGAAGAAGTTACATTTCGCAGCACTGTTAGAGACCTTGATGAAAAGTCTTAAGGAAAATTATAAAGAAAACTTGAATCCGGATCTTAAAAAATTGGTATCATTCCAACAAGCGAGGAACCCCTGCTAAGACAAATTTCCGTTTGCGCCGAACTTGACTGAAAAAAATTACGATACCTTCAAGGATTTTCTCAACACTAAACGAGGGATGAGAATGGGCCAATTTTCTTTGACTTGTAACTTTTTCAAAAAATTATGTTTTTCAACAAAATTTTGTGCAGTTGAATGTATACTATTTACGAACAAATCTGCTTTCTTATATTTTTTAAATAAGCTAAATTACAATAGCTATTAAAAAAAACAATTCATACACCATAATTTTTGACTCATACTCATCCCGCACGACGGTACTGACTTTTCCGTTGCCTTAAAAAGTTGTTCGGGTCAACATGACCCTAAACGCGCACATTCAAATATACTAAAAAAAACTCAATCTTAGAGTTGAAATTGGATATCTTTCTCGAAGTAAGAAATAAATTCGAACGGATATTTTGCGAAAAACTTTGGAAGCACTTGGAAGGTTAAATTTCTGTTACATCATAACATTATTTTTTAACTTGAAATTCTTTAAAGATGGCATTTAATTCAAGTTTTCACAATTACACAAAGAATAGGATTGAGTGCTATTAGATATTTTGATGGTACAAAATAGTTCCACTCAAGATCAGTAAAGCTTCGCTCAAGATCAGAATTCTTTCTTCAGTAAAACAGCTCTAGAGTTATAAAGATTTATTCTAAAAAATTTCATAAATCATAATTAGAAAGCAGAAACCAAAATCTATTCGCTGAACTAAGAAAATCGTTTGGGTAAAACCCCTATCTATACCGCTTGATCAACTGTTCCGGGTTGCGTCGAATTGGTCAATTTAGTTCCGCTCAAGATCATTTACCCTATGCATTTGGCAGCGCGCGTTTCGTTGATTTTTAGGCGTTTTCCGGATCATAGCTTCCGAACAAAAGTCATTTGAAAACCTGGATGAATCATTCATTTCGTTTTTCCATTTCGTTATAACTTTAGTCAAAAGTTTAAGGACGGAAAACATACTGCTCCCATAAACTGTTCAAAGTTCTATAAAATCGTACCCTCACCTATTTTCTTCGACTCCCAGATATTACCTCATTGATTTAAAATATAAAGAAATCTGGAAAGCCTCGTAAATACGATATGGACCAGTAACTCTGTGCAAATATATTTTTCTTGACATGTTTCGCTGAGGTTCCTTTCCTTAGTCCATTTTCTTTGAATTTATAGAAATTGCACTTTTTACTTTTAATTTGTTTGAAAATATATTTTGGGGAATATAATTTGACTGCGTTTAAAATGTTATATTGAATTTAGCAAATATGTAGATAAAAAAAAAAGTAGAGTAACCGTTCACATCGTAAATTTAGTGTTATTTACAGCAATACCCTGTCCGTTCCGGGACCTTCAGGAGGTAGTTCCCACTCCGGTATGGTCCTTTTGTCCCCTAGTCAACGAGGAATATCCTACCCACCGCCATCGCCCACGAGGTTTGTCCCCTTCTAGCTGCACATCCAAACCTAGTCCAAGATATCTCAAGCACATTAATATTTTCAATTGTTTTTAGAGCGACGCTTCGCAGGGGATTTGCCTTCTCTTCGTCGATCAAGAACCCACCGTTGCTAAAGACCCGCAATGTGCCCTCTCAGCAGAGCTTCATTCTGTCCCAGCAGCCGAGCTTCAATTCGGCTACCCTGGGTCAGCACCAGCAGTGTCTGCAAACATCCCCAACGCCGGGCAGCTCGCCGAATGTGGCCTTCATCAAGCGCAAGAACAGCTTCCAGCAGCAGAGTCCGAGCCCCAGCAGTGGAACCGATCCGAATACGCCCAGTGGGGAGGCCACCTAGTATAAGCTTCTGCCCTCCAGCCGAAGGTAGGACATGTTTTACCTGGTGGCCTACCGGAAGAAATAGCATTTATATTCCCCACCTCAGCCTAGTTGAGGTGGACCCATTCGTCGTGACCTATACGGGGCGAATGTATTTGTTTTTGTCAGCATAGATATCAGAATCAAATATGTTTGATCCCAAACAAATAAAACAATAATCAGATTTTTAACCGTACTACAGTAGCTTAGAGAGGTAGACCAATAGAGTACTTACATGTTGATTTTGGGTCTTTCAGACTATTGCAACAAAAAAAAAACAAATAAAACTATTAATATCGAATATCGATTTTAACTCCTCAGTATTTTAATCAATCTTAAAGCATGCTGAACATTGAAAAAAGTAACAAAACGATGCTGTGACAAAAAATTAGAGCAAGCAAGTTTAAGCAAAGGTACAGAAACAAACTGGTACTTTAAGCGGAGTGCTACAGTAGAGTACAAGAGAAAGGAAAGCTGCGATCAAATGGATACTATTTGGAGTAGTCTTGATCCTCGGTTCCCAGATCGCATCAAACGACCGAGTCAAACTATGTAATATATTTATACAAAACATAATGTTTTCCAAAGCAAGAAACGCTTCTAGTGGCAGAACAGGGGAGCTGCCAGAGGATTTAAGCATAAGAATGTAGGCTGTTGTTAGAATATCGCGCTTATTTAGACGTTTGCCGCCGCCATCCTCCGACGACAGAAAACTCACCCCGAGCAATGGATCGGTAAGGAAATGATGCTTTAACTTGCAAATTCTGTTGGTCAAACGATACAGAGGTTTATTTTATTTTACAAAAAAGAATGTACAAAGAAGAATAATAATATTAGAAGCTGAGGTCGGCATGGATTATATCATTCTTTATATAATAAACCTTGCCTCCCAGTAAAAACTGACTCAACTTAAAACAGGCTGGAATGTGGAAGTTCAAAGAATTAAGCTGTTCTGGCTTACATTTTTGAAAAAAAACATATATCAACATTTAATTTCACAATTTCAGTTAACTTTTTGTGAAAAAATCTCACGACTGGATTGCCTGAGCTAACAAATTGAACTTGATAATCAAACTCTGTATATTTTTTTGGTTTCAAATACATAGTTGGTATTGCTGCAAACAATCTACCGTAAAACGAGGTAACATCGTTCACCGGGGTAACTTTAATCAACATGTCATTTTTCAACATAATCATCAATAACTTAGTCAACCAATAGGTTAAGTTTCAAATTAGAAAAACTTGGTTTGTTATCGAAAATTTCAAATGTAAGTAAAAATGTGATTTCAAAATATTAAAATCTATTTTTTTTTTAAATCTCGCAAACAGACACCCTTCCTTAAATACCGTCAAACGGGGCATCATGCAACAGCGGGGTTCGATGCAACATTTATATAACACTACATTGAATCAATTTTTAATTTAATGTATTGTAATAAAGTTATCTTTGAATGATAACAAAATGATGATGACATAATTTCTCGCATCTTAAGCTAGTTGTCTTAAGTTTTTTTATTTTTATGTAAAATTTGAAAAATCGAGCAATAAATGTACAAATTTTAACATTTTTTGATGCCGAAAAAAACTTTTCCCAGTATGACGGATCGGCTTGATAAAATTACCTACAAACTTTTTACAGGTTTCCTCATGTTATACCAACATTGTTGGTGTAAAAATATTTTTCGATCAATCACCCAATTTTTTTAAATGAATATTTTTAAAATTCAGTCAGGTGTCTGGGGTTAAATGCAACAAAATGCAAATCAAAGAAATACCTTGTAAATCTCGTTTTTAAATTTTATTCATCCAAACATTTATTTTTATGATTTCAGCTTGTAGAATTTTTCGTAGTATTATTCAACCCCTAAATGTATGCAGCATCCTTATTTTCAGAAAAAAATGTGAAAATTTGTTTTTACAGACCCAAAAACTACTGCAATTGGTGTTGTCATGCGTAATTGTCTTTAAGGCATCGCTAATATATTAAAAACTATGAATTTTCGTACGTGTTCATAAGATTTTTCATTAAAAACAAAGTTTGTTGCAAGTTACCCCATTTTCTAAGGAGTGTGAAAATCACATGTTTTTAGAAAATTCAAAATAACTGAGGAAACCAGTAATTTTTTTAACTACGCCAATTTGATGCCCCAGCGTCCTTAAAACTTTTGATGCATAAAGGATACGATTAACTGTGAACATAAATTTTCTAGAAGCCTTTGAAGTTGAAAATTGTTGAATGTTACCCCAGTTGACGGTAATCAAAGCGTTTAGAAGCAGCAGGTTGATTTATGTGAGAGTGCAATTTTTTCCTTAGTAAATTTATAGTTTTGGTGTAGTTTTTGTGGTATTTTGAGGTAAATTTTTACCTACCTACCTACCTAAGGGTCCGGCGCCGATTGACCGACGCATAGGGCTGAGATAAAAGATCTCCACTGCTGGAATTTCATGTTTGTAGCTATTAAGCATAAAATTATACAAATTTTTTGTGATGTTCGTTCACATTTTATATTCATGAAATGGCGGACATGACACAAACAGGCTATTTGAGGAACTTTTTGGAATTTCAAGTCCATAGAAGGCTATTTGGGACCCAATTTGTAACTTTCATACTGAATGGATGCGATTTACATTTCACAAAAAAGGCTACTTAAGGAACTTTTTGGAACTTCAAGACCATATACGGCTATTTGAGACCCAATTTGTAGCTTTCATACTGAATGGAAGTGATTGACATGTCACAAAAAGGCTATTTGAGGAACTTTTTGCAACTTCAAGTCCATGGAAGGCTATTTGAGAGCTAATTTGTAACTTTTATACTGAATGGATGGGATTGACTAGTCACAAAAAAGGCTTTTTAAGGAACTTTCTGAAAAATCTAGTCCATAGAAGGCTATTTGAGGCCCTATTTAAAACTTGAACACTGAAAAAATGCTAGAAACCCTATCAAATGGTTAAGTTTGAAGGAAAAGATGAAAGGGGAATAGTGTGAGGACCTAAGAAATTAATGAAGACAAAATTTCTTTTTTTTTTTAGTTTATATTTTATGATTAAGCCCCTTAACCAATGCAGCATCTTTGTCCATTTTTCGATTTTAATTTTTGTTCGGACTTAACACATTATGAAGTGCTTTGAACCTACTGCTCCTATTTTGGTACTGAACTGGCTCTTTCATTAGTCCTAGAACTAAAATATAAAAGCATGGTTTTCCGAAAATAAATAATCATTTTATGTTGTTCAGATTTCGACTGGTTTTTGTTGATGTGGTTTTGACAGAAAAGAAAGTCAAAACCACATAAATAATCATATTAAATAAAAATAAAATCTTCAATTAAATCTAATCATAAAAAAATGATTTCTAACATCATTTTCTTACTCAGAGTTATCACACAAACTCAAAAATATTAAATTTTACTGATTAATAAATCTTCCAAAAAAATCACATTGAAAGTTTCAGATCAATGATATTTTCTTATTGTATGTAGCGATCGGACTACAAATAAAAGTCGTTGTGTGGTTGGTGGTCAGTTTTACTAAAAACTATAGCAATCAGATTGGTGCACAGAGCTTCAATTCTATCACATTTCTCGAGAGTAAGAACATTAGAGTATTGTTCTAGGAAGTTGGCTGGCTTATCATTGGAATCGTTGCAACGATAATGATGACCGTGATGATGATGATGATTGGAAGTCCTCTACATGTATTTTATTCTGAACTAAAAATTTGCTTCAAATATAATTGTTAGCAGTATAGTTTTTAAATTTGAAATAAATATTCTCAAGACACAGATTAAAAAAAAAATTGAATTCTAAAACTAATGCCGTATCTGGAAAAAAATGAACCATAATTAATTGTTAGGAAAATAATAATTGTAATAAATTATTCATCTTAATGTCGTCAGCAGTGGAGATCTGTTATCTCAGCCCTATGCGTCGATCAATCGACGCTGGACCTTTATGTATTGTGAATTTTAATAAAAAGTTTACAATCCTCGTTAGAGAACAGGCAACAAAACACAGACTTCCGAAAATCTAGTACTTCACTTTCCTTTGTCGGAAGTCTTTCGCAAGTCGAAAGTCCGGACTTCCGAAGTAAAATTTAGTGCTGGCGCGTTAATATGTATGTTTAAATAAGATTCTTTTCTTCATTTTTAACTGGGTTGATTGAAAAAAAACCGCTGTAGCGTTTTAAATTTGAAACAAAAATCAATATGAATTTTTAATAAGGAAAAAAAAATTAAAAGTTTATGTTTTTAAAACACTAAAAATTCTGAATAGAAAAACATAGACCATATTATTTAAACATTCCTAAAAATTAAAACAGTTCGACTTTAAAATTTGGTAAATTTATTTAAAATTTGAAAAAAAAATCTGTACAATAAAATTTGTTAAACTTATTTGAAAATTAAAATAAAATGTAAAGATTAAAAAAGCAAGTTTTTACTATTTAAGAAGGATTTTTATTCTTCTCTCTCTAATATATAAAGATGAGTTGGACTACATATGTTTGTTTGTATGCACCTTATACAAATCCACACCGCTTAACCGATCAGCCTGAAATTTGGCACAGTTATGTGTTTGGACCATGGTAAGGTTTTAGTAATAGTTTTGAGCCCCTCCCACCTAAGGAAAGGGACCCTCCCATACAACTTTCGTTTTTTCTCCCGCGAACCAAAAGTCATGGCACCCATTTTGTTGACCGATTTTCGTTTCCTTTGGCGGGGTTATTTTCACCTACACCATGGGCTGGGCTTTAGAAACGATCATCCAGAGTTCACGTGTACTGAATAGCAAATCAAAGCTTGCTGAGCATTAAAAATTTGAAAGAGAAAATTTTGGCGGGTGTTTTTTGTCCTCCTACTATTCAAAGCACGTGGCACCGGTACGAGATATTGGGATGAAACATATGCCTACATTTTGAATTGAAAAATACAGCTACCCTAATAGGAATATATTGACTAGAATTATAGTGGCTTTCGAAGTGCTTTTTACCGCCTCTGGGGGGCTTTGAGGGTCTACAAAAACATAGGGGAGAGTGGGGATACTTGATCCCCTTTTCTTATTTTCACCATATCTTTTTGGAAAAATTTAGCAACTCGCCGTCTTTGACATTTTCTAATAGCTTGTAACTTCAAGTTTCTATGCACCAAAAATTAGAACCATATTTGAACCCATTGATGAACAAGAAGCATTTTCGTGGGAGTAAAGAAATTGCGATTTTTCTGAAGTTAGGGGAGACTTGATCCCCTATTGGAGGAGACTTGATCTTTTATTCAGGAAGCGCTAATCCTTGTATAAAAATCAAACAAAACCCCAAGATTTTTTTTTTGTAAAAACTTTTATTTGGACTATAAATTTCATACAACTACATACTACATACAATTACAACTCAGAACAAAATCTAGTGCTTGAACATTTAAACTATTGTTGGCATCTAGTAGAAAGTTTATATAAGTTATAAACATTTTCAGAGCCTTGCTCTTTTGTGATCTTCTTGTATTTCTTAGCTCTGGTATAGCAAACATGTGGAATGATGTACTTCGAGATAAAATTACGTTTAATTTTGACTGAAGATGGTTCCACAAGTGTGCTATTCTCGGACACGTCGACAGCATATGTTCCAGGTCTTCTGCGATGTTTGGACAGGTACTACAATAAGGGGTAATGGCACGCCCGGTGCGAAACATAAGACCAGCGTGAGGTATTTTCCGGTTCACCAACAAATAGTAAGTAGATTTTTCAGAAGGTGTAAGGTTTCGGCATCTTAAATTTCTCCAAACTCTCGTCCATTCGATTCCAGGATGTTCTTGCATAATCTTTGGAACTTCAAGCTTGCTCCTAAAGAAGTTATGGAGCGAAGAGGCACATGGCGACTCTATCATTTGTGGTGGCAAATACGGGACTTCTTTGGCAATAACTTTCAAACAGGGGTAAAGAGCCGGAATACCTTTTAGATTGGGAGGATTTTCCATTTGAACTCGGAAGCAGTTTGCGAAAGGTGTAGAATTCCAGCTACGCAAAGAACGGGTGATTAATAAGGCTTTACTTTTTTGTCTTGGTAAATGCAGGTTTAAGCCTCCTTTCTCAAAAGGAAGACAGAGTTGTTCTATAGCTACTCTAGTTGGATACCTGTCCCATGTAAATTGGCCAATTTGGGACGTGATTCTTGCAATTGCTGAATTTGGCATATTTATTATTGATGCCACAAACCACAGGCGAGATGTAACGAAAGTGTTGATTATAACAATTTTTTGATGAATACTAAGCAAACGCGGTTTGAAAAGCCACATCAGATGAGATGTTTTCCGTATGACATTATCCCAGTTGTAGTCAATCATTTGCTTGTGAGAGTTGAAAAAAGTTATTCCTAGAATTCTTACACTTTCTTCAAATGTCATCCAATTTACATGGGCCGCATTCTCTGGAGTGACTCCAATTCCGATGCATACGGTTTTGCGTGTGTTGAGCATGGCACCAGAACATCTTTCAAAGTTTTCAAAAGCTTCTTTGATAAAAGGAAGTTTTCTGTCGTCAACCACAATGATGGAAATATCGTCTGCGTAAGCCACTACCAGCTCCAAGGGATCGTTACAAATAGAGAGGAGTTTTTCAAGGAGAGGATGAAGGAAAAGGACAAACAGGTGCATACTTAAGGGATCACCTTGGCGTACAGATCTTTGAATGGGAAACATAGGACTGAGATTTCCGTTAATAAGAATTTTTGAACGAGACGAAGACATTATCTTATCAAGTAGGGACACAAACCCCGGGTTAAAACACATATTTCTTAACATACCCAAGAGAAATTGTTTGTCCACACGATCAAAGGCGTGATCCAAGTCGAATGAAACCAATCTACCAGAACGGCGACGACATTTAAGTTCTGCAATGCGATCTTTAATAGCGAGAACAGCCTCGAAAATATTTTTATCGGAATTTGAGCATTTTTGGTTTACGTTCAATAAGTTGTTTTCTAACATAACTTTTTCCAAGCGTTGTTTCAAAATACGTGCTAGTAGCTTGTAATCGAAGTTCAGTAAAGATATTGGACGATATGCCTTCATAGTGTCATCATTAGTTTTCTTTTTACACAAAACCACAACTCCTTCTGTAAATTTCTCTGGAATGTTACCTCTTAAAGCTTCATTGATGATAAGGTTCAGCTGTCGATGAATGATATCAAACGCTTTGAGATAAAATTCTTTGGGGATTCCATCATTCCCTGGTGATTTTTTGGAACAACTCTCTTTAATGGCGAAAAATATTTCTTGCGTGGTAATTTCATCCATCATCCTGTTGTTTGTTTCGGAGGGATAGAATGTTAATTGACTATTTTGGTCATATTTATTCTCATTTCACAATTTATAGCAGACATATAAAAAAAATTCTATAACTTTGTCTCAACGCTAATAACATTGCATACTTAAAGGCGCTATTTTTTATAATTAAGAGAAAATAAATTATTTTTGCTCTT
This sequence comes from Uranotaenia lowii, assembly GCF_029784155.1. NCBI lineage: Eukaryota > Metazoa > Arthropoda > Insecta > Diptera > Culicidae > Uranotaenia > Uranotaenia lowii. Next base: position 271,975,615 of record NC_073692.1, on the reverse strand, counting down.
TTCTTCAAACAACTGTTTGATAAATATTAGTTTTTGGATAAATATTTGTAATTTCGTAATCAGCAAACATAACGATCAATTCAGAAGAAGAATATGCCGTTTGGAAGGGGGATCAATTGTACCCAACTGTAGGGGATCAATTGTACCCATAATCAACATTTTAGAAAACTTTTTCTGAAAAAAGTTGAGAGTTTTCCATTCCTTTGAAAATATGGCATTATGAAGTTCATTTTACGCTCGAACGATTGATACATTGGAACAAATATTTTTTTCATAAATTTTCCATGTAAGGAACATTTTAAAGTGATGAAAAAAGATCTTCAAGTTACATTTTGTGAAATTTTTCAAACAAAGTTCCATTACTCAAACAATTATTTTGTTAAAATTTTTTAAACTACAAGCATTGTTATTTTGCTCATTTTGGCACATTTTTCTAGAATATATGTATGATCTTTGTAAGACATTCCAGTTTCGAGATATAGCTAAGGAATCAAGTATCCCCAGGGATCAAGTATCCTCATTCTCCCCTACAGTGAACTGAACAGTGAACAATAAATTTACGTTCTCAGCGGAACAACTATTTTTAGTGTTGAAAAACTTATGAACCGATTTTCATAAATTCAAGCTTTTAAGAGCTAATTATTTTCATATTTTTGAGATTTTTCATAGAGAAAGATAAATTAATTAGATTCAGAGTTATAAGTCCAAGGCTTCGATTTTAACGCTTCGATACCCTTCGAGGAATTCAAACGGGGGTTAGGGGGTCCTTTGATGAGGGAATGAAATCCAAGGTTTTGAGTTTTGATCAATTCAATTTCATTGGCCAATTTCTAACTTTTGAGTCATTCGATGCGGTTTAAAAAATATCTAAGAATCATTTTTTTTTATAATTTGATGAATGAGGAAAAATAAACATATAGAAAACTTCTAGAACTTTTTTCGCAGAACATAAAATTACTTGAAATCTTGAGGAAAATTGATAATTGATTTAAAACTTTTTCTAATTAGATGTTATTTTTTTGTTTTAAAGTCTTGTAAAAAAAAAGTGCAGAACTTTCTTAAATAGTTTAAACTTTTTTTCCAAAAGTTATTTCAATTACAAAAGTTGTTAAAAAGTAGTGTATTCAAATTCAGGACACCCAAATTATTCAAATTTACGTTTAAATTCTTTGCACCTCAGAAAAATGTAAATTTTGTGGCCTTAGCTAAATTATTCACACCTTATCAAATGTGATGTTGAGTATTGGGAAGAACAAGGAAAACATTTTATTCGAGGCTGAAGTTGGTTTCTTGAAGACTATTTCATATCAGCATAACATTTGTAATAACATAAATGATTTTTCAAATCAATATTATTTGAGATGAAGAAGACGATATTAAATTTTAGATTTGTTTTGCAATTTGCTATGAAATTAGAATTCGATGAATTAATTTTGAGGTTAAAATGGTTCGTTTAAAACTCTGATCTTACACCTTTTTATAAAAACCCATTCTAAAGGCGTGGTAGGGTTTTGGTATGTCAAGTTTAGAGGGTTAATACAAAAGGTTAATTGAATTGCAAATCGACATTTACAATTAGAAATCAGTAACCATTCGTGATCGTCATATAGTGTCGTAAAATCGTAAATTTTCCGGGGTTTCCATTGATTTTCTTTTACTTTAGGAAAAATAGGTAGAATGGTTCATATTTTTCACAGTGAAAGAAATTTCCCATTAAACTTTGGCTTGGACAGTAAAAACGTGATTTTTCAGAATTCTGGCTTATTTCTTAAATCGCGCTCCACTAATTGAGCTGTCTGATTTACCACTGATGAGGAGGTTCATTTTTAAATACGTTGAAAATTTTATCAGAAAAACTTTTTATGGCTCAAAGCATTATGGTAGGATTCAGGAAGAATAAGAGTTCATTGTGTGCATAGGAATATCTTTATTCTATGCTAGCAAAATATATTATTTACAATTTTTGGCATTTTAGGACCAAAGTAGGAGCACTCACCCTATATCAGAATTCACTGAACCCAAAGTTACAAATTTAGTATCTTTGAGCCACCGAAAGTGTTGTGTTCAATTTTGTAGAGTTTTATGGTTTATTTTTATCATTTGTAAATTTTATGAAGGTGTTTTGTATTAATAAAGATCAAGAAAACTCGTTAAAGCCGTTAAAAATAGAGAATGTTGAATGTTACCCAAAAGCATCAAATTCTGAACAAAGACGAACTCGAGTTTTAAATCAAATTTAAAGTAGTCTTATAAATTACTGTAACCATGTTTAACATTCATAGGAGTCCAGTACTGCTTTAAAAAAAATGAAACAAACCACATTCCCCTTAACGGAAAAAATAATCGAAAAATATTGAAAAAGTGATCAATCTTACCCCGGATTACAGTTCTAAAATCACTTCATTTACTTATGGAAGTTAATTTTAGAACAAGCTACTATGGCAAAATATCATCAAAGGTTTTTTTTTTATTTTTTCGAATAAGCCTCTCAGAGGTAAGACGAACAATTAAGCTTTGAATGCCAATAGATTTCATTCATTCATTTTATTCTACAAATAGGTGATTCACAATTCATTATTTAAATTCATGAAAAGTGAATTGATTTGAAAATATTGTGTAACTCAATTCTCTTGGATTATTTTACGGTTAAAAACTGTAATTCTGTAACTTAATTACGCGAATTTATTAGATAATTATAGATGGAGAAAAGTTTAAAGCATCATTTCCCGAATCACAGTTCAATACGCTTAAGACTTCGTTAATTGATTAGTTCTTAATGTTAGGCAGTACTCGATTCTATTAGAAGATTTTCATTAAATACTGCTGTTGTAAACCTATACGTACTTTATTGTCTAACAACCAAAAATAAGAATAAATTTCAAAAATGCAAATACCATTCCATGAGTTGTTACTCTCACTCACTCACTCACTAGAGTTATAACACCACTATTGAAAGTTTGAAGAGCGGTAGTGTACCTAGTTATTCTTAGTAAGTTTATTCCTATAAAACTTTACACTTTCTAGTCCCGTCAAAATGAGAAGCAAATCGAAAGGCGAAAAAATATAACGAAATAGAGGAAAAACACTAGATGGAACAAAGCAATAAATACATAGAAATATTTTGCAAGGAATGCAAGTAGGACAAACACAAAGATGGTTTGATTTAACTACGTCATCTTGTTGTTAATTTTAGCTATTGAGAGCTTCTAAGCTCTATTGGAGGTATTTCATGGGATAACAGGCAGATTTGAACTAAAAAAAGCCACAACTAGTATAGGAAAAATGTAAACATTCGAAAAATCTAAACTATATTTGCCTGTAAATAGTTGATTATATACATATTTTTATCTTAAGATGTGAAAGAAACAGAACGGCTCTAAACACTAGCATTTATAAATGGAAGGATAGCATACCTGTTGTAAATAGACGAATCGAAAATTATTTATTATATGATGTTATGCATATTTTGGAGAGCGCCTATCCGAATGGTGTTGCTACTATTTTTTGATAAATAAAAAATCATCCAACTTCACTCTGAAAACCTTGGTGGCAAATATACTTAATTCTACTCTAAGGTACCCCTAACATAATTTCAATCAGTAGGGCCAAAAGCATTAACAATTGCATAATAAGAAGACATGCAAAACTAAATGCTAAACTAAATCCTGCTTAATTTAAATGCATGTACATATGTACTTGTTATCTAATTGCTGTGTTCGGCACAAAAGCGCTAATCCACCAATCGCTGATCGGTCCGCTTACTTTTTGTTAGCGGTTGAATTTGGCCGCTAAATTTTTGCTGATCTAGCGAATAGGAAAGTTCCGTTTTTTTGTTCTGCTAATTAACACCGCTAACTCCCATATGTATCAAATTCACACATTAAGGACCGCGATGAAATCCAAGCCGGGAGACACCAAAATTCTGTTATCTTTATTTCATGAACTATTGGACAAAATTTTTCAAATTCAGTATCTTCAAGTAACTTAAAGTGTTGTGTTTAATTTTGTGAAATGTAACATTGTTGGATTCAAAACAGAGAACAAACGTACAAGCTCGAACTAAAAATCTTCAAAAAAATGTGTAAAATTTCAAATGCTGACATCCAAAAATACGTAGAAAATTGACTTGAATCCGTGCCATCTATTGCGCCGTTCAAAAGTTACAAATAAAATTAGAGTGTCCAGTTTTCGAAAAGTCGTAATAGTAAATGAACTCATCAATAATTAAGCCAATCCCGCTCTAAAATAGATGGATTCAATTTATCGCTAGATAATTGCAATCAAAGCTACTTTTCAATAATTTTTAATAAATTTGAATATAAAAAATGTTGTTTCACTCACCGAAAAAAGTAAAATAGTAAAAACCGTATAAAAAGTACCGATGATAAACTTTTATGAATTTTATTCCTTCATTTTTGCACTACAGGGGCAGTCGAAATAACTAACAGTTTAACAATAAGCTTTAGTACTACTTGGACGGTTATCATCAGAGGACGAATCGGCTATATCCAATCCATTAGGAACATTATGGACGATCAGCCTTACCCATCAGAACTGATTCTCGGCCCTTTAGAGCGGTTACTTTCAAGTATCACTTTTGCATCCCATTGTCAAAATTTAGCACTTCTAGCTTGATGGAAATAGCGATTAACTTTTAAGTTATTTTACCATTATACAACTGGACGAATGTGTTACGAAACTTTGCCAGCAATTTTCTTTAAATATGTCAAAAAGGTTACGACCTGTTCTAAAATGACCAAAATTTTGTTTTTTTCTCGGTTTGATTTTGACAGTTATCTTTGGTGTGTTTGGAGACATCTGTTGGTCCAGCCAAAAAACATAAATATGTTCAAAACGATTGTTGGAAATTTTACACAAGTTTTGTGGGCTAGCTTGTACGTTTGTTCTCTGTGATTATGCTTCTCAGTGGAAGACTCTAGCGAATTTCTCTGTTTTTCTGAAAAATCAAGGTGCCTAAAGATTTTTTTTAGTCGTTCCGGCTTTATTGTTGGTCAACAGTTAGCGATTAACGATTCAGCACATTTAGCTTATTTAATTAGCGATCACTAACTTTAAAGAGTAAGCGATTTAATAAGCAGAGCTAATTTATCAGTTAGCGATGCCGAACGCTGTCTATTTGAGTTCAGACATATCATTAAACGAAGTATTAGAAGAATTTTTGAAAAACAAACAAATGATTCGAATCAACAACGATCAAATAGTTCCCTTCACCAGTCTAACGAATATTTTAAAACCAAATGTAACATGAACCTATCACCGATAACCACCAATAGTACTGCAAAAAAAAAACTATAAATAACCAAAACCCTAACAGCTTTACCAACGATTTGCCACTGAGTAAATTAAACACAAAATTTTAACTAGAAACGAATATGTATCAATTGTTCGCCTAATCTACGGTACCGATTTAGGGAATCAAATAAACTACATACAAACATACTTACATTTACCGTCACAACACAGATGAACGAAATATACATTTTTTGGAAAAAGCTCAACAAATCAAAAGGAAAAATCAATCGATCGTGTACACGAAACTTATTTGTCAAAAAACCCCAACAGAGGGAACGAAAAGTGGTTTTGAATTTGTATCTGAATTTGTCATTGGGAAAAAACCTATCATCTAGAATCGAAAACCTAATATACTTTTGACTTTGAACATTGGTGTTTTTATTTCTAATCCGAAAGTTTCTCTGTTTCATCTGTATTCTCGGCACATAACTTTGATGCTATTCCTATGTTATTCGTCAGGTTTTCGGACATTTAAACTCAGGATTATCTCTGTTTAACATCATCCCAGGTGTAATCAAAACAATCAGCAGCAGCAGCCTTAAATATCTGCGCTTTTCAGGGGCAATTCCGTCTTATTTCCACCGGAAAGCCAAATCAAAACAATCAGCAGCAGCCTTAAATATCTGCGCTTTTCAGTGGCAATTCCGTCTTATTTCCACCGGAAGGCCAAATCAAAACAATCAGCAGCAGCAGCCTTAAATATCTGCGCTTTTCAGGGGCAATTCCGTCTTATTTCCACCGGACGGCCAAATCAAAACAATCAGCAGCAGCCTTAAATATCTGCGCTTTTCAGGGGCAATTCCGTCTTATTTCCACCGGAAGGCCAGTACAAAACAATCAGCAGCAGCAGCCTTAAATATCTGCGCTTCTCAGTGACAATTCCGTCTTATTTCCACCGGAAGGCCAAATCAAAACAATCAGCAGCAGCAGCCTTAAATATCTGCGCTTTTCAGGGGCAATTCCGTCTTATTTCCACCGGAAGGCCAAGTCAAAACAATCAGCAGCAGCAGCCTTAAATATCTGCGCTTTTCAGGGGCAATTCCGTCTTATTTCCACCCGAAGGCCAAATCAAAACAATCAGCAGCAGCAGCCTTAAGTATCTGCGCTTTTCAGGGGCAATCCCGTCTTATTTCCACCGGAAGGCCAAGTCAAAACAATCAGCAGCAGCAGCCTTAAATATCTGCGCTTTTCAGGGGCAATTCCGTCTTATTTCCGCCGAAAGGCCAAATCAAAACAATCAGCAGCAGCAGCCTTAAAAATATCTGCGCTTTTCAGGGGAAATTCCGTCTTATTTCCACCGGAAAGCCTAATCAAAACAATAAGCAGCAGCAGCCTTAAATATCTGCGCTTTTCAGGGGCAATTCCGTCTTATTTCCACCGGAAGGCCAAATCAAAACAATCAGCAGCAGTAGCCTTAAATATCTGCGCTATTTGTGCTTATTCTACCAACCACGCCATTGTCGTGATTTTACGAATCTCAATTCAGAGATTCACCTAAACACGTCTGTCGCTCGCAAGAATAGATCAATGACTGACTTTGTTTTGTTTGTTTGTCAAGTGCTGCCAAAATAGCAAATGTTCTCATAGAAATTTATTTTATTTTATTCATCTACAGTGTTGCCGAATACAACTATATTTTATTTTATTCCTAATTAAATTTGATTTATTTTCTGTATATTCTTCATCTCATCCCTACACCAGGGTGTTCGTTTTGCAATAGAAATGGCGTTTATGGTTTGTATATAATTTAATTACTCTTTTAGTTAAATGTAGGTTACGGTGGCTATGGATGTATGGGAATTTTTTTTTACATTTTCTTTTTCCAGATAACACCAAGTTTTGACGCATTTCAGATTAACGTCTTTCATTTTTCTTTTCAATGTTATCTCTGTTACATTTAAACATACATTGCAGAGATTATTACAACCAGGCCAACCATGTAGTAAATACCGCAAACGATACTGAAACCAGGGAAGAAATAGAGCGTGGAGTTCCCTGCCAAATCTATATATATAAAAATGAATTTCTGTCTGTCTGTCTGTCTGTCTGTCTGTCTGTCTGTCTGTCTGTCTGTCTGTTCCCTATAGACTCGAAAACTACTGAACCGATTTGCGTGAAACTTGGCAGGTGGGGGTATTGGAGGCAGGGGAAGGTTTCTATTGTGGTTTGAGACCCCTCCCTCTTTCATGAAGGGGGGGAGGGGCCTCCCAAACAAAAGACATTTTTTTGCATAACTCGAGAATCCATCAAGCAAATGGTATCATATTTGGCATGGAGTGGTATTTGGGAACGAGGAATATTTCTATAAATAATTGGTACCCCTCCCTCCTTTCAGTAGCGTAATAGGAAGGGGGGAGGGGGGCTACCTTACAATTTTTCATATAACTCGAGAACTAATCAAGATATTGGATCCAAATTTGGTATGGGAAGGTATTTGGATACGAAAAATATTTCAATGATTATTTGAGACCCCTCCCCTTTTTTTGTAGAAAGGGGGAGGGGGCCTCTTTCATATTTTTTTACATAACTCAAAAACTAATAAAGCAAATGGAACCAAATTTGGCATGGGAGGGTATTTGGATACGAAAAATATTTCTATGATTATTTGAGACCCCTCCCTCTTTCGAGTAGAGAGATATAAAGGGGGAGGGGCCTTTTTTATAGTTTTTAACATAACTTAGAAAGTAATTAAGCAAATGGAACCAAACTTGGCATGGGCGGGTTTTTGGGAACGTGACATGTTCTAATGATTGTTTGAGACCCCTTTCTTCTTACAGCGGGGAGGAAGGAAAGAGGGAGGGGAGTTTCATACCATTTTTACTGCATAACTCAAGAACTACAACAGCAAATGGAACCAAATTTGGCATGGAACGATATTTGGGTAAGAGAAATGCTTCTATGAATATTTGGTATCCCTCACTCTTTCGAAGAGGTGGATGGCGAGGTCTCCCTTACAATTTTCAGTATAACTGGAGAGCTGATCAAGCAAATTGAATCATATTTGACATGTGAGTGTATTAGGATACGAGAAATGTTTCTATTATAAATTGAAGCCGTACCTTTTTAGCGGGAAGATATAAAGGAAGAAGTGGGGGATTCCATTTTTTTTTTGCATAACTCGAGAATTAATCGAGCAAATGAAACCAAATTTGGCATCAAAAAGTATTTGAGTACGAAAAATACTTTTATGAATATTAAGTTATCACCCCTCTATTGAAAGAAGAGAACGGAAAGGGGGATGGTACTCCCTTTCAAGTTTATTCATAACTCAAAATTTTACTACGTAAATAAAACTAAATTTGGCATGGCATGGAATTTAGGAAGGGAAGAGGGAAGCTTACATTTAACTTTTATTTTACAAAATCCTAGAAATGGACAATACTTAACATGGAAAATCTTTTTTGTATGACTCTATGATTATTTGACACATCATCCTCCTTTCAGTGAGAAGGTACATGGGAGGAGGGAGGTGAGCCCAATACAATTTTGTTAGCATATGTTCTCAATTTATGCTTACGAAGCCAACAAATGGAAACAAATATGGCATGGAAAGGAACTTGGTTACGAGATATCAAATATGGCATGGAAAGGTACTTGGTTACGAAATATGTTTCTACGATTGTTATAGACTCTTACGATTTACAGTGTAGAGAGGGGAAGAAAGGAAGGGGCTCCATATAAATTTTGTTGTAAAGCTTAAATACTTATCAACCAATGGAACTATATTTGATATAAGGGGATTTTTTGGAACGAAAAAAAAAATGAGTATGATTATTAAAGATCACGATCTCCTTTCAGCAGGGGGTTAAGGGAAGGACAGGGAGGGGCTCTCTAATCAGTTTTTTTAGCATAAATCCAGAACATATCAAGCAAAAACAACCAAACTTTATAAGTTAGATTATTTGCGAACGATTAATTTGGGACCCTTCTTTTTTAGGGCGAAACTTAAGGAAACAGATGAAAATTATCAGATCTTTAAAACAAATTTATAGATCAAGATTCAGAATATAAGTTATGGTTTGTGTAGCAATTTGAAACTCCAGCTGAAGCTCTCATTTTATAGTGGTTGATTATTAATTTCGTCATAATTTGATTTAAAATAATACCAAAAACAAAAATTTGAATGATTTCTGAAAATATCATTTGATTCTGAAAGGTGTAGCAAAGCACACCGGGTCAGCTAGTGCTTCATAAATATAGGTTTTTTTTGTAAAAAAATGATACAATTTAAAATCTAAAATTGCGCTCTTCCCATTTTCTGCTGGAAATCTCAGGGATATTGGAAGCTCTGATCAAAAATTCGTATAGGATTACCTTAGCATGGATCCCGTCTCATTGTCTTATTCAAGGCAATGAGAATGGGGACTCATTGGCTAAGGTGGGCGCGTTACAAGGTGAAATCTTTGAGAGGATAATAACTTACAACTAATATTACAATACATTTGTTTCGTATACAACTATTTAGAAGCAATGTTTGTGTTTGTGGGGATGGCTACCATGACATTGATCATGTTGTGTGGACGTGTGAACGGTTTGATCGACCGAGGGCTTGGCTATTAGGATACCCTTAGGGCCCGAAGTAAACTACCTGGTGTTCCAATTCGAGACATCTTGGCAAACTCGATCTTGAATATTTGTACCCTATAAAGCAGGGGTCGGGGAACTTTTTGAATCATTACCCCAAAACATTTTTATTAAAGTTGATATTACCCCATGACGAAGAGCAAAAAAACGTATCTGTAAACACTGAGCGAGCTCTCAAAGCGTGTTATTTGAATGGCTCAGGGAGAAATATACACTTCTGCATATGCCTCTAAATTCTTTATTTTCAAAATAAAACCAACAAATTCATAAAATTTCAAAATGAAAATATACACTTTTCACTCACTAAATATTCACTGTTACCCCCAAGAATATCGCTTTTACCCCATTTGGGGTAATTTACCCCGGTTCCCCAACCGCTGCTATAAAGAGACTACATACAAAGAGGCACAGTCTGGTTCCTTTTGAAATAATAAGCTTGCAACTCTGCTGTTGGGCTGCCTTTAAGACTGCTTGGTTTTGCTCGATTGGAATGACACTGACAGAAAATCGAAAACTCCAATCGTGACGTTTCGTCTCTTTGTTTACTATAGGCTCGTTAGTACCATATATACAAATATCTTAAAATGTCTGACTTGGTTGTTTAGTCCTCTTACCCTCTTTCTTTACTCTATCTAATGCTCTTTCTCGGTTCGATAACACCGGAAAGAAGGTTGGCCAGGAAGACAATACTGTGGAATCCCGAGGGGCCCGTTTTCAGGGTTCTCTCGAGACTGGTGCACAACTGACATCATCGAAGCCTAGCTACCTAGAGGGCCAGTTGTACAAGCGATTGCTATCACTGATGATGAGAGGGTTGTCTTTTGCATTCTATTCTGGCTGTGAGAGCCAGAGGCATATCTAGGATGCCACATTCTCCCTTTATTCAAAAATGATTGATTTTTATTATATTTTCGAGTTATTCTAATGTTTGTTCTTATTAGATCTTTTTTTTTATGTATTATTTGTGTTATTACCGATGGCCATGGGCTTTCACCCGGCTTACTTTTGGTTGCCATGGGCAGAACCCGGCTATTATATGATTGGTCGACTGCCATGGGCTGAAACCCGGCTATTGACAATTGCCATGGGCTGAAACCCGGCTGTTTCATTATTGATCGACTGCCATGGGCTGAAACCCGGCTGTTATCGATTGCCATGGGCTGAAACCCGGCTGTTTCATTATTAATCGACTGCCATGGGCTGAAACCCGGCTATTGTCGATTGCCATGGGCTGAAACCCGGCTGTTTTATTTTCATTTTATTTTACCGTTAATATATTTATTCATCTCATTTTAAATTATTCTTTATATTCATTCTGTTCATTCTCTAATATTCATTCTGTACATTCATTGTATCGGGTAATCGGGTTCCTCTTAGCCATTTCACGGTTTTGTTCTAATGGGCAATCGAATCCCTCTAAGCCTTATTAGGCTTTGCTCTAATCGACAGTCGATTCCCTTTGAGCCTTATCAGGCTTCGCCCTAAAGGGCAATCGTATCCCTCATGGCCACATGGGGCTCTTCCAATAGAGCCAGTCGAATCCCTTTTAGCTCTATTGGGTTCTGCCAATAGAGGCGGTCGAATCCCTCTTGTCCCTAACGGGCTATGCCAAAATACCTCTTTGCCCCATGGGCTTGTCGAATACCTTTTTGCCCAATGGGCTTGTCGAATACCTCTTAGCCCAGGGGGCTTGCCGAACACCTCTTTGCCTTACGGCTTATTAGAATCAGTGCTATGGTTGCCCACAAGCACTGGCCCTGTTCCTCTCCCCCTTTACAGGAAGGAACTTCAAAAATTAACTGGCATGGATCGCCAATGTGGAATCCCGAGGGGCCCGTTTTCAGGGTTCTCTCGAGACTGGTGCACAACTGACATCATCGAAGCCTAGCTACCTAGAGGGCCAGTTGTACAAGCGATTGCTATCGCTGATGATGAGAGGGTTGTCTTTTGCATTCTATTCTGGCTGTGAGAGCCAGAGGCATATCTAGGATGCCACAAATACCTGCGGTAGCTTACGAAACCACGCTACAGGAAGCCACCACCGACCAAAGACGGAAATCTGTTCTCGAGAGCGACCCTAGACCATCCTCTTCCCTTTCCTCAAATTTAATTTATGGGGGGGGGGGGGGGGGGGTAGGGTCTAACACTTACAAAAAATTGATTTTTTTTATTTTCTTATTGTAAAACATTTAAAGAATGTTGTGTCAAATTTTCAAGTCAATTGAATTGAATACTGCAAGAAAGCAAGAGCAGAAACTTCAAACGCGTTTTTCTCGAAAGCACATTTTTAAAGTCCGTGGACATCGTCATTTGAAAACTACTTATCCGATTCATTTCAAATTTGGAACATATTTTCTACATATAAAATTCCAGACTCCAACATTTTTTTTTTTCTTTTTTACTTTGGGGAGATTTTACAGATAAAAAATGGCGGATTTTTTCGTGAAAAAACATAGTTTTTACTTCAAACAGCCACAAAAATTTCATAATTTTTTTTTAAGCTGAATAAAAACGTTGGGGTCCAGAAAAACATCTATTAAAAATATTTTGCTCTGATTTTTTGACTTCAGATGATTGTGCGCTGAGATACAGTGTCTACCGCAAATCCTGTTTTCTAAAAGGCATCCTCGAAAGCGCTCCGTCACCGGCTCATTTTTCAATATTTTTCTACGAAAAAATTACTAAATGTTCTTTTAACAATGCTTTGTATAATGCAAAAAATTTGAATACATTTGTTTGAACGATAGCTCTAGAAAAAAATCGTGAAAATTGTGTTTTTTTACCGGTTAGGCCCTACCCCCCTCCCTCCCCCTTAATTAACAGTTCAGTAGCCGCGACCATAACGGCCCCCCTCTGACTAACCCACACAAAAGTGAAATGAATACTCGGCACAAAAAAAAAACTTTATGAGTTAAATGCCTTAATAAAACAACTTGTAAATAAAAAAAATGTATAAAATTGTAAAAAGATAAGATTTAACCAAATAATTGAGAGGATACATTCTTCACTGATTCGTATTCGTTGCTCTATAGTTGGCGGAAGTAGGGTTGATGATGTTTTGACACGGGGTCCTATTGCAACCGAAACTTCTGAAGCCGTTTTGCCACTTCTCTCGTCTTTCCGGTGTATGAAATATTCACGAGATTTTCTCATTTGATACAGCGCATTTCACAATTAGTTCACAATATTCACATTCGCAGTTATAATCAGCTGGATTTCATGTTCCATTGCCAATTTTATTAATTCTATTTTTTGACGTCCTTGCAAGGCAACGCCCAAGGTTTTTTGATACACGAGGTTTTCCAACTTTCACAGTAAGTACACACTTAATCTTTTCTCCTGTGGTCGGGACGATTTTGTCCTGTATTTTCAACAGCTGAAATTACAGGACGATTTCGGGACAGAAAAAGAGCTCAGGAAAACAGCTGTCAAATCGACCTGTAAGTTCGAAACGGTTTCTACACGAGATTTGCGGGGAGTTCAGATTTTTTCCTGTAGATCGGGGCGTTTCTTTTTTTTGTTTCTCCTCCCCTTTCAGTTATTTTAATAGATGAAATTTAAATAAAATAGAAACGCAATGCATCAAATTATTTTATTTTATTAATCAACACAAATATATTTACAAAATCACACACACGATATCACAATCACAACACAACATGATAAGAATAAAATTTTACATTTCCTCACACTTATTTTGCATAGGCCACATCGGCATTTACTCCGGGTGATGATGTCCTGCTAGAGAAGGACCGACTGTTCTCAACCGATCGCTGGTCAGTTTCCCTATAAATAAAGAAAACAATAATTTTAGTAGATTTACTAAAACACAGGATGAATGTAATTACCGTGCGAATCTGGCGTTCCAGGGCCGTGCCATCAAACTGAGTCGCGTAGATTCCTTTAGACGAGACCCACGAGCGAAGGAACCGATGTTATCAACTGTGCCGTTCTCCGCAGGCCTCAACAGTAATTTGAATTTCAGTACTAAGAAACTACCGCGAATTAAATAAACGAATTTATTCAAATATGCGTGCGCGAGTACCGGCCACTTAACAATAACATCAAACGGAAACTGCAAGGAAAAATGGCAAGGTGAATTCTTCGCGGTTTTTTATTGCACTGGTGAAAAAGAGAGAAAAACAAACACCTTGTCGATAGACAGAGTAAAAAAAAATGACAAGCCATGTGTCTAACGTGATTCGGGAAAATGCTGCCCTGAATATAGGAGATTCGTTCGAGCTCCTGTGGGCTCGTATAAAATTCATTCTAGATTTCAGGAGTGATGAGCCGTCACGAGATTTGGGTGGATTTTCATTCGAATTTCGTAAAATTAAACCGTTTGCCCTGTGGCTCGAAGAGTCATTATCCCGAGCGGAATAATTGCAATCTTAGTGTGTAGGCGAGGAGTGAGCAGGGCTCTCAATGAGTTTGTTTACAAACATTAGATTATTTGCTCAGCCTTTTTGTGGTTTGTTGGTAAACAAACTTCATGAGTTCCGCATACACTCAAAAGAAAAACATAATAAAATTACTAAATCCGTGGTTTAAATGAACAACACGCAACCATGTTTTTGAGTCAATAATGTTTTGTTCTTGATATTACCATGCGCATAGTAATTTTACTTTGTGTTGATTTTGGCTGCGCATAGTAATTTCGACTACGTGCATAGTAAAATTGTCCATGAAATAATGTGTATTTTTTACATCATGCATGGTAAAATTGAAATGTTTCATAATAAAACTAGTACGTGTTATGAAATAAATAAGTAAATGTTGCTTGATTCGACAACAAAATTACCATGCGCCATGGTATAGCTGTATTGCAGCGCGATAGGAATAACACTCTGCGATTTTTTCGAGATCTGGAAATAATTTATTTTCAAACAAATTACATTTTTATTTTTTCGTAACAACTATCACAGCACGATACAACGGTCCCATAATAACTTTGATGATTCATTGTCAGGCTCTGAAAAAATTAAAAAAAAATCACTTAATGAGAAGATTAAAGTTGGTAATTGTTGTACTTACGCTGGAATCGATATGGATGTTGGCAGTCATCTTGATACCAATGATCCAGAAAGTAGGCAAGGGTTATTCTTATGGAAATTGCTATCCTCCCGTTA
Source organism: Uranotaenia lowii (assembly GCF_029784155.1). NCBI lineage: Eukaryota > Metazoa > Arthropoda > Insecta > Diptera > Culicidae > Uranotaenia > Uranotaenia lowii. Next base: position 271,960,589 of record NC_073692.1, on the reverse strand, counting down.
ATCTTCAGCGGCTGGTTGGGAGGGAGATCCCCACGGCCGGGGAATTCGGGCTAAAGATCAAAAGAAAGATAGGAAAAAAACATTTGATTCAAGAAAATAGAAAAAAAAATCTGTTAGCATATTCTATAAGCAGTAAATCAGAAGTCACAAAAAAAAAATAATTTAAAATTTACTCACCTGAGGGAATGCGTTTCCCGATCCGACAAATGGACTGATTGCAATCCTCACACCAAGTGCGCCAAGGTTACCAGGTTAGTTGAAACAGCATATCCACCTTACGACGTAGCCGCGCAACAATTTTGTTCACTATCCGAAATCCCGACCGGCTGACCCGAAAATAAAACACTCGACCGAAGCACAAAGTTCTATGAATTATAATAAGCATAGTATTTTCGACAACACAAATGACGGTGTTTCAACATTACCATGGGCATGTAATTTCAAGAACACGAATTGTGTAATATCCGAATATCATGCGCATGGTAATTAAGCCACGAGGAAATTACTATGAGCTGTCAAAGTAAGCATAGTAAATATACTATGTCGTAGCATTATCGCCCAGATTTTTGGTAAAAAAATACTAAATCATGGTCGAAAATACTAAATGATGGAAATAGTAAAATTATCATGACTCTGTATTAGAAAAACCCATGCAATTTTTTTTCCGTGCAGATAGAACCTTGCTCACGTAATATTTTGTCTAACCTGTTTTTACACGCTTTGCTATATTTTCATTTCTAGCTTTAGTTTTAAGCTCGCATTCATTTGCAACTACGTTATTATGCTGAATAAAGAGTCAAATAGATTATTTTGAGTTTGTTTGCGGAGTAGTGACGAAAAAAAATTCCGGAGTAAAGGGTGTATATCAATGTGATGGCGGTTCTGGTTTCAGAATGTTTATAGATACTTTACTCAAATTGAGTTTTTAATGTAACGGAATAATATTTTCTGAAAAGGGTTTTACCGTTAAGTAGTGCAAATGTTGGCCTAATATGAGGTACTGAAAATGGTTTTTGTTTACATTTGGAGATAGATCCTTTTCACGTGTTGGTACAGATATGTTTCTTCGGGGCCCGTTCTCTGTGGATGAACGATCAAAGACAGACCAGATCTTCACGGTAATCTTCCAAAAATGCCGTGAATACCAAGTCTCTACGCACCATCTCTTCATCGACTTCAAAGCCGCATACAATACGATCCACCTTGACGAGCTATGGAAAATGAAGAATTGATGGAACGCAGATGGATAGTGTAGGAATCAGGAGCGTGTATAAAGAGTAAGTAATTAAATATTTCAGATGACTAAATCGTCACAAGCGTGGAGGAATCATGAGCGTGTTTAAAGATTGTGTAGGTAAATATATCAGATGACTGAATCGTGATAAGCGTGTACGTGCAAACGGTTCGAATGAAACCGAACGGCCGTTAGCCTTTCATGATGTGTGAGTCGTAGGAGAGTTTCGGCAAAAGATAATTGTGTGAGTGTGAACGGAAATGAAAAGGAGAACAGTGTGTGTATATGTGTGTGTAGGAGCTCGTCCTTAGGAAGTGATTGGTAGGAATAACCAATTCTGGCAGTTAGAAAAGTTAGTTTAGTGTGGACTGACGTGCTTCTGTTAATTCGCGCTAAAGTGCAAAAAAAGGAAACAAAATGTCCGACGAAGGAACTTCCGGTCGCTACATTGGCGCTCCATACGCTCCCAATCGGTAAGTGTTCGGATAATAAAAGTATAGTTCCTAAACATCATTCAATTATTTTACTTCATTCGATTTTCACTGCATTCCAAACATGCGAATTGCTTGGATGATGCAACGCCATTTGCAAACAGCAATGCTTAACGCTTTGAATCGAAATTGATTTGATTATGCAATCTTAGTTTTCAACTTCGGCCACTTTCTTTTTGAAAACTTGAACGCTACAAATAAAAAAAATCGAAACAAAAATTCATAACCTAAATGAATATGATGATAATTTTTATTTTAAAACCGAAATTAGGAAAATCTCTACCGCCGAAAGGTCAGAGTAACTAAGTGAAACAAAACAATCACTTGGTGAAGAGGAAGCTAAGAATTTGAAATGGATTTTTTTTTAACTTAACCGAAATATGTATCATAGATCCCTGCCACCGTAAGGTAGGAGTAACTGAGTAAAACAATAAAAAAAACAACTTGAACTTGGTCAAGAATAAGCCAAGAATTTTAAATGGATTTTTTTTACCTAACCGAAATATTATAGAACTCTGCCGACGAAAGGTTAGAGAATAACGATTCGAACTGGAATCGACTTTTGTAATGGATTTTTTTATTTCGAACCGAAAATTTATAATCTCTGCCGCCGAAAGGTCAGAGTAACTGAGTAAAACAATAAAACAAAACAATAACTTGGTCAAGAAGAAGCCAAGAATTTTAAACGGATTTTTTTTTCTTAACCGAAATATTATAGATCTCTGCCAACGAAAGGTTAGAGAATAACGATTCGAACTGGAATCGACTTTTGTAATGGATTTTTTTATTTAGAACCGAAAATTTATAATCTCTGCCGCCGAAAGGTCAGAGTAACTGAGTAAAACAATAAAACAAAACAATAACTTGGTCGAGAAGAAGCCAAGAATTTTAAACGGATTTTTTTTCTTAACCGAAATATTATAGATCTCTGCCGACGAAAGGTTAGAGAATAACGATTCGAACTGGAATCGACTTTTATAATGGATTTTTTTTATTTAGAACCGAAAATTTATAATCTCTGCCGCCGAAAGGTCAGAGTAACTGAATAAAACAAAAAAAAAACTTGGTCAAGAAGAAACCAAGAATTTTAAACGGATTTTTTTTACTTAACCGAAACATTATAGAACTCTGCCGACGAAAGGTCAGAGAAAAAACGATTCGAACTGGAATCAAATTTTGTAATGGATTTTTTATTTAGAACCGGAAATTTATAATCTCGGCCGCCGCAAGGTCAGAATAACTGAGTAAAACAATAAAGCAAAACAATAACTTGGTAAAGAAGGAGCCAAGAATTTGAAATGGATTTTTTTTTTTTTAACTTAACCGAAATGTAGGAGATGGACCCTAGAGCACAAATAAAAAAAAAAGGAAAAGAAACATATGTGGAACCAACACCAACTATCTTGCGACAGTACACTTCATTTGCGAATAGAATCATTCTCATATAATGATGAACTGTGGTAAGGCAAACACACTGGCTGAATGACATTGGTGTAGTGGTATGTTCGGAACGTTCGGAATAACGTTGAAATTTTCTTCTATACCAACACTTCTTCAATGAATGATTGAAGAGGAGTCGGAACGATTGCGCGTTAGTCTATGTACGATTTTGGATGACGAAGAACGTGCGAAACGCTGTTCCGCGTTTCCGTTGAAAGTGAGTTCGAAAGTATGGCTACGACAATGGCGTATCTTAGGCTCCCAGGGAAAATGTAAGTATATAGTGTGTTGAAAAAGATAAAATGGTTGTAATTTTGTGAATAATACTCACAGTAGTCGAGTAACAGGACACGACTGATAAAAGCTAGTAAAAAGTAAAATCAAATGGGACGGAAGGCACCCAGTTAAAAAAAAAAAGGGGACGGAAGGCACCCAGTTTGAAAAAAATGGGACGGAAGGCACCCAGTTGTAAAGAAAAAACTGGACGGAAGGCACCCAGTTAAAAAAATGGGACGGAAGGCACCCAGTTAAAAAATCAGACGAAAGGATCAAGTGAAAAAAAAATGAATGAAACAGAAGATAAAGTAATTTTTTTGTGGAACAGAAGAATCCAAGATTTAGAAATTTTTCTAATCGGAAGTTACTTACAAAAATAGTACAAAAAAAAGTTGAACGGAAAGACCAAAGTGAAAGAAAAGAGGAAGAAATATAACAGTATAAGAAGAATTGTACTCAAAATAATAAGTTGACTCAATTCCATTTATGGAAAAGTGATTTGAAGCACCATTTGGAATTAATGAATGGAAAAGGGTGTTGTGCTGATAATAAGAAAAATGCGTGAAAATTAAAAAAATTGAATGGGCGAAAAGATTTAGAATATTTTTAGTCTTCTTGTAGTATCAAAAACGAGTGTATTCGAGTATAAAAAAAAATAAATAAGTAAATATATGAGACGAGGGAAGTGAAGTTAACGAAATACTTAAACCAAATAATTAAGTGAAAGAATGGGGCGGAAAATTAAAAAAAAAAAACGGACGGAAAAACCTTAAAACAAAATGGAACTGAAGGACATAAGTGGAAAAATGAGTGCGATGGAAGAATTTAAGTAAAAAAAATACGGAATGGAAAACCCATGTAGAAATAAAATGAAAGAAAGAATAGTGTAAGACTTAAGAGCTCAAATAGAAAAATAGTATAAAAGGATTCAAATGGACAAAACGGAAAAACTTAGGTAAAAAAAAAACCAAAAAAGATTTTAAAAGTCTGGAAACCCCAAGAAGAAAATCTATGGGACAGAAGGATTTAAGAAAAAAAAATATAATAAATAATTTTGTTAATAAGAAAAATGTGTGAAAATTTAAAAAAATTGAATTGAATTGTAGTACCAAAAACGAGTGTATTCGAGTGAAAAAAAAATTAGAAAATATATGAGACGAGGGAAGTGAAGTTAACGAAATACTTAAACAAAATAATTAAATGAAAGAATGGGGCGGAAAATTAAAAAAAAAACGGACGGATAAACCTAAAAACAAAAAAAAATGGAACTGAAGGACATAAGTGAAAAAATGAGTGCGATGGAAGAATTTAAGTAAAAAAAAAATACGGGATGGAAAATCCATGTAAAAATTAAATGAAAGAAAGAATAGTGTGAGACTTAAGAACTCAAATAGAAAAATAGTATAAAAGGATTCAAAGGGACATAACGGAATGACTTAGGTAAAAAAAAAAAACAAAACCAAAAAAGATTTTAAAAGTCTGGAAACCCCAAAAAGAAAATCTATGGGACAGAAGGATTTAAGAAAAAAATATAATAAATAATTTTGTTAATAAGAAAAATATGTGAAAATAAAAAAAAAATGGATGGGCGAAAAGATTTAGAACATTTTTAGTCTTCTTGAGTGCCAAAAACGAGTGTTTTCGAGTAAAAAAAAAAAAAAAGAAAATATATGAGACGAGGAAAGTGAAGTTAACGTAATACTTAAACGAGTGTATTCGAGTATAAAAAAATAAATAAGTAAATATATGAGACGAGGGAAGTGAAGTTAACGAAATACTTAAACAAAATAATTAAGTGAAAGAATGGGGCGGAAAATTAAAAAAAAAACGGACGGAAAAACCTAAAAACAAAAAAAAAATGAAACTGAAGGACATAAGTGAAAAAATGAGTGCGATGGAAGGATTTAAGTAAAAAAAAAGGGATGGAAAATCCATGTAAAAATAAAATGAAAGAAAGAATAGTGTGAGACTTAAGAACTCAAATAGAAAAATAGTATAAAAGGATTCAAAGGGAAAAAAAACAAAACCAAAAAAGATTTTAAAAGTCTGGAAACCCCAAAAAGAAAATCTATGGGACAGAAGGATTTAAGAAAAAAAATATAATAAATAATTTTGTTACTAAGAAAAATATGTGAAAATATATAAAAAAAAGTTGAATGGGCGAAAAGATTTAGAATATTTTTAGTCTTCTTGTAGTACCAAAAACGAGTGTATTCGAGTAAAAAAAAAAAAAATAAGAAAATATGTGAGACGAGGAAAGTAAAGTTAACGAAATACTTAAACAAAATAATTAATTGAAAGAATGGGGCGGAAAATTTTACGATTTTGGAATAATAAACGAAACATGGAAGTTTTTTTTTTGCGAATGTTTTCTGAAAGGAGTAGAGTAGTGAGCGAATGTAGGAGATGGACCCTAGAGCACAAATAAAAAAAAAAAAAGGAAAAGAAACATATGTGGAACCAACACCAACTATCTTGCGACAGTACACTTCATTTGCGAATAGAATCATTCTCATATAATGATGAACTGAGGTAAGGCAAACACACTGGCTGAATGACATTGGTGTAGTGGTATGTTCGGAACGTTCGGAATAACGTTGAAATTTTCTTCTATACCAACACTTCTTCAATGAATGATTGAAGAGGAGTCGGAACGATTGCGCGTTAGTCTATGTACGATTTTGGATGACGAAGAACGTGCGAAACGCTGTTCCGCGTTTCCGTTGAAAGTGAGTTCGAAAGTATGGCTACGACACGAAATATGTATCATAGATCCCTGCAACCGTAAGGTAGGAGTAACTGAGTTAAACGATAGAAAAAACAAACAACTTGAACTTGGTCAAGAAGAAGCCAAGAATTTTAAATGGATTTCTTTACTTAATCGAAATATTATAGAACTCAGCTGATGAAAGGTCATAGAATAATGATTCGTACTGAAATGAAGTTTTGTAATTGATTTTATATTTTTCGAACCGAAAAACTAAAAAACTTTGCCACCGAAAGGTCAGAGTAACTGAGTGAAACAAAAACAATAACTTGGTCAAAAAGAAGCCAAGAATTTGAAATGGGTATGTTTAACTTAACAGAAACATGTGTCTTAAATCTCTGCCACCGAAAGGTAGGAGTAACTGAGAACAACATAGAAAGAGAAAAAACAACTTGATCTTGGCAAAGAAGTCGAGAATTTTAAATGGATTATTTTACTTAACAAAAATATTACAGAACTCTGCCGACGAAAGGTCAGAGAATCAATCAGAGAAACAATTCGAACTGCAATCAAATTCTGTAGTGGATCTTTTCTATTTCGAACCTAAATTAAAAAATTCAGCCGCCGAAAGTCAGAGTAACTGAGTACAACTGAGAAATTTAAATGGTTTTGAATAAAATATTGAATAGAACTTTTTGTTTGCAGCCAAGATTATATACCTATGTATGAAAAAAAAACTAAACGGATCAGAGTAACTAGTAAAACGGGGCCAATTTAAAAAAAATATATATCTTTTTTAATCAAGATAACGCAGATGCCAGCCAACGAATGGTCAGGTAATAACGAACTGTCCTGCGCAATCATTCTTTTATTTGAATCGAAACTATCCAGTTCTTTCGTTGAATGGATAGAAAGTTTAGGTTTTTATTTTAAGTAAGCTAAACAAATTCTTAGAGGTCAGGAAATAAAATCTTAATAATGTAAGTCATTTTTAGAAAAACTTGATATTCTCAATTCTTAATTACCCAAAAAGGTTGATTCGTTATTAAATAGATTCTATCTTCGTTAGGTTCCGAATAATGAGCCTTATTCTTTCGTGTTACGCAGAACCGCTGTGTTCCGTTACTGAGAGGAACGTCATGTGGACTGCCGATCCAGGTCTCAAATGTTCCTATTTCCTCCGCAACAAGGACGGAATAGTAGTACATACTTACGGATACAGGGTCCCCTAAACATGGGTCAATCATTACAACCCAAACAGTTTGACGAGGTTCCAGCAGAGGAGTCCGGAACCTAAATGCAGTTTTCCAGCATTATTGTCGTTGACGCTCTTGATTAAGACGGTTTGTCCCAGTTGAATAGGCTTTAATAATCAGTAGAATCTCCTCCTAGTAGAATCCTTGAAGCAAAAATGTACCAGGAAACGATTTTTCTTGCACAAAACATAAATTAAAACAAACGACGAAACACTTCATTGTTGACATTTGACAAAGCCAAAAAAAAAGTGAGCAGGGGTGCTCCATTTACGTTACACCTGTTACCCTTAGACGTGATGAAAGCGTTACGATTATTGTTTAGGATGGTTCATAAATCGCTTACGAACTGGAAACGCGAATCTTCAGAGAACAGTGTTACAGTGCTTTTGACCGAGAACAACTTTTTCAGAAAATTATCGAAATGTTTTAAGTCTAAAATACATTATTCTTTATTGAATGTTAAAATATTTTTTTTTTCAAAGGGTAATTATCGATTGTTATTGTAGTCTACATAGAATTAATTTATTATACCTTGAGCTGATTCGAATCTTCCAATAAACTCATTTATTAGCCAAACAATTTGGTTTTGAATATCTTATAAGTTTTATTTACGTTCAGACCATGACCAGACTATGAAACCATGAAACAATTAAAAAATGACTCTATAAACGATAGTAAAAAGGAGGGTAAATGAGATCTAAGTTAAAAGCTTTAAAGCCACAGTATCTTTTAGACCACAGGAGCTTGCCTATGTAGAAAACGCCTGGTTTTATACTGATGATACCATAATAACGCTCTTCGAGTCGCTAGCAACGTTAAACGCCTGAAAGTATACTACGATAAAGATTTGCATTACAGTATTATAACAAATTCTAGCGGTAACTTTTACTTAAAAAAAAAAGAACATTTAAGGCGGAAGTTTTCTTTAAAAGATATGTAACCCGATAACGATCAAGTTATGAGATCATTGATACGAATTTTAATTTGATCCACTCTTGGAGTTCATTCTTTGAAAATAACACATTTGAATTTCACATCTTTGATTTTATAAAAACAGCACAAAAGTATTTTTGGAATAATGCTGAATGTTATAAAATAAAAAGTTATCAAATATTTTATAAGGAAAAGTCGTTCTAAAAGTATTTACATGAACAAATTATTTTTACAGAAAGGTTGAAGGAAACGCGAAATTCAAGGCCGTCATTAAACAATTGGAGCTTTCTAATAAACGGAATGCTTCGCTATCAACCAAACTTAAGAAGGCACGTGCTGAAAAGCGTAATTGGCAAGAAAATCTCGGTTGTGGTTCAAGTGAATTTATTCCGACACAGTCTACACCTTGGGAAGATAGACAAGAGGACAATGCAATGGCTACGATTAACAAAATGTCCTTTGCCCCTATGGGTATTTCGGAATGTCAACCTCTTGACGGACAAGACGATATAAATCGCAAATCATTTGAAAGGTGGCTTGAGCTATTGGAAGCTTCGATGCAGTTAGCTGGAATAACTGATGAAGCCACGATGTTCAGCTATTTCAGGATAAAGGCAGGAGCTAAATTAATTGATATCCTCGACGAAACGAGCTCGCCTATTGATGGTCCTAATAAAATAACTCGCCCCTATTCAAATACTATACATCGTCTCAAGATGCACTTTAGTTCCCACCAATACAGCCTGACTCAGCGTCAAAAATTAAGGGCTATGGTTCAGGAACCTGGCGAGAGCGATGTGAGATACGTCAAACGTGTAATAAATGCGGCTAAGCTCTGTGGTTATACCGATAATCAACTCATCGAGAACATTGCTGACGTAATTCAGAGCCACGGAGCTAATTTAAAAATTCGTGAAATAGGTCGTAAAGCCATGAGAAAAGGATTTTCGATCTCCGACCTAATGGACAAGGTACGTGCTTGTGAAGTTTCTACGCTAAACGAAGAATTGTTCGCTAAGAACCACCAGCCTCAACAAATTGCAGCAGTATCGTACGCTCAAGCAAATAGTACTAGTAACTGGAACCGCAATATACAGCATGGTAGTTCTCTACGCGGTCAGTACAATAGCTCCAGCAACTGGGGCATGAATCCAAGGCGCGGAGGTTACAACTCAAACAGATCGTCTTTCGGAAATTCACGCTTCCCCCGTGGTCGAGGGGCCAGTCGCGGCAGCCGAAATGGAAATTTCGGAAACGGAGTTTCAACATGTTGGAGATGTACCGGAAAAGGGCACCTTGCTTCAGAGTGCTATGCTGCTGACAAAGTTTGCAACGTATGTAATATTGTCGGTCACATAAGAAGAGCTTGCCCAGACCTTGATCGTAGTAACTCTCAAGGAACTATTCGACCACGAAACATTCAAAAATTTTCTGGAGATGTGGGTGATGATGGCCCTGCAACGAAAATTAGAAAGATTTCTGCAGTTTCGAAAGAGGATTCAGATAATATGTCAGAAGATGTTGATCCCGTAAGTGCTTAATTACTCAATAATTAGAAATATTTTTCAGACCTACTTCACTTTTTGATTTAATTATTAATTAAAAAAAAAAAAGATCTACCGTTGTTAACTATCTCTTGAATGAACTTGAATTAAAGAATTTGATGATTAAAATTTTTAAGATAATAGTTTTATTCAACGTATTTTAGCATTCCGGAATATCTATTAATAATATTTGCAAAGAAGATCATATTGTAACAGGACACATAGCAGGCGTTGCTGTAAACTTCCTAATCGACTCGGGGGCGGAAGTGAATACCGTAGATGGGGACGTGTTTAAACAGTTGACAAGTAACGAAAACTCATCTGCTCTCCTCTATAACGTTAAGAATGGAACCGATAAAACCCTCAAAGCGTATGCTGTTCCAGGTAATGTAACTGTCCATACTACTCACGAAGCAGAATTGTTTGTGTCAAAAATCTATACTATATACTGTTCCAGGTAAAATAACCGTTGATGCTACTTTCGAAGCGGAGTTGTTCGTGTCAGATGAGAGGCCTCGGTTGACGGAAAAATTTTACGTTATTCCGGATGCTCGTCCACTATTGGGTAGAGACACGGGCATAAGATATAGCCTCTTACAGCTAGGTTTAAACGTACCAATCCGACCAAGCACTTCAATAGTAGGGAACCGCAATTTCCCAGGAGAAATTCGAATGATAGATTGCCGCTCTGAATTCCCGAAATTCAACGTTCCTCCGGTTGTTTTGTCGTATGATAAGACATTACCTCCCTCTCGTAACATTTTCACCAGCATTCCGCCAGCTTTCAAAAAGGAAACTGAGAAGCGTTTAGATGACTTGCTAAGCACCGGAATCATAGAACCCGTTGTTGGCGATATGGATCGTTCTTTTTGCTCTTCTCTTTTGGTCGTCCCAAAGGGCAAAAACGATATAAGATTAGTGGTTGATTTGCGTGGCCCGAATAAGACAATCTTCCGTACGCCGTTTAGAATGCCCACATTAGAATCCATACTATCTGATTTAAATGGAGCTCGTTATTTCTCAACAATCGACTTAAAAAGTGCTTTTTTTCATGTCGAATTACATGAAAACTCTCGACACTTGACAAACTTCTTTGCCGGAAGAGCCACTTACAGGTTCAAACGTCTTCCGTTTGGATTGTGCAACTCACCGGACATTTTTCAAGAAATTCTCCAAACCAAAGTCCTTGACGAATGTTCAGGTACTGTTAATTATTTAGACGACATACTAGTCTACGGAAGAACGAAAGAGGAGCATGACGCAAGACTTCAACGAACCCTAAAAAACCTCCAAGAACATAACGTCTGTATTAATTTGGACAAATGCGTCTTCGGCCAGAAGTCCGTAAAATTTTTGGGATACTCCTTATCGTATGATGGAATGCGTATCGAAGAGGACAAAATCAAAGCACTTCGCGATTTTCGAACCCCCGAATCCCAAACTGAGGTCAAAAGCTTTCTCGGTCTTCTTAACTTCTGCGAGCGTTTTATTTTGCAAAGAGCGGATAAAACTCAATATCTTCGGAAGTTGGCCAATTCGCAAACATTCTACTGGGATCAAAATGAAGAACAGGAGTTTCAATTTCTAAAAAAAGAGGCATTGCAATCTATATTGAGGTTGGGTTACTTTGATTACAACGATAAAACAGAACTATTTGTCGACGCTTCGCCAATCGGATTAGGTGCAGTTCTCATACAATTTGATGGCGCTGACAGTCCGCGTATTATTTCGTGCGCTTCCAAATCCTTAACAGAAGCTGAAAAAAAGTACCCTCAAACACAGAGAGAATCCCTAGCAGTGGTTTGGGGGGTCGAGCGTTTCAGCTTTTACCTCATCAACAAAAAATTTACAATTCGCACAGATTCGGAGGCCAATACATTTATCTTTGGAAACAGCTTACGCACAAGCAAGCGCGCAGTAACAAGGGCTGAGGCTTGGGCGCTTCGGTTGCAGCCATATGACTTCAACATTGTTTCTATCCCCGGGCATCTTAATGTAGCAGATGCGTTATCTCGGCTTATTAGTAAATCTCAAGAAGACGAACCTTTCGAAGATGATACAGATAAAAATATCCTGTTTGCGATTGATGCCGGACATATGAATATATCTTGGCAAGATATAGAGGTTGAATCTGAAAATGATAGCGAAATCGGTGCAGTAAAAGCGGCTGTTTCAACTGGTACATGGAGTGAGAATATTAAAAGGTATGAAGCTCATGCGAAGCATCTCCGCACAATGGGATCATTGGTATTTAAAGAGGACAAGGTCGTATTGCCAAAGAATATTCGAGAAAAAGCTTTAGGGTTCGCTCATCAGGGTCACATTGGAGTAGGCGCCATGAAAAGAATCATGCGCGAATTTTTCTGGTGGCCTGGAATGAGCACACAAGTAGAAAAGTTTGTAAGAAAATGCGAAACGTGCTTAATAATATCGAGGAAGAACCCACCTATTCCACTATCTAGCCGCCAACTCCCAGAGGGCCCTTGGGAGATACTACAGGCAGATTTCCTGGCAGTACCTGGGTGCGGCTCAGGGGAACTGCTAGTAGTCGTCGACACTTACTCCCGATATTTGTCGGTGGTCGAAATGTCTTGCACAGATGCTCATCGTACTAATTTAGCTTTGTCAAGAATATTTTTCACCTGGGGTCTTCCCTTGATCCTCCAGACAGACAACGGACCACCCTTCCAAAGCAAGGAATTCATATCTCACTGGGAAAATAAGGGTGTTTCTATAAGAAAATCGGTTCCTTTAAATCCGCAATCCAACGGCGCGGTAGAGCGACAGAACCAAGGAGTTTTGAAAGCACTAACAGCTGCAAAAGTAGAAGGGTTAAATTGGAAAAAAGCATTGGAAAGTTACGTACTTTCGCATAATACTCTCAAACCTCACGCTAGACTAGGTATCACCCCCTTCGAGCTACTTGTAGGTTGGAGGTATCGAGGATCCTTCCCGAGCCTGTGGGAAGCTAAAGTGAACAAAGAAATAGACAGAGAAGACGTACGCGAAAGGGACACAGAGACAAAATTAATAAGCAAAAAGTTCGCTGATAAGCATAGAGATGCTAAACCATCCTTTATCACTGCGGGAGATGTTGTCGTTATGTCTATTCCAAAAAGGAACAAAATGGATCCAGGATTTTCAAGAGAGAAGTTTACTGTCCTGACTAGAAACGGATCGTTGTTGGTTATTCGTAGCCCACGAGGAGTAGAATACACAAGAGACATTAAGGATGTGAAGCTGGCGAACCCGGTTTGTTCTGATTCCGAAGAAGAGCTTGAAGACCTCAATGACGCACATGTTAGTACACAGCAGTCCGATGGATTAACCGATAAACAAGGAAGACAAAAAAGGGATATTCGGAAGCCAGCACGATTTAGAGACATGTTTTTGTATCAAATTTTTCAATAGCCACCAATAATTTCCTACTATCTCTTTTCGTTAAAAAAATTGACGATTGAACTAAACTCCGGTTTTCACAATAGAAAATATCACATGATACAGTCTGCTCTCATCGACACATACATCTTCTGATCTTTGATACGCCTCATTTTTCCGTAGAAATTCATTTTAAACACGTAAGATTAATATTTAGAGTATTTTTCCCTTATATTCTATGCTAAAATATGATTCATTTTTTAATAATTACCTGTGTACAGTTCGATAAGCAAATATTAGAAATATAATAAGCTCCATATTACAATTAGTTGGTCAATATTCTCGGGATACCGTTAGCGTGGGCGACTTCAATGCATATTATTCCGTCCATTATCCTTCGCAAATAGATGCCTGTGGACATCTTTCTATCCGGGGGAAATAAACATAGTGCAAGCAGGAAATAAATTTCCATAAAAGATCCAGCACTTCTGATCATACATCGTGTAATTAAGTTCATCCTTTGGAAGACACTAGGCACTTTTTGTCTGCTATACGATGCTTTCCTTAAATTCCAATTCAAAACCTAGAAGGATGCGCAATCCAAATTCAGTCTTCTTCTTTCTTCTTCTTTGTTCTGGTTTGGAGCAAACGGGGCTCCTATAGGAGGGCCAGTGACTTAGACTATATGCCCTGCGGTATGTTGAATCTGGTGTACAATTAGAGGTCGAGTTTAGCCTCTTTTTCAAATTTACATAATTGTTTGTAGTGCTCATAATTCTTGGATTTGAATAGCTCGGTCAAGTTTGCAAATCTGCGGTCAAAATCAAATGAAGATCGTAATGTTCCGAATTTGGGGCAGTGCAGGAGCAGATGTTCGCTGGTTTCCAGCGTGAGGCAAAGGTCGCATTCTGCATCGTCGATTATTTTCATCTTTTGTTTCCAAAACGGTGAATAATCATGGCCTGATTGAAGACGGTTTAATAATCTCACTTCGGTATTTGTTAAGTTGACATTGTAATACCAAGGTCTTTCTTCGAAGGTGTCCTGAATCTGGTAGAAGGTTTTGCCTTTACCCTCTGCATTGACGTACTCCTGATACCAGTCATTGGTTGTTTTGAGTTTGATTCGTTTGATTTTAAGGAATGTATCGTTCATACACAGTAAATTGTCGATACTTGGTGAATCTGGGTCTGTGATGGCTAGTTTGGCTAGGTTGTCTGCTATGTCGTTGCCAATGACGCCGATATGGCTCGGTATCCATTGGATAGCGACTTTTTTACTGTGAGCGAGGTATAATATTTTGTGTAACTGTTGAGGTACCATTCTTTCGTTTAGAGCGTTGTTCAAAACGGTGCAGGCGGACAAGGAGTCCGTGTAAAGAACGAATTCTATGTCAGAAGTTCTCAAGTTATCTAGGGCAATTTCGATGGCAGTGATTTCGGCTTCAGTTATGCTGGTTTCATGGGCAAGTCTGAGTGAATATCTTTGCTTGTAGTATTCGTTATAGATACCGATACCACAAGTTCCATCTATTTTAGATGCATCAGTAAAAATTTTTGGTTTGCCTGCGTGTTTGCTGTTCATAGCGCATAAGGTCAGTTGTTTAAGTCTTTGTGTGTTGGTGTTCTTTTTTGCAATTGATAACCCTTCGAGTTTATCATGAATTTTGACGTTTAAAGGTTCGTGATCTGTAAAGGGCATAATGAGGACGAAAACGGATTTGTATTTCAGAAATGTTGTTTCCATGAAGGAGAGATTTTCATTGTTTTCATCATTGTTGAGAGCCATGAGCTGTAAGCCTACTGCAGTCCTATGGGCTAAATTTCTGATAATAGCTTTTGAACAGATGTATTCGTGTCTGAACTCGAGAGGTACTTGTGCTGCGATCGCCATGAGCGTATTCAGTGGTGTAGTTCGTGTGCAGCCAGTGACTCTTCGGAGACACTGATTGTTAGCAACTTCCAGTAGTTTTTTGTTAGTTTTTCGGGCATTGCAAAAAACTGTTGCGTTGTAGTCGATAAGGCTTCTGATCAAGGCTATGTAGATGTCTGTCAAAGTTTGCGGATGTGATCCAACCTTGATGTTGCAAATTATTTTTAGCATATTCATTCTGTCGTTGATTTTTCCTCTTAGCGCTCTAGCTTCAGCTCCGAATCCTAACGTTGCGTCTAGCGTTACTCCTAAGTATTTTTGGGTCCTCACGGTTTCGACTGTTTCCCCTTTAATTTTTAATTGTAGTTGGGCTTGTCCTCTACGAAACACCATGACTTTGGTTTTCGTGGAGTTCACTTTGAACCCAAGATTCTCAGCTCTATTTACAAAAATGTCAGTGACTTCCTGGCATTTGTTTTTCAAAGTTTCGAAATTTCTAGCACCAACGATAAGATTGAAGTCATCTACATATTGCGTTATTGAAACGTCATCTGGAAATGAAGCGTGCAGATCAGCAGTGTATATGTTAAACAATGTGGGTGACATTACGTCCCCTTGAGGTAGGCCGTTGCTAATAATCCTCGTTACTGGTTTCCCATCTGCAAGAAGCGTGATTTTACGGTTGGTTAGAAATTGCGTAATCCAATTGATTAGTTCCTGTGGAAAGTTTTTGTTGATCATTATTTCTTCGAGCTTTTTGGTCTTTATGCAATTGAAAGCATTGGAAAGATCAATGAAGACTACCGCTGTCAATAATCTATCCCTTTGGTTACGTTTTACGGCATTAATCACGTAAGACACTGCTGTGGTTGTGGATAAGGTTTTTCGACATCCAAAAGATGTGCTAGGAATGATGTTGTTGGTGTTAGAAAAGCTGTTTATTTTCTCGAGAACCGCAGTATTGATCAACTTGGTTGCGCATGGCACCAGGGAAATGGGTCTTTTGCCTTCTATAGTAGATTGATTTTTACCTATTTTTGGGATTGCAACTACCTTTATTTCTTTAAGGTGATCCGCAAGGGATCCATTCCTCCACTGCTTGTTAAGATCATAAATTATGTTGTAGGTTGCTGCTGGGCCAAGCGCTTTAAGCATTTCGTATGTTATGCCATCGATGCTGGGGGCAGTTTTTTTTCGTTTTTTGCTAAGGAATTGATGCCAATTTTGTAGATTTAAGATGTCGTAATTAGGATTAAAAGTACTGTGATGGTCCATGCAGACATCAGTTGGGCCAAAATGTAGGTCTAAGAAGTTGGATGCCATTGTCATGTCATCATGAACGATGTTGTTTTGGTTGGATTTTTTGTTTTTCCCGTTGATTCGATTAACTATGCTCCACAATTCCTTAGAGCTCAGTGAAGGATCTAAAATGGTTGGAAGTTCTTCCAATTTACGCTTGATTTCTAGTCATTTCTGTCTTAAGAAGGCTGCCGCTTTTTGTTTGAAATTTATTAAATTTTCAAGTGAGGAGACTGCATTAAACAATATTCTGGCTTCTCTTTTGGAATTCCAAGCTTCTTCAACTTTGTCTGACCACCAGAATTTTGGTTCATGTTTGTTCTTCTTACGGTGGTTTTTAGAGATTTGTTTGATTTTGAGATTCAATGATTCTAGGCTATCTATATCTTCTCCGGTTAATTTTTCTATTTCTGTCAATATTTCTTTGGTTTTGTAGATGTATCTTGTATTGCTAGTTGTGCAGGATTCTATGATGATATCGATAGTCATGTGGTGACTACCAATGCCGAAATTGTTTATGTTCCATTTTATGTAGGGGTGTAAATTAGAATTGCTAAACGTTAGGTCTATTGCTGATGGTCTTTTATTGAGCTCTATCGGAATGAAAGTTGGTGAACCATCGTTGAGTAGTAGTAGGTTGAAATCGTTAACGCAGTCAAGAAGTAAGTGTCCTTTTGAATCAGTTTTGCGATTACCCCATTGTTGGTGGTGCGAATTAAAGTCGCCCCCAATGATGATTTTGTTGTAATTTCTGCATACTGTAAATATTTTGATTAGATCTTCTTCCATTTCTTTGGTGCTTGCTGAAGGACTAGCATAAATACAGATAAGTACAATATTTATTTTGAGAATTCTTAGACCTATTGCTTGAATGAAGTTAGATGTTGACGGAAGTACTATTTGCTCATAGCCAAAATCATTGCGCAGATAGACTCCTGCGCCTCCGTAGCCGTCTGATCGAGAAGAAAATATGGCATTGTATTTACTTAACTTGTATTTTTTAGTGTTTTCCAAACTTGGCTCAGTCCATGTCTCTGAAATTAGAGCGGCGAGGTAATTGTCGCCGACCAGAACCCTTTGTAGCTCGTCTTTATTTTTCCATATGCTTTGAATATTGCACTGTAATATTTTGGTTGTATTATCCATTATACGGTTGAATAGTAGGATAAGCTGTCTTATTAGGGTGAGCTGGTGATGCTATGGAGTTGAAATGTTTTAAATTTCAGGGAAAGTTTCGATTTGAAGTATGGTACACTATTGCATAAACGTGGTATCTAACTTTAGATGTTTTTTAGATAATTCTTTAAATCGTTGAATCGAGCCGGAATCGCAATTTTCTTGACTTACAAAATCTGAATAAAAATTCATAAGCATTGCTTGAAATTCTTTTTTAGTTTCTGCTGCTTGTCGCATAATATTTATGTTCGTGTATGTTTCACTTGGTCTATGGGTATTGTTTAGACCAGTGCCTCTGGTTAGTGAAAGATTGATGTTGCTGCAATTGAAATCGGATGGGTCCTCATTTCGGAGACGCTTTGGAGCGGTTTTGGCTGGTTCGTTAAAATTTTTATTAAATTTTGGGGAAACAGTCGGTGTAATTTTGGGTCGTAATTCATTGGTTTTGGTCCATTGCTGTTGTAGTTGGTTGCTTTTTGACACCACTTTGGCGAAAGTGTCGTCAAGAGCAGGAAAAGATGAAATTTGATTTAATGGTTCAAACCTGTTCGTTGTTGTTATTGGTATAATTTTTCTTGCTTCAGCAAACGTTAAATTATTAAGAGCCATGGCACTTTTGATGTTCCTTTGACGTATAGTCTCCTTACAATTAATAGCCCCAGACGCGTGATCAGTAGTCTTGCAGAAAATACATTTGATTTGTGATTTGCATTCATTGTATTCTTCGGCGGAATCGTGGATGTTGCCGCATTTGGCACAACGTTTTCGACCTCTACAATTCTCAATTTTATGCCCGAACCTTAAACATTTTTGACAAAAGTTTGTTTGTTGCAAAAAGGGTTGTACTCGAGTAACACAACAAAAAAGTCTGACATATTGAGGAAGTACGCTAGCTCTGAACGTGACGCTTACCCTGGTACTAAGAACCGTCCCCTCGTTTTCTTTGCGGGACAGTCGTTTGACGCTCATTACCGGTACCTCACATTCGATATCATCAAGGATTTCTTTATCGGATATGTCTAACGGTATGCCTGAAATCACTCCGGAGATGCTTATTGCATGTTTTGGTACGTATGCTCGATAAATGCCATTACCCGCGTTTAATAATTTTACCAATTTATTGGCTTTGTCGTAATTATTTATTTTAATAATAATTTTGTCTTTACCTGTGTATTGCAGCTCTTGAACGTGTCCTTTTATATCATCAAAACTCTTCAAATAGGCCCCAAGTGAGAATTTGTTGAGGCTGACATTGGTTGCTCCGGTTTGTTTTAATTCTACGAAAATTCGATATGGCCCATTGTCGGTGTTTTGGTACTCGTAGCTGATGAAATCCTTCCTTTTCTCCTTCGTGTTCTTATCATCGTGTGAGTGAACGCTGGATCCAGTTATAGCCATCGGTGTAGACGGTGTAGATTGGCTAGTCGCCATTTTGTTATCCATTTTATCACTAAAATGGCGGTCGAAATTCGACCCGCCTTAGGCGTCCTTTCGCCGATAAAAATCGGTCAATTTCTTTTCACTTCAGAACTTTCACTATATTACTTCCACTTTTCACAATACAACTATTCATTGCACTTTTCGCCCGCTATTTCCAGATTTTTTTAAACGTTTAACTCTCCTGTATCCAAAAATAATATTTTTCGCCGAACCGTTCGTCTCAAAAACCTATTCGAGAAATTGCGACCGACACAAACGCCAAATTCAGTCTGGAGAATTCAGTTCGTGAAATTTCTTGCGTAAACATCTTGAATTTTTATGTTGACAGTTCAAATATGGGCTGAATTTAGGGGGTTCTTTGCATTGACGTTACATACGTTACACAAATAGGTGGTTTGGAAAGTTCAGTTTCTGATGATGAAGTATGATGTAGGGTGGTTCAATTTAATGTGATTTAACGTTCTTCTCAAAAAAAGTTTATAGAATAAATAATAATTCTAGAAGATTTTGGTTTATTCTTAAAAAAGGTGATGAACTAGATTTAAGCACACAATTGTGAACAAACAGAATAAGTTTGGCTCCTTAAAGCATAATGGCATGAGTCGTCTCAAATAAAAGATTTGGATTTTTTTGCGAAAACGGATTTTTTTTTCTTCAATTAATCATGGAAATCCTAATAAGGCTGTAACTATATTTATTCATCGTTATTTTAACTCGAAAAACCCAAACATAAGTACACACATATTATTGTAATGTCTAATATCTTTAAACACATATTTAAATATTCCGAAAATCACCTCAATGTGACAGAAAAGTTAATCTGTAGAGTAGGCAAGAAGGCGGATGTAGGAATCAGGAGCGTGTATAAAGAGTAAGTAATTAAATATTTCAGATGACTAAATCGTCACAAGCGTGGAGGAATCATGAGCGTGTTTAAAGATTGTGTAGGTAAATATATCAGATGACTGAATCGTGATAAGCGTGTACGTGCAAACGGTTCGAATGAAACCGAACGGCCGTTAGCCTTTCATGATGTGTGAGTCGTAGGAGCAGCGTTACCACATATACAGATTTTTCTGTAAGTATACAGATTTTTTGGAAATTTTGTAACACAGAATCTGTATATACGGATTACAGATAATTGGAAATTTATACAGATTTCATACAGATTTTCAGAAAATCAGAGATTTTCCAAGATATTTTGATTATACTTCGAGTCAATCAATAATAATCTACTTTGATGATTCAATCGTCCATCAATTATAACGCTTGAAAATAAGAAAAAACTTCCAGATTAGAGTTCGGAACCGTTACATTGCAAAACAACATGCAAAGGGTTGAAGAAAGTTTTAAAACCTGTGTTTAAGAATCATATATCAAAATTGGTCATTGCCTTATATGAAATGTAACTTTTAATGGTGACTATTGACACATTGACACAGATCGTTATATTTAACGGAATATATCGAACTAAAACTTTGCGTGATCTTATTTTTCACACTTGGTGGACATGTATTTTGTCCGTTACAATTAATCGGACAAAGTTAAACCAAAAACGGTTCGCGTATACAAAATATCAGGTTTAACACTGATTTGACATGTCGCACAAATAGAAGCACGCAGAAATGAGCAGCGTAGTTCAAATGAGTGCGCTACGCATTATAAAAAGGTAACCGTAGTTCAGCGTAAGTATCCGGAATGAAAATTTTCAATATAATTTAACGACTGATCTGTTTTCGCGTTGATTTGGAATGGAATTTCAGTCAATAATGTTTGTAATTAATAATACAATATAGTTTGCATTACATCCGACGTTTCGGCCGTAGATTCGGGCCTTTTTCAAAGGAAAACTAGGAATTTATTTGATTTTTTTTTATTATTTTTTTTTTTTTGAACTTTTTTAAATATAAAAGCTGTTACAATTTTACTCGGTGTTTTACTTACCATGCGTTGTACTGTTGTCGATTTTGTTGTGCATTAGACTGAGTCGATTTGGGGTCATTTTGGAATTTCTCAAACCCTGGGGTCTAAAAAGCTTCGTCTTGGTCCAAAACTCATCCATGATTTTTTGCAAAATTTTTAAGTAACGTTTACATGAGTAAATTTGAACTTTTAGGTTTGTATGGGAAAATTGAATATTTTGTACTGAAAAATCGACAACATTTTTGTTTCGTCTGTGGAACCGAGCCAGCTGATGGTTTTTGTGCCAATTTATAAAATTCCTACAGGAAATTTTCCGCTGAACAACTTTGTCGAAGACTGTAACTTCGTATTCTATTAGGAAAAAAAGTTATTAGCTGTTTAACAGGGGTATGTCTTTTCGCATTGATCGATAGTAAATTCTATTGACATCACTGCTTGAGCCTCGCGAAATGTTGCATGGAAAGAAGTCACGCAATACCTCGCTAGGCACCCTGCAGGGATGTCAATTGAATTTATTTTTTATCAGTGCGAAAATATATACCCCTGTTAGACAACTAATAACTTTTTTTCCTAATAAGATACGAAGTTTCGGTCTACGACAAAGTTGTTCAGTGGAAAATTTCCTTTAGGAATTTTATAAATTGGCACAAAAACCATCAGCTGGCTCGGTTTCACAGACGAAACAAAAATTATGTTGATTTTTCAGTACAAAATATTCAATTTTCCCATACAAACCTAAAAGTTCAAATTTACTCATGTAAACGTTACTTAAAAATTTTGCAAAAAATCATGGATGAGTTTTGGACCAAGACGAAGCTTTTTAGACCCCAGGGTTTGAGAAATTCCAAAATGACCCCAAATCGACTCAGTCTATTGTGCATGCTCTGGTTTGTCTATCCTGTCGTGAAATTATGTTGTAGTTTTTGTAACTATTGTAATATTCGTTGTTTGTACGTTAACATTTGGATTTAAATTGTTGTATTGAACTTGTTCTTTTCGTATCACAATTTTGTATAAACTTTTTCGTAATTGTTTTCAACTAGCGATTGGTGTGTTGCAAACTATATTGTATTATTAATTACAAACATCATTGACCGGGATGAAAATTTTTGATACAGATTGCAATACAGATTTTTGAGATTTCATACAGATTAAAAAGATTTTTTGGCTCGAAAATACAGATTTAAATGTGGCAACGCTGCGTAGGAGAGTTTCGGCAAAAGATAATTGTGTGAGTGTGAACGGAAATGAAAAGGAGAACAGTGTGTGTATATGTGTGTGTAGGAGCTCGTCCTTAGGAAGTGATTGGTAGGAGTAACCAATTCTGAGTTAGAAAAGTTAGTTTAGTGTGGACTGACGTGCTTCTGTTAATTCGCGCTAAAGTGCAAAAAAAGGAAACAAAATGTCCGACGAAGGAACTTCCGGTCGCTACAGATAGAACACAGATGGATAGAACGCAAATGGATAGAAAGCAGTGCTGTGTGCGTATTTCGGGTGAATTGTCGAGTTCATTCGAATCGCGCAGAGGGCTTCGACAAGGCGATGGTCTATCCTGCATGATGTTCAACGTGGCGCTAGTGTAGGTGTTATTCGACGAACGGTGTCAGGTCAGGTTTGCATCCGAACCCAGCAGTAAAGCATATGAAGATAAGATGCTGAGCTAATATGTCGCAAACGTTGTGTAGGATACCTCCGCCGCCGCGTTGTATCCGAGTAGAACGCGCTCCCTATGACGGAGCTGCGGGGATAAAACTTTACCTTCTTCGTAGTCGAACTCGTAGGGAGAAGAGTATTCACGCCGCGGAATACTTTCGGATAGAGTGACTTCATGTCATCGGCGGGTGAATTACTCGAGTCGGTGTAGGATGACGTCTTCGCCGGGAATCATCCGAGTAGTTTCTTAAAGCCCCGGACGCGTGCTGTGACAGGTGCGTGTCCAGGATAAACTGCTATCGAACGGCATACGGACGGGCAAAGAGGAGCGGGCCTCGAGCCAAAATCTCAAGTCGTTAGAGAAGAGGTTAATGATCTTAGTAGTGGTCTCGAACAGAGGCGGAGCGCACGATAGTCGTGAAAACCTCCTTCGCTTCCACACTCCGTTCTCCTGCACGCCGCCAAAGATGTCTAGAAGAGTCACGATTTCCGCTGCTCATTCACCGCCGGATCTAACGGGTGATGTCATTGTCTGCGGTCACCAGTGAGTCGAAATAGACAAAGTCTTCGACTATATCCAGCTCGTAGCTGTCGTTCGTGACCTTGATAAACTGGCTGACTGGACAAGCTGGCTCGGTCGGTCTCGGATTCGCAGGGCAGCATATACTTCGTTTTGGACGTATGGATCATTAACCTAATCCTTCCTGCTTCGCGTTTCAGTTTGCGGTAGATCTCCTCCACAATAGCAGATGATCTGCCAACTATATCAATGTCGTCGGCAAAGCAGATAAGTTGACTCGATCTGCTAAAAATCGTGCCCCGCATTTCGCTCACAGATCTTAGAATAACCGTGTAGCTTCTCGGAGCAAGCTCGGATGTCTGGATGTAGGCAGTCCGAATCATTATCAATCCATCTTATTCAACTTAGTTACGTTATTCTGAATTCATGAAAAGATATTTAAAAAAATTAACAACAAATAATGCTATTTTAAAGATTTTGGAAACGTCAAAACTTCAATGTGGAGCATGTACTTGAATTATTCCGCTGATAATTAGGTAAACTTCTCGCCTCTTTTGCAAGTTTATAGAAACGTTTATCTACAGGTTGAAAAAAAAAATTTATTTTTTATCGAAATTAGTTTTCTTCATTTTACAATATGATTATAACAAACTATCATCCAATAATTTCCATCAAATGGAATTAAACACACGCTCACGCAATATTCGCATTAATCGAAGGACTGACTCCTGCTTTGCATAATTCATCACGATTGAAAAGGATAACACTCTCATATCATAATTATTGATGACAATCTAGTCATATCAATAGCAATTCGGTATCATCAGTGAACAGCTCAACAAAGAAGCTCGGTAGTGACTATTGTACTCATTTATTGAAACATTGTTCATGGACACAATCTCTACTTTCCCACGCTCTGGGATACTAAAAATAAAATCTTAAAATAGTTCAGCACATCACCAATATTTGCTGATGACGCAGTTCATTACTTTGGTATTGAGGAAAAATTATTGGTTCTATTGATTTATCCTATTTCAGTTTTTTTTTTTTCTTTTCTTTCTCTCTCTGTTGGTTAATGTTAACCGGGGTTGTTTGAATGCTATTGTAGATGATCGTGATCATCTTTCATTTAAACTGTAGGCGTGCCTTAATAGATAACATCTAACATGGACACTTCATTACCTATCGGAGTATTTAGTGGTAATACTAGATTTCCGTCCCCCCACAAAAATGCCAGACTGGAAATAGTAGTTGAGCTCAATACACGAGCATGTAGGTACGTACAATCAAGGTTTGAAATTGATGTTTACATATTTCATGTAGGAAAATGGGTCTTTGTTCGACTTTCACCGATGCGGTTCGGCTCTCAGAAGTATTGAAATTATTATTATTATCTTTCGTATTTGCACAAGATCACTTTATTCCAACTGTTTCAATTCACATCAGCAATTATGAAAAACGTTTACGAGATAAATAGCTCGTTAAAAAGCATGACAAATCAAAGCACAAAAATTCGAATTTAGGCGCTAGAATAGCCCCAGAAAGTGAAGATGCATAAAAAGTTTGAAAATCAGCCACATTCGCGTAGTCGTCGAAAATTCTTTTAATAAAAATAAATTTGATATTCATAAGAAACCAAAATGTTACAAATTTGGTCTACTTTCCAATTCACTTTTTAAAATGTTTCTACTGTGAACGAAACAGCCAATTCATAAAAGTACGGTTTTTACACCACTTTTGGCCATGATCTGGAAAATTTAAAAAGTTAGATATGTCCCACATATACCTTCTTACTTCAGCTTTCTTATTCATTAAGCGATTTTTTTAACACTCTATCACTGATTTACAGCCTTTTTCCCGAAGCATGTTTAAAAAAAAACTTTGAATAACTTCCGAAACCGAATTTGAGTCACGTTACAAGCTTTCCAAAACTATAAACACTATGTCAAAATCTTTTGAAAAACAAAAGAATTTAAGCAAGAAAAGATTGGGTCATTTGACCCCTTGAGGTATGAATAGGTATGAACTGTCGTTATGTTAAGTGGTAGTCTTAGTTAAGGAAGAGTTAAACTTAATAAATCTCACCCGCTCTAAGATGATGTTTCGCAGGCAGCGATTCACATAAAGTTGCAGTTTTTGCGTCTTCTTTTTTTGAAGATTCGGAGATCTGGCGGGGGCGCCAGATGTTTCGGAGACTCGCAAACACAAATCGGGCTTTTTGATCCGGGTTTCGATGTCTTTTTTGGTACCACAATCATGCGTAATCTGGCTACCAAGATACTGGAAGCACTCCACTTTCTCAACCTGTTGCCCAGCTACCATGAAACTGGAGAAATTTCCTGTGTTGATCTCCATCGAGTTGATCTTTCCGACATTTACTTTAAGACCTGCTGCCTTGGAGCTTTCGGAGAGGTCGTCGAGTTTGCTCTGCTTATCCGGTTGTGTTTGGGCGACCAAAACAATATCGTCTGCCAGGTCAAGGTCGTTTAGATGCTCCATTGTCCATTGTTTGGTCTACACTCTACAGTCAATCGATCCAGTCAAGATCCCATCCATTACGGTGAGAGAAAGCAGCGGTGATAAGATACATCCTCGTCTCACTCCAGCAGTTACCGGGATTGGTTCGGACAAGAAATCGTCGTGAAAGACTTTGCACGAAAATTCCTTGTACTGTGCTTCGATAAGATGTACTAGTTTCTCTGGGACCCCTCGTTGTCTAAGAGCAGCCCAGATGTTTTCGTGGTTCAGTCAGTCGAATGCTTTTTCAAAATCAACGAAAACCAGCAGAAGAGAGTCCTGGAATTCATTGATTTGTTCCAGTATGATTCGTAGCGTTGTGATGACACATGATCGTCCGGATCGGAATCCAGCTTGTTGCCGTCGGAGTGTAGCGTCAATTTTCTCCTGGATCCTGTTCGGGATCACTTTGCAGAGTACTTTGAGAGTTGTACAGATCTAAGTTATGCCTCGCCAGTTATCGCACTCGGTCAGGTCCAGTCGGCCGGGAATGTTGCAGTATCCCAGATGTCAGCGAAAACACGGTGCAACATTTGTGCTGACAACGCAGGGTCGGATTTGAGCATTTCAGCAGGAATGCAATCGATTCCAAGTGCTTTGTTGGATTTCATGTCTTTGATTGCCGCTTCTATTTCAGCCAGCGAGGGCGATACTTCCAATCCAATGGGAATATTGTATTTTCTCAACATGAAGCAGTGATTTAGGGTTTAAAGCACAATAGTTCGAAGATCCGTCTGAATTTGTGATAATTAATATGGCACGAGCTATTCGGAGCGATAAGAAAAGGGTCTGATCTTTCCAGTGGTCAAGACTTTATTGGCCATTGCTTGTCTAAGATAACAAAAGATTTTAGTTTTTGGTAGTGTGCATTATTCACCACGGATGCTGTGATCATTGAGCAGTCAGAGTGACGATGATGATTGATGACTGCTACATATACTCCCCCGCTAGACTTGACACTATTTATGATCATTGATAGCGAAGGGGAATTTTTACTCGTCTTCCAGATCTGGTGCTTGTCGGCGCTCTTGCAGATGTACCGCTTTTGGAATCGTTTGATGTATCCGTGGCTATATACGCTGGTTTCAGGCGATCAATGTTGGATGTTGATAGATTTACCATTGATTAAAATGTTAAAGAACTTGTTGTTTCTGCTGGTTACTTTAAATGGACCATCATAAGGGCAAGATAATGACGGTCGGATGGAGTCATTTCTTACAAAAACGAAATCGCTTTTATCAAGATCAGGATGCACAAACACACTGCGATGTCCATGCCAAGCGGTGTTCTGTGGACGAATATAACGCATAGTTTCTCGCAAGGTTTTCAGAGTTTCGACATCGCTTTTGTCGCCCGGAATTTCCTAAAAATAAAACTCTGAAGGGATCCTAAGCGTGGTACCGTAGACCATTTCGGCTGGAGATGATTTTAAATCTTCCTTGTAAGTGGTGCGTAGACCGAGCAAAATTATTGGTAAGCTTTCAGTCCAACGCTCAGTGTTGTGGCAAAGCATCGCAGCTTTGAAAGTGCGATGCCATCGTTCGATCAACCCGTTAGACTGGGGATGATAGGAAGTGGTGCGGAGATGATTCACACCTAAAGTGCGACACAGTTCGGAAAACAACGTTGATTCGAACTGGCGTCCTTTGTCGGAAGTGATGCGCGTCGGTACACCGAACCTCGATATTCATCCTGCGATGAGTGCTTGTGCTACAGTTGAAGCTGTGATGTCTGGCAAGGGAATAGCTTCGGGCCATCTCGTAAACCTGTCGATGATTGTTAGGCAGTACCGTTGACCGTTGCTGGGTGGAAAAGGTCCAACTATGTCGATATTCAGATGACTAAATCGGCTGTCAGGCGTTGAATATTTAACTACAGGCGCGTGGATGTGGCGGGTGACTTTGGATTTTTGACAGTCCACACAGCTCTTGGCAAAAGCAATGCTATCTCTCCGAACGTTTGGCCACACAAAACGTTCCGTAATAAGCTTAGCTGTTGCTCGGGTACCCGGGTGAGAAAGATTGTGAGTTGCTTGCAAAATCTTCTCACGAAACTTTTTTGTGATAAATGGTCTCAAGCGGGTCGTTGTGCAATCAAAGAAAAGTTTTTTCGAGCTGCCTAAAACGATACAAGGCTTTAATTTAAGAGATGAAGTCAAATTACCTTTCAGTAGTTGCTGCAGCTCTTCATCGGTTTTCTGATCAGTTGCCAGAGCATCAAAGTCGATCGAGGTGGCATTAACTACTCCGATTCGAGAAAGTAAATCCGCTGTAACGTTCTGCTTACCATCGACATGCCGAATGTCGGTAGTTATTTGGCCGATAAAATCCAACTAACGTGCTTGACGATTTGATGCCTTGTCCAGTTTCTGATTGAATGCGAAGGTAATTGGCTTGTGATCCGTGTAGATATGGCACTGACGACCTTCTAACATGAATCTATAATGCCGAACCGCCATGTAGATTGCAGTGAGTTCCCGATCGTAAGTGCTGTACCCTAGTTGAGTGTTGTCAAACTTTTTGGAGAAAAACCCCAGAGGCTGAAGAGTGCCGTTCACAATTGGTGCAGAACGGCGCCCGCTGCCGTGTTAGATGCATCTACCCATAGAGACAGTTCTGCATGCTTGGCCGGATGAGCAAGAAGCGTCGCATTGGCCAGTTGTTGTTTACACTTCTCAAAAGCAGATACAAATTCGGGTACCCATTTTGATTTTGATTTGTCATTCCGTTTGTTTCCTGGAATCATTGTCAAAAGCGGCGCCTGGGACTTTATTGCATCAGGAATAAAACGGAGGTAAAAATTAAGGGTAAGGTAAGGTTTCGACTCGTTCCGGCAAGGGTTTGATGCCTTCTGAAGTTACCAAGTGGCCCAAGAAAACTATTTCAGATTGGCCGAATTCACACTTGGCAACGTTTATTTTAAGATTGTGTTGATCGAGACGAGAAAAAAGTATCCGGAGGTGCTCGCGATGTTCCTGGGGTGATTTTGATGCTATAAAGAAATCGTCTATGTATGGAAAGACGAAATCTAGGCCTCGGACTACTTCGTGGATCAACCTTTGAAAAGTTTGGGCGGCATTCCTAAGACCGAATGTCATAAAAAGGAACTCATAGAGGCCGAACGGCCTCGTGATGGCCGTCTTCGGGACGTCGTCAGGGTGGATGGGAACCAGGTGAAAAGCTTTCTGTAGGTCTATTTTTGAAAAAATAGTGTTACCTTGCAAGTTTGAGGTGAAGTCTTGCAGGTAAGGCAAGAGGTATCGATCGGGGATGGCTATTCAGTGAGCGATAGTCACCGCATGGACGCCAGGAACCGTCGGCTTTTCTTACCATATGTAACGGGCTAGACCAGTTGCTGCTGGACGGCCGACAGATGCCGAGCTTCATGAGCAACTCGAACTCGGCTCGGGCGGCAGCCAATTTGTCCGGGGGAAGACGTCGGGACCGAGCAAAACAGGCTGACCGGTTGTTTCGATACGATGGACTACTGTGCTCTCACACACAGTTCCTGGTAGTGCGATTCTGGTGATTGACGGAAACTCTGCGAGCAACTCTGCATAAGGTGATCGTGAGCAAAATGATTTGATAGAGTACTCACTAGTTTTTTCCAAGAATCCAGATGACTCAAGCTGTGTTGTGTTGTCTATCAACCTTTTACGCTTTAGGTAGATCGGCAAATCGTAGTGGCATATAAAATCGTCTCCTATTATGCCAGATGTAACGTCAGCTATGAGGAAGTTCCAAAGGAACTCACGTCGTAGTCCGAGATTTACTTTGAGAAGAGCTTCTCCATAAACTTGAATTGGAGTTCCGTTGGCGGCAAATAGTTTTAAAGTTGTTGGTTTAAGGGCAGCTGATTTAAAATCTTTCGGTATAACAGACACATCAGCTCCAGTGTCGATCAGAAATTTCATTCTCGAAGATGAATCCGCAATTTTTACCCGAAAGATTTTGGCTGTGTCGGCAACTTCACCGCTGGACGACACAGCATCAGCTTGAAGGCGTCATTGATTTGTAGATGATGTTGATGAGGGTCTGCCGAACGAACACGGTTGTCGACAGATGCGTGCATCACGGCCAAATTTTCGATGGTACCAACACACATTATCGGATGGTTCTGTTTGTCGGTATGTGAATCTCGAACGGTTACGAGATCGAGATCGGGATCGTGTCGAGAAAGCTTGCTCGAATTTTTTAGTCAACTGTGCAATTTCGAGCTGAAGCGATGCGATGCTGGGTTCTTTAGTTGTGACGGGAGCTATATTGGGGGGTCCGGCGGTCGAATCTATGGCGCTTATATTACGCAAACCGTTTTTGCTGTCGGCAAAATGGGCGATGAGTTTAGCTTTGATGTATTGGTATTTATCGACAACAGGCACTGTTTCGATGATAGTACGAAGGTCATTCAATGTCTCTGGCGGAACTTGGGCCATGACGATATTATATCGTCTCGTGCCGACCCAATTCCGCTGGCCGCAAACCAAAACTCTAGCGATAAGAAATATGATTCTATGTTCGCATCAGACATACATGGTGGGTTAAGCCGTGATGTCGAAATGGCTTCCACTCTATCACTCGAGTCATTCGCATTTTCAGTAACCGTCGCGGGTTTAACACCGTCCGAATATTCCATTTCGTTAAAAAATCACGAATTCGATTATTTACGGAATGAACTATGAATATTTTCGAATATTCACACTAGATCAAGTCGGGGTCACCAATATGACACGAGCTATTCGGAGCGATAAGAAAAGGGTCTTATCTTTCCAGTGGTCAAGACTTTATTGGCCTTTGCTTATCTGATATAACAAAAGATTTTAGTTTTTGGTAGTGTGCATTATTCACCACGGATGCTGTGATCATTGAGCAGTCAGAGTGACGATGCTGATTGATGACTGCTACATAAACTAAATAATATCTTAATCGGTGAGATAATTCACATGCATTCTCATTTCATTTTCCTTTCCTTCCCATGGTAGCACAGGTGATCCACAACTTCGCACAGCGCGCATTTGAACTGGGCGCTTTGGATAAACACCATTTGCTTACTTAATGTTCAGGTATGAATAAAGAATCATTGCACAAAGTTTGAAGAAAATCGATTCACTAGTTTTTGCTAGGCAGATCTAAAACTGCACAAAAGTTGTTTTTTTTATTCAAATCAAGTCGTTATTTAATATTCAATAAATTCACAAGTTTTCATAATAAGTATCCTCCAATAAAAATACTGACGTGCAAAAGATTGCTGGTGTAAACAAAATCAAATTATCAATTGTTCATATTTTCATTAAAACATATAAATTTAAAAATTTGTAAAGTGGATCACAGGTGATACATTGGGAACAAAACGTACTTTTCATCTTGCTAAGCTTTTCATCAATACTCATGAAAATTATTCCGTCAAAAGTTTTTCCTCTTCAGGATAGGTATTTCATCTACTAAAATAACACTAGTCTGAAAAAATATTGAAAGTTATGTGAGTATCTTCCCCCTACGAGTTCGACTGCGAAGAAGGTAAAGTCTTATCCCCGCAGCTTCCCTCGTAGAGAGCGCGTTTTAAGGCGCCCGCACAATAGCCCGTCGGACGATGCGTAATGAAATGTCAACGGACGACGCGTCGCGTCAGCGTCGCGTTGACATTTCATTAAGGGGATACCATTTTCCGTTTGAACCACCACAATGGTGCGTCGCAGCGTTCTCCAACGCTCTGTTTTCGAATAAAATCAAATTGTCTCGCGTCAGCAGCGTTATAAATGTTCTGGCTTTGTGTTTTATGTTAAAGTTTAAAACTAAGAGACTCGAATATCTTATAATCGTCCATATTTTCTTTTCGATTTTAACATTTTTCGAATTTTTAAACTGCGACCCAGAGATGGGTCTTGACTCAAACATTCAGTCAGCGAAACTTTTTTTTTGTAGAGAAATGAATCCAACTGTGTTAGATGAAATTTCAGGGACTAGATAAGAGAAAATCGATATTGAAAAACATGCGAAAACTCAACCAGTAGGGGAGAGTGGAGTATCGTAGGCCATGGGGAAACGTGGGCCACTTTTAATATCTCTGATGTGTGTTGAGTTAAAAATCTCAAATCAACTGTCATCGTCGTCGCTTTGCATGAGCATGTACTCCTATATGTTGTTGACTGAAATACGCATCATATGCTTCTTTTATTTATCAAGCTAAAAAAAATCAGAAAAATTTACTTACAAAATTAAATAAACACCCGCTAATTTCATCGATGGGGAACCTAAAGTGCATAACAAAAATATGCTTATACGCTAATGATCTTAGTTTTGTCATGATCTTTCACGTGGAAAAGGAATTTTTGATGAAACATTAATAAGTCACACAAACGCAACCAATTTGCAAATCATAGCTTGTGGTGAATCGTGGGCCACACATCTTGAATCACCTATATTTTTATGTTTTTATACACATTCAGAACATAAAATACGTTTAAACTATC
This sequence comes from Uranotaenia lowii, assembly GCF_029784155.1. NCBI lineage: Eukaryota > Metazoa > Arthropoda > Insecta > Diptera > Culicidae > Uranotaenia > Uranotaenia lowii. Next base: position 271,928,464 of record NC_073692.1, on the reverse strand, counting down.
TGCAAAGTTTTCTTATGCCAAATGAAGAGTTATGAAAAATATTTTGTCCATCCTATATAAGAAATTTTGCCAAAACGGGTTTTGGAATCTTTGCGATCATACACAGCTCTCTTTTTTATTTCATCATCTGAAATTGCTTTAAAATAACGAAATGAGTTAGGAAATCACAGTTTTGGGTCAACTCATAAACTTTGCATGTTATTTAGTCAATTTGGATTTGGTGGCCCACGATTCCCCACCATTTTTCAAAATCCAAAAAATATTGCTTATTTTCAAACAGTCAGAATTTGGAGAAAATAACTTATTAAAAAAATTTAAAAAATACCTTATGATACCTTGAAAATGTAGAAAACCACATCATTTTTTATTTTCAATTTATCTTTTATAATAAAGAAGTTATGAAACAACGAAAAAAAGTGGCCCATGATTCCCCACTCTCCCATATAATATTCATACGCCAGGTTGGTCTCCTGTACTGCCGTAATCTGGCAATCTGACGTATGCGCCAACGTTGCCGATTTGTGTTTTTTGCAGTTGAACGATAGAAGATATCAAACTCGACCTAATAACAAAAAAATATGTTCAGAAATGTTAAAAAATACCAACATAACATTATGAAAACAAAATGACGTATGCGCCATTTCTACTCAACGTGACGTAAGTTTAATAAAAAAATACGTTTGCAACGCTTTGATTACGTCTCAAAGTAGCAGTGAGCGTGAGGACCATTATAAAAGGCTGTCTTTGTCTAATTCTTTAATTCCACGAATCAAAATTACTAGTAAATTACTAGTGGCAGCTTCAGGACTAATTGAAATGAGGGACAAAACCTTTATACCTTGATACTTGTAAATGATAATTATTAATTTCAAAAGGTGTCAATGGCTTTGCCTATTCACGAGGAGGTTGGGTTGGGTTGGGTTTTTTTTTTGTAGAGAAATGAATCCAACTTAGATGAAATTTCAGGGACTAGATAAGAGAAAATCGATATTGAAAAACATGCGAAAAAATTTCGCCTTGTCTCCCGGTAGGACTTGAACCCACATCTTGCGCCTCTCCAAGGCCCATGCATTAACATTCTACTACAGTAGTAGAATGTTAATGCATGGGCCTTGGAGAGGCGCAAGATGTGGGTTCAAGTCCTACCGGGAGACAAGGCGAAATTTTTTCGCATGTTTTTCAATATCGATTTTCTCTTATCTAGTCCCTGAAATGTCATCTAACACAGTTGGATTCATTTCTCTACAGTAATCAGTATTTCAGCACTTTTTCAAATTCATTACCTGCTGTATCCCTTATCTTGAATAAATTTCACAAGGCCTCTCTTCCGTGGGGCAGTAGCTGTCCTTCAACCAGCGCAAATTCAGGAGAAATTGAATTCGGTCTTGTTTTCAAATCAAAAGATGAGACGAAAGCAGCAAACCAAAACAAACATTCGGTTGCTATGTCTTTCGACGCTGCATTGGGATGCAAAAATCGTTGGGAGCGTCACGTCAGTGTTTTAGTACTTAACGACAGCGTTGACAGGATACGCGACGCGACGTGTGACGTGGTATTGTGCGGGCGCCTTTACTCAGATACTCCGCGGCGGTGGAGGTATCCTACACAACGTTCGCGACGTACCTAACAGTTCGGCATACGCAGAAGGTAAAGTCTTACCTTTGTATGCTTTACTGCTAGGATCAGACGCACAATACTCGAATGCCCCCCGCCGAAAGGGCATTCTACTCCGACCGTGATCCGGTCTTACTCCTCCCTTTTTGGCTGGCAACCCTAGGCTTTTTGCCCGCCGTGTGCCGAATCGAGAGCAGCTTATCTTAGACTCGCGCCTGTCACAGCACACGCACGGGTCTTAAATGCTTGCGACTCAGATGAATCCTGACGGTGATGTCATCTTACCCGTCTCGAGTGGCTCATCCGACGGCGACGTGAGACCACTCTACCCGAGACGGTAACGTTGGAGGTATCCTACACAAAGACGCGCGACGTACCTAGCAGCTCGGCATACACAGAAGGTAAAGTCTTATCTTTGTATGCTTTAATGCCATGGTCAGACGCACACTACTCAGGTGCTCCCCGACGAAGGAGTCACCCTACACTGGTCGCTGGTTCCAACTCCTCTGCAGTGCAGTCATGATCCGGGTGAACCCATCGCTGACCACACGCCAAGTATTGGCATCCTCACACATCCTCCGCACGATGTTGTCGGCTGTCGTATCTGGTATGCAGGCGCCAAGCATGTTAGCACGTACCCCTTCGAACCTCGGACAATTGAACACTACGTGCTCTGGTGTCTCTATTGTGTCACCGCAGGTTGGACAGGGTGGCGAGGCCACGTGTCCAAACTGATGGAGGTACTGCATGAAACATCCGTGACCAGTCGAGAACTGTGTCATGCAGAAATCCACCTGTCCATGTCTCCGGTCAATCCAGGATCCGATGTTAGGGATCAAGCGATGGGTCCACCGGCCACGTTCCGAGCTGTCCTACTGGTGCTGCCAGTTGGACAACGAGGTCTATTTGGCATGTTTTCGCACGTCGGGCATGTGCCTGTGCTCGTAGCAGAAGATATCTTCCTCTAGCAAGACCGAGATGGGCATGACCCCCGCCACAACATCAGCAGCTACCGAGGACACTGTTCGGTATGTGCTGATTACTCGCAGGTTCATCAGCCGCTGTACACTGCAGAGCTTTTGAAGGTTACACTGCCTGCTCAAGGCTGCCTTCCAGGCTGCCGCTCCGTACCGCAAAATGGACGAGGTCACACTCGCCAGGACCCTCCTTCTGCTGCAGCGGATTGCCGAGTTGTTCGACATGGCCCGTGAGAGGGCTGCTGTCGCCATTGCCGCTCTTTTACAGGCGTAGTTGACGTGGGCCGAAAAGCTCGGCCGGACGTTGATCATCACCCCCAGGTATTTGATCGCACGCTTGGAATCGATTGCGCACGGTCCAACTGCAATCTTCCCTGATTGTGCTGAGATCAGGTTGGTGATCATCTAGGTCTTGTGGTGAGCCAGACGTAAGCTCTTGGAGCGCATCCAATTTTCCACCTTCTCGATAGCTACTGTGGCGAGTAGCTGGACCTCTTCGGTTGATCGGCCCGATGCCAGGAGAACCACGTGATCGGTGAATCCAAGTCTCCCATGGGGAGACGCAGTCTCAGCAGTTCGTCGTAGACAATGTTCCACAATACCGGGCCAATGTATCGATCCTTGTGGAACCCCTGCCGAGACTCTCGTGGTCCGAGGTCCACGTGGTATCTGAACGACCTCTTATTGGTAGCGCTCTAAATAGCGTTTTTACTTAATTGCTGCATTCTGTACAGTTTTCCCCTCCCACTTAGAATCGGGTCACATACAACTTCCGATTTCTCCATGAGGAAATAACGAATACAAAAAATTTGTTTAGCTGTTTTGATGAATTTTTGAACTTTTGTTGTTATGTTGTTGGTTATCCACCATGGATGCACGGATTCACCGCAGTTTCTGCCAAAGTATGTGCTTACATGCATTCTTTAGATTATTAAGTTCGACAAGTCTGCAATGCAGCAATGTACATCATACCCGGACCCCATGGCTTCGTATGAACTGTTATGGATGAATGTATTGTGTTGATGTAGGTTTATATTGGAAGAACGAGTCAATCGGTTGGGCTAGTTTACCTACAGGTATTCCGGCATCCGTGTATATACCTGGCCAGCTGGCAACTGATTGAACATTCTTATTATATAATCAGTTATAAGAGGAAACACATCTTACCTGTCGGCCACTTATGAGATTCAAACCAGTTTGATTTTGAATGCCTTTTTTAAATAATTATTTCTTTCAAAAAAAAGCTGAAACAACTAATTAAAATGCCACCAAGTGAACAACTGAAAATTTTTGAAATGGTATAAAAGTTTTCCATAACTGAGTTCTGAACCTTACCACGAGCAGTAGAGTCATGTATCATCATGAACCGGAAACCAATGGCTTGTATCCTTCGAATGGAAATAGTATTAGAAACATTATCAATCAATTCCTGACCATCATTCGACACGCGGATCCCAGTTAAACCGGACACGGTTAGTGCGCGCATTTTCCATTGTTACGGTTTGAAAAAAATCTTTTTTAAACAGTTTGGAGGTTTTCAAGTAAATGCGGCGATACGTGAAGAAAAATAAAATTACTGTTGATCGATAAAATGCAACTAGTTTAAGCAAAACTCGGATATCAAGCTGGAAGTGAGATTTTTCACCAAATTTCATTGTTTTATTGAATGCCGTGGAAAACGCCATGAGTGTGGGGAGAAATCTGTTCATTACGAATTCAGTAGAGAAAGAAAATCGATAAAATGTCATACGTGCACGAGCCATACGTGGCAGTTAGTTGTGGATTGTGATGACCTCTTCTAGAACAAATGTGAGGTTTCGTATAGTTAGTGTCCTATTTCTTCGAGGTCCATGTCTTGGTCTTCTTCGGTGTGGGACATCACACATTGTCACTAACGAAGGCTGACTATAGTGTTTCTACGAGGTTTGATAACGCCTTTGGAATAAAAACTAAAACGGCTGCATTTTGCAATTCTCTCCTCGAGCGTGAGAACTCGACGGTATGCTTACATGAAAGTTTTGTTACAGTAAAAATCAAACGCAGAGGCAATAATGGATATCTGGTGTAACAAACGGTTTTGCTATATCGTAGTCCTGCAATTAAATCGATCGATTGTAATGAATGTTAAATGTGTACTAACGGCTGATTCGAGCGGACTGCTTATTGAGTAACGGACAACTGCACTTTTCTCGACATTTTTCTTTGTTATTCCGTTTGTTTTTTGTTGCCAAATTGCAAATCAAACAGAAATCTCATGTTTCATATGCTCTTAAAGCTCGAAATATCAAAAGCAAAATGATGAAATGACGACTGCGTTCGCTGACATTTGTAGATAATTTTGATTTCTCTCATTAGAAATCATTTTGATTATGAATGTTAATTACATACCAAGAACAAATATTTATTTAGGTCGAGGTCGCTCGTTCCTGAAACTACAATCATTGAATCGTTGCTGTAAGTTTTCAGATCGTTCTCGTTACCTTTATTGTTCTTCAGAAAACAAAACAATTAATCAAACAAAAAACAAATTTCTAAAAATTTTTCTAAAAACTGTTTTATTTTTTGCAGACTAACGTCGCAAAACATCTTGTCTCCAGGCTATTAATATGATTATGTCCGTTACGACATTATTGTACATCAGTTGAATTAAAAGCAAACAACGCTAGTTGCAGCTTGCATTTATTTTTTTTAACCTTGCATTTGAATAAGCATTAGGGTGTCCCAAAATTACATAATATCTGAGAATTTAGGGACTCAACTTACAAATGGTAGATTAGGATGTGGAGTACAAACTTTTGTATGGGCCAATAAAAATCGGTCTAGGATAAAGGTATCCAGTCTTCAAAGAGCAACCCATGTGCGATGTGTACATAAGTTTATAAACACACTTGAACTCTACCATCATAGTACGTGTTGATCTTTCTCATTTGTAAACATATTTGAACTCAAGTTTAGTGTGCAAAATCGAGTTCATGTTCAAAATGGGTACGCACTCGCATGTTTAGAATGCAATCATAGCAATCAAGCATTGGTATAAAATATCCTGTCCACAGTATTTGTTTTGAATTTGACTATTTACAATGAACTTCTAATGCACTGCGACGTTCGAAGTTTTTGTGAGGAATGGTATCAAGTAGATTGACCGGGTCTCCACATCTAATGAGGATCGCATATTATGATCGTGCTGAGAAGATTGTTACGGAGGCGGTCGGGGAGGATTCAAGGAAGGATATAAGGCGATCATCGAGAAGTATCGTTGCAGGAAAATTTTAATGCCTTATGAGAGCTTTTTTTTAATTATTCATTTAATCGTTTTTTAGATAAGCTGTGATAAGAAATGGATTGTATGGAATCATTTCCGATAGAATCTGGCTGATTCAGTGTTGGGTGATATTACTTCATTTCCCCCCTTGATTCAAAGATGCTATTAAGGCGCCACCTCAAAAACGACAGACGACAATTTGGATCTAGAAAGTTTAGTCTAGGCCACTACTCGGCAACCTTTGAAGTCAGAAGAGCCTAAAATTGAAATATTTCAAGTTAATCAGTATAGCAAGAAAACAATTTGCATACGTGCCAAATTTCATGAAAAAACATGAACATTCTTCGAAATATTTCATGTTTCACATTGATTTTATAAAACTTTAAAACCTCTTTCTCCTCTTTTAAAATTGGGGAGATATAGAAATAGATACTGTAAATGGTCGGCCTTAAATCAGACTTAGCTGAGTATCGTAAGGAAACTCTGGAACAACTGAATTTGAATCTCGTGTAATTCATATACGGTCCCATCGGCCAAAGTGAGCAGCGAAGATGGATCAAAGTAATTCATATACGAGATAGAAATCGGAGCGTGTTCTTGTTTATGAATATCGAAGACTTCTTTCTTTCATAAGGCAATTGTGCCTAAAACTCAAGTTTCTTGATAAAATACGATGATTTTCATTTACCGTATCAATTAAAATGCAACACTTTGTTCTGTTAATAACTTTAATGCCTTGATGGAAATTGATGAAATTTTTAGCGAAGTTACCCGGTAATGCAATGTTTATATCTGCAAATTTTTGTGAAGTTCTGTCAAGTGGTTTTTGGGATAGCGTTCAAAGGAGGAATTTTTCGACGTAAATTTAAGGCAACACATAAGCCATCTATAATGCATACTTTGAACCACCTTTTTAAAATCAAGGCTATTTTTTGATACGTTTGCTGTTTCCTGAAGCTTGACCTTCAAAATAACTCAAAATATTGAATTTGGTCGAAGTTATAACAAATTTAGCCGAATGTCCCCCTTTGGCACAAAAACAACATATTTGCCTTTTTTATCATTTTTTTCGAATACACTCCTTACTTTTCAAAGGTATCATTTGAAAAAAAAAAAATCTGGGTCATAAAATTTTCACAAAGGTTATTTAGATGCTTAATTTTTTTTTGTATAAAATGAAAAATAAAAATAAACCAGCAAGATATTTTCTAAAAAGAATGTTTTATCCAATTGACCAAAATGTGTACCTTGCGTGAAATTTTTTAATGCCGATGCCATCAGAAGATGCTGATTTTGGGGCACTTAAACTTTGCTGAACAAAGTATGTTGTTTGTACCAACATGTAAAGAGCTATTAACGATTCAATTCATTATTAAAAATCACAATTTAGGATATTTTTTATTTGATTTAAATTCAAAAATTACCTCAAATCGACTCAGTCTATTGAGATTCATCTGAAGATTGTTATAATGATTTCAAAATACGAAATCTGAATTTTATGTACATTATAGACATTATATAAACATTATAATTCAAGCTTTCGTTCAGCTGCAGAACTCGGTGAGAAATCAAAACACAGAAACAACATCATCATGCGAGGATGAGTGAAGTCAACCATAGTCCAACTAAAAGTAGTAGTAGTGCTAGTGAACGACATATCAGCAGCAGTATTCTAGTTAAAATAACACCAACCCCCGACGGAGAAAGTATCAAAACCGAAAGTACGGCAATTTCTCCAGACTACCCCACCCATCCGGAAGACCTTGCTGAGAATCCCATTCGGAATGGACGCCTTCCGGCAGGCATTGTGCTACATCCGACTACCCTCAATGTTCTACTGCCAAATTTCATCGAACAAGAACAGCGAGCCAGTTCTCCTTACATCAATCAGAGTCAGCTTCTGGGCCAGGAACTAAGAACGATTCAGTCGAGCCCGTTAAAGAAAGCCAGACGCTACAGCCAAGATTCGCAACTTCTACGGACCGTGTCATGGAACAGCAGTGAGGTAAGACTAGAGTTTGACATGTTACAAAATTTTGATGATTTTTTCAAAGATCAAATGTTCTACACCTTAAACTTTGCAAGTCATGCAAGGAAACCCCTCCCCCCCTCCTCCCAAGGCTAAAAAATGGAGTTTGAATGTGAAGCGATCGATGATCCACCACCAAACCGAAGGTTTTCATCTTCTGCTAAATTTGTCCGAACGATCCTTTGCTGATATTGTTATTGAGGCATCACGAAGGGGAGATAATAATAAATAATGCAAATAATTTAACAAAACCTCTTACCAACAAAATTGTATACAATCTAAATTTAACATAATCGAAAATTCGAATTAGTTTACATAAACCACTTGAAAAAAAACACAAAAGATGAAAAATATCCTAGCTTCCACAGTTTGATTTTTGCACTTGAATTTGTTTAAATTTATTTACTTCCCTCTTCGGGTTTTTCTAAAATTGAGAAGGGGGTGACAGAAGAAGAAATTGCTATTTGTTCCGGCCTTATTGAAGACCTTTACATTAAAAGCCTTGTGTTTTAAGTAGGTAGTTGAGATATTTACTTTTCACAATGCAGTTTTTTAACTGGCCAATTTCAGCGGCTAGACTACGCCGCCAGGAGTTTCTGGGCCTGCCTCTTCTTCGATGCCCATCTGGACTTCAGTCAAGCGCCTCTCTTCAAATCTCGTTCTCGCTGCGTGTGCCCAATCCGTCTCCATGTCTCCACTAACGCTCCCGAATCTCGATCTCTGGCGCTTTTTGATGACACCGGCGATGTATATGTAGATGCATAAGCGCAACAAGTTTCGCACCCGTACAACTATACGGATTTGACGTTTGAGTTGATATTTCGGATACACGCAAACGCAAATCGGACTTCTCTGATCAGGGTTTTAATGTTTTTCTTGGTACCACCATCAGGCTTTATCTGGCTACCAAGATACTGGAAGCACTCCACTTTATCTACCTGTTGCCCTGCTACCACGAAATTGGAGGAATTTTCCATCGACGTGATCTTTACGACATTGACTTTGAGACTTGCTGCCTTGGAGCTTTCGATGAGGTTGTAGAGTTTGCAATGCATGTCTTGTTGTCTTTGGGAAAGCAAAACAATATCATCTGCCAAGTCAACGTCGTTTAGCTGCTCCATAGTCAAACGATTCTACGGCAATCCTCTGTTTGATCTACAGTCAATCGATCCAGTCAAGATCGTACGATGTCAAGTACGATGAGACTCGGAAGTCGGAACTGCGCAGTCAAACCACGTCAAACCTGGCACTAATAAGGCGGGTCATATAGTAATAAAATATCTCTAATGGCGACGGCTCTTTCTCCCTATTCGGCAAGGAAATTTGTCCAGGCTCTCTTGTCTCGTCCGCAAGCTCGTTCAACTGCCATTTCCAGCTCCGCATATCTTAAATGGGCGGCTGCTTTTACTGGCCCGGTACATGCCTACGCAATTCCGACTTTCGCCTTTCTCCGACCATCGCCCATCCTCCAAGTTTCATCCGACATCCATTCACATCTTCTTCCACACAATTTACCGAGAGTACTTTGGCATGACGTGATAATTGTCCTTGATTCCAGTCCAGTTCTTAGACAGTTCGGGCTGTCGGCAATTCCGAGGCTCGGGATTCAAGCAGTTCAACGCGTGCCCTCTTCACCTCTGGATTCTCCAGCCGGCGAACGTCATATCGACAGTATCGACATCCGCCTTTCTCATCTCGACGCTGGAAACGCGCAACTCTTAGGTAGTCGTATCTCACCAAGGACGAGGTGATGGTGAAAGAGCGATCCACCGATCACCATGTTGTTGTTGCCACAAAATTCTACCAACAGCTTTCCGTTTTCGCTCATCTTTCCTAGTCCATGGCGCTTCATGATGCGCTCAAAGTCCTATTTATCGGAGCCAATCTTTGTATTGAAGTCACCTAAGTGGATTCGACTGTCACCTTTCGGAATTCTCTCAACCACGATTTTCAATTGACTGTAAAACTGCTCTTTCTCTTGCAAATCGGCAACGTTATTTGGCGCATAACATTGGACCTTTGTAAGAAGGGTTTCCAATGTGCCTGATTTTTCAGGATTTGCCTGATTTCTGTATGATTATGGAAATGATATGTTTGAAAAGAAGAATGAATGTTACATACTGAATATTGAACGAGTGCTAGAAAAAACTGATTCTTTACACTTGACATTGGATTGGAGCCTTTCTTAACTGTTTTTAACTGTTTTGGATGAAGGTATACGTTGTTATTTGAAATACTAAATCTGAAGTTTTAAAATGCGGAATCTGTCTTCTGCTCATTTTTTCAATCTAAAATCGCTTCTTACCCCCTGCATATGAACCAAATACGTATGATTTTGAAATATTTTCTACATTCTTTTTGTTTGATCTTTTACTATAAAATATTTTAAATTTTTTGATTGCGTCAATCAATAATTCAATTTTCAATCATTAACCCCCACAAAAATATCAAAATTGTAACCCAAGTAACAATTTAAGTTTTATTCCAACCTTAACAGTCCGCTTTCCTAAAACTACTTTATAAGCCAAAGCGCATTCTACGCTATTAGCACAACTACTTTAAAGCTAACATATGGCCAATATTATTTTGTTAAAGTTTTTAAAGCTTATTCTATACGCTATAATAAAACATCCAACAGAATAGTTGTATTCGACCTTATAGACATAGCCTTAAGAAACCTTTCAGAGCTCTTTTAAGACTATCCACAGCTCCTTTAAAACTACGTCAAGGAATCTGATAGGAATTTTACTGTGGCAGCTGTGGAATCTGATAGAAATTTTACTGTTGGAGCTTTCTGTTCCGCTTTTTTTGTCGGGTTATCACTTACTCTCTCAAGCATTTGGTGATTGGTAAAGATTCCATTTGAAATATTTTAAAAATATTCTCATTTTAATTTTCAATCTTAGCATGAAACTTCCTGCAACCTCAGATTTCTGGTGGTTGAGCTGTTTTTTAATTGAAAAAAATAATTTAAGGAAAATATAAATTTGCTCAAATGATGCAATTTTTATTATTTTAAGAGGAGAAATCACCGTGAATTTGTTTTATGAAATGAATTTGCGGCTTTATCGGTGAGGGTTAAAGAGTTGAAATGAAAGACGGATAGAAGATCAGAAGAAAATTCTAGGGTGGTGAAAAGAGCGAAGAGCATTTGAAATAGAAGCTTGACCACATGCTAAATTCTTTGTCCCGCATCAATTAACTGTATTGAAGAAGTAGTACCCAATAGAGAAGGCACTACATTTTTCGATACAGTTAATTATGGATGGTTCGACCGCCATGTGAGTGTGCACATGTGCCGAACGGACAACTCTTTAACCCTCACCGATAAAGCCGCAAATTCATTTCATAGATGCAATTTTTGTTTTGCATTGAAATTTATGACCTATACAACAAATAGTACCACCAACATTGTCAAAATTGTTAAAAATGTCTAGTTTATATTATTAAAGTATAATTTCCATCAAGATGGCGTCAGTAATTTCGATTCAATTTCACAATCAATATGGTGATCAGTTAATTAATATTGAAAATCTTAAGGCAGTTGTAAAACAGTGTTAAAATGGTTTTATGCCGGTTAGAAAAATGTTGTAATAAAGCAATTTCAATTAACAGTTTTAAAATGGTTTTAAGAGACCTTGAATCACAGATTCGTTTGACGTTTCCCTTAATGGAATACACGCTCATGATGGATTCATCCTTTTTTGAGGAAGAGGAGTTTTTGCAAAAAATAAGAACATTTGCTTGGCAAAAGGCATTCATACAACTTTTTGTTTTGTTTCCTTTTGGCTATGATTAGAGGGTGGTCAATTATCTTTAAATACCAAGTAGGTATTGTTATCAAATAATCTCAGACTGTTATGGAATAGATAATTTACTGTCATCAAAAGCCTGGCCTCAAAGCTAAATAATAACCCGCATAAATGAGAATTATAACCAAACGATTGCTGAAATTGTCAAACGACAATTTATGAAACGTAAAAAACGTTTAGCAAACGATTATAGAAATTGTAAAATACATTGCCTGAATCGTGAATTCCGAAAAGATTGAATTTTAAATCTGTAGTTAGGTTATGTAACTGTTTAAATACTGTTTATTTTTTATTTACATAGTATTCCGTCTCACGACATAACTTGACGAACATAATTCCTAAAATTCACTCGGTTCATAGCAACCGTTCTCCAATTTCTCGGGCACCCCACGTTCGCCAGATCACGCTCCACTTGGTCTAACCACCTCGCTCGTTGCGCCCCCGCTCGTCTTGTTCCTACCGGATTCGTAGCGAACACCTGTTTTGCAGGACAGTCGTCCGGCATTCTCGCAACATGTCCTGCCCAGCGTATCCGGCCAGCTTTCACCACCTTCTGGATACTGGGTTCGTTTAAATACTGTTAAAACAGTTGTATGGGAAAACTTTTCTGCAAACACTATGCTAACGGTTTAGGAAACGCTATTAATTATAATATGCAACATATCAAACTATAATGGTTATTGTTGTAATTGGAAGCGATAAAACGATTCTATAAAACGTGCCTCGGTCGGATATTTTGCTTACGATAACCAGAACTGCGTTACGCTTTAAATAAATTGTAATTTTCAATGATCGACCAATGCTTGTGGTCTTCATACTGAATATATCATCTGAAACTTGTGGAGGTTGATGAAAGCTTAGAATGAACATTTTCGCTAGTGATGAAGCTCAATTTCTCCGTCTTTGCTGAGGAGAAGCCGGTGGCTGCAGTCTTCTAGAAATTTTCAAAGGCGTTTTATCCGGAAAGAATTTTGTTGACTCTGGATTGGATGACTTAAATATAGATTAACTTTGCATTGAGAGACAGAGATGGATAAATACAACAAGTACTTATTTCGGCGAACTTGTAAATTAATTGTCTTATACATTTATTCTTATCAAATTACAAAAAACGTTTATTCACAGTGTGCTTTTATTCAATCCATAAGAATTGAGTGATTAATGATGTGGACTGATTTGCGGTTGTTTTGAAATTTGAATGCGGATGCAACAAAGTTGTTTTTATTTTTCAGATGAATTTGACTGTTTTAATTTATATCATTTTGATAGCCCGTTTTTCTCAATTTTGAGTGATAATTCTTTCAAAACAGATTATGCTATCTCAAAAAGAGGTAAAAAAGTTTTAGCGTGTATACGTTCTTCTCGATTGTCAAATTATCTGTCACTTAGTTTTATCATGCCTACACTGACTGTTTTTCAACTTGGCTTGAAGGCTAGTTTTAAAAGCGCATTGAGTGCATTTTAAAAACTGGTACCTAAGCTCTAATAAAAACAGGAAAGTACACCCAAAATAATTTTCACTTAAAAAATAAGTGACATCTGTAGTAAATTCTCGCCGTACGTAATTTCATTTGAATTTTAAGTGATGGGTCAAGTGAATTCATTTAAGTGACCGGTCAAGTGAATTACACTATGACGTTCGAGTGAAATTTATCTGAATTTCTTAGCAAGTTTCTAGTTAATTATCTCTCGCGTTTTTAAATAAAAGAACATTTATAGAACACCTCTTCGATTTCAAATACTTACATTAAGCTTTCGCCATACATTTATTGATTGGAAAATTCCATCGTAATCCCAAGGCAGATCGGTTACTGCGGCTAGTGCGACTTCTAAATCTTCCCTGCTGCAAACCAGAAAATCTGTCCAGTCTAACCCACAAGCTGAAACATGATAACACCTTTAAATAACTTTTTCTTACATCACGTTTAACACAAACTACCGCCAAAATCGCCTAGTAAAGAATTGGGAAAATCCAAATCCAGCATAAGCTTTAAACGCTGCTCTTTGGAATTTGCCATTTTGAACTCTGAAAATAAACACAATCACAACCCGACATTCACTTGAAATTCAAGTGAAGGGGAAGTGAATATTTTTTCTCACTTCAAATTCAAGTGACGACTGAAGTGAATGTGGATGAATTCACTTGAAATTTAAGTGACTGCCAAGTGAAATGTACATGTCGCACTTGAATGGAAGAAAATCACTGGATCCTTGTTTTTAAGTGAAAAATCATGTGTATTTTAAGAGTGAATTTGGGTTCAGTGTATGTGTTTTATTGATGCTTAAGCAATACTTTTGCAACGTTTTTACAACACCCTTAAGATAGTGTTTCATTCAAGTTTTAGCAAAACTTTCAGGGCTCTTTTAAAACACACGATAAATGAAGCATTTCCTATGTTACAACAGAACCGTTTTTAAAATTTGATGCCATGGAAAAGTCTTCATAAAACAATATTAAAACTCAAAAAAGCCAATTGGCTTAATCTATGTTACTTGGGTAAGGAGACTTGAGCATTTAGCCAGGCTGCTATAATTCTTAGCAAAAATCAAACAAAATCTGAAGATAAAAGGTCAATTGATTTTTAGCCATAAAAGTTCTTATTTCACAATTTATAAGTTTCCGACAAAGAGAATCCTGAAAGATTGTCTACTACCCTATAGTCATTACATACTAAATGGCACAATTTTTAGATTAAAGCAATTTTTTGAGTCCTTTTTATCAGGCCATTCATGAATTAATGCTAATGCTAAGCAATGATCAAGATCTTTTCAGATGAAAAATATATCTTTTTGGACTCTAGGGATTGTGGAGTATATAGACGAAAAGGAAAAGTTACACAAATCAATAGAATGTTCACAGCAAATTGTGTTTTGCTGAAAATCAGCAAATTTTTGCTGGATTTTGTCCCGCTGGATTTCTACCAAAATTTCCAGCAATTTTGATTGCTGAAAAATCCAGAAAACTTGATTACTGGAAATCCAGCAATCTCAATAACTGGAAACCAGTTATCTTAATTGCTGGAAACCACGATTTTTTCAAAAAATCAGATTTTCTTGGATTCTAAATTAGATTTAAAATTTTAGCCCGCATGGTGTACATCATGCTTCATCTGAAATAAAATTATAAATTATTAGATTCCTTAACGAAATATTTTATCTCTTCGAAAAAAATATACCTTTGGTTTGAATGCTTCATCACTAGAAGTCAAACACTTTTTCGCGCGCAACGAAAAATAATTAGCAAAAACAAAAACAAATTCGAATTTGACAGATCGATTGCTATTTTTTCAGCAATGAAGATCAAGTACCTACTGGATAAATCAGCAAGACGGAGAATGTTTGCTGGTTTCCAGCAAAAATGCGGATTACTGAACTTTTCCAGCAAGTTTGTTTTGCTGAAAATCAAGAAAAAAATTTATTGTTTAGATAGAATAAATCATCCACATGCATTCAATGCAGAAAAGATTCTGAACGATAGTCTTCTCTTTTATCACTTTTAATCCAGAGAAAAAAAAACCCATCGATTTCCCGCCCATTTCTCTGACGCTCGGGTATTTGACGCTTTAAAAAGTGGGTATCAAGGCTGGGTAACCCAGCTCATTAGAGCTTATTAGGGCACTATTCTTGTATCGGAAACATCGGAAAAGGTAAACCCGTTAAAGTCTAAATTGGTTCAGCAGTTTTCACTGCTGCCAATCGAAAGGAAAGAGTCTACCTTGAATTCATTTCGGAAGATCAAGACAGGGATCAATTGAACCCATAACATACAAGTTATCACCGTATCAACCGACACCACGTGAAACCACACGGCTGCAGCCAATCAGCAACGCACCGGGAACCAAAAGCGCACACGAACACAGTAGCACATTTTATGCTGACGCTAGCGGCTCGTGTAGACACCAACATTCGTTGGTGACGACACCTTTTAATTGTAAGCAAAACATGTGTACAGTTGACATTTGGGATAATAAATCTAATAAAGTTAGTCTTTGGTTGACCGTCAAATTGGTAGCAGCTTATTTTCAAAAAGTCTATCACGGCCAAAGATTCATCACTTACACTATGGAAATATTTTTCTTTAAAAAAAACATGCCATATTGGTAACAGCGAAGAAAATTAAAGATCTCGAGAATTTATTGAGGTCCTCGAAGAATTCTATCGGACTTACTGCGCGATCATAATTACCCACTTAACCATAATTGTCTCCAAAGATATAGAAGACAGAAATAAGGTTCTTAAGAAATGCTCCATAATGGTTCGGCAACCATCTTCGATCAAATGCGTGTGTTCTTTGTGAATTGAGCGAAAGGGTCTTGGTAGGTACTTCGGATTCTCAAAATCCGAAATTCCAATATTCAGAAATAGTATTTCAATTGATATTGATTCCTAAGGTTAAAATCTAACTACGCCAATAAAATTTTCTTCTGTTGTCATCATAGGACTTCTCCAAGCGTCATTCAAAGGATTCTCTTACAGACGTCATATCATGCGTCAAACTTTGAAAACCCAAAAAATAGTGCGTTCATTGTTTTTGAGATTGTTTTTTTTTTCTCCTTTCTTTCTTTGTACAGATAAATAACCAGAACGATCAGAATCAATTATTCATGCGACACAGCACCGACAACATCCAGACTATTAATAGTTTTCCGTGCTGTAGCAACTCGAATGCCAGCAACGGCATGAATGGAGGATTGAACCCATATTCGAATCACAACGGGAGCAGTAGCAACAACAGCAATGCGAATGGCGGTTCGAACAAATTCCACACCGCTCGAACGACAAGCATGAATGCTGAATTAGACACGCATGGAACAATCTCGACGACGACGTCTTTAGACTACACGAACAACAATAACAGCAGTAGTAGCAACAACAAACACGAAAGCAGTCATCATGGGATAATATCCGAGGATTCGAACGCCGGTTTTTACCAAGGTCAAACTGAATCGGCGGCCGGAGATACGGACCACTTAAAATTAAGTATATCTACCACCGATAAAACACTTTCGGCTCTGGATGATATTATGGAAAGTCCTCTGCTTAAGTCACCGGTAGAAAAATGGCTCGAGGCACAGGACAAGGCCATCGAACAAATGAAAGTAATCGACGAGCACAATAGAAGGTATGCTATCCTATAATTTACCATCAAAAATTCAACTTAGTCCCTTAACATCCAATTGGCGTTCAAATCCATCTTTGGAAAATAACGCATGACTTAGTCCCGCTATTTACAGCAAAATATTTGGTCCCAAGATATCGGATAGCGAAAACATCCCGGGCACCCCAATGGATTCGTCGGATATTGCGTCAGAGATCAACAAGAGCTTCAATTCTAGCACCGTAAGTTTGACAAATGAGCGTCGCAGGTCATCGACCAAGCTTATTGGGGCGGGAATGGCAGCAGGTCGTGACGGAAAAGATACCCAGGGCCGCAACAGTATGGGAGGGACAAGTTTCCGAAGCAAAAGGCGTAAAACCTCGGAACAATCCGACAACACTCGACGACCAAGCAAACAGGACAAAGAGGTTTCCAATGTGATGTCATAGCTGCTTGAAGTTACTAAATAATTGAGTGTTCCATTTTTTCAGGGACTAGATCCAGAGTCTTTGATGTTCCGTGACGGCCGTCGTAAGATCGATATGATTTTGTGCTACGAAGAAGACGACACCGGGGTGATGACGGAATTAGAAGCACTCAAGCGGCATCAGAGAAGGGTGTTTCAGGAGAACCTTCTCAAAGAGGGGCTGGAGTTCGAGGTGGAAGATAAATCACAGGCCTTCGATGAGAAGACCTTTTTCGTTAAGATTCACATTCCATGGCGGACGGAGTCACGATATGCCGAAGTCATGAACCTAAAGCTGCCGGTAAAGCGGTTTATCACCATTAGTGTAAAGGTGAGCTGCTAGAATAATTAAACAGGTTCTCACTAAATAGGGGAGATACGGGCATAATGACCACCTTAAAGAGGGTGCTTGTTTAACCATAGAAAACAGCATTAAAGTGTGAGTTACCTCATTGTTTAGTATTCAGACACTAAATAAGCCAATTTCCTAACTGGCTGAAACTTGGAAAAGTTAACAAAAACGTTTTAAAATACATTTTGATTTTTTTTTTCGCCGAAAGCTTAAAATCAGTCACTGTAAGCTAGGTCAGGCAAACATATAATCACTGTAACATTTTTTATTACTTTTCGGAAAAAAAACTGAGGATTTAAAAAAAAAATTGTAATCGTTTAACACAAAAACTCATAGGCGGTCAAATCCCAACTTTGCCTTTTCTAGCAATCATATCCTTCTTTACCCTATTGGGCGGTCAAATCGATCGTCACGTACCAAAACGCTCAGCAGCCTCTGACCTACGTGCTCCCTGGGTCACGAAAGAGTTGCGACAAATGAAAGCACTTAAGAACAAAGCCCTCCGCTACTACTTGAGGCACAAGTCTCTCCACGCCAAAAACCAGTATCGCAAACTTAACGCAGCTTATAAAAAAGTATGCACGCGTTGTTACCAGGGCTACCTTCTCCGGATTCAGCATGGTTTTAAAACTAGACCCAAATCGTTTTGGCAGTACATTAGGGACCAACGGAAAGAATCGGGCTTACCGTCCTACATGTTTTTGGAAGACAAGTCGGCGACCTCGGACCTTGATATTTGTAACCTCTTCGCTGACAAATTCCGTAGTACTTTTGATTCTGGTTCAATATCCACGGACCAGTTGACTTTTGCGGCTAGTAACGTCCCACATCAGAGCACTTCCTTTCATCACATCGTAATCGATGACGATACCATCTTGAAGGCGACTGCTAAGCTGAAATCCAGTGTCTCTGCAGGTCCGGATGGCATTCCAGCGACTTTTCTAAAACGCTATATATCACATATGCTGACTCCTATAAAGCGAATCTTCCAATCATCGCTCACGGAATCCACGTTCCCTTCCATTTGGAAAGAGGCTTACATGTTTCCGGTCTACAAAAAAGGTGACAGGAGGAACGTTAACAATTATCGCGGTATTTCTGCCCTATGTGCGATCGCCAAACTGTTTGAGCTGGTTGTATTAGATCCATTTTTCTCGTATTGCAATTTTTATTTCTCTAACGAACAACATGGATTCATGCCCAAACGCTCTACGACAACAAACCTGTTGACGTTCACATCTTCCGTGCAAGACAGTTTTGCCATGGGATCTCAAACCGACGTAATCTACACCGACCTGATCGCAGCTTTCGACAAGGTAAACCACAAAATAGCCATAGCCAAACTAGATCGTATCGGTATTTGCGGCTCTTTACTGGAATGGTTCCATAGCTACCTGCACAGCAAGATAAATTCGTGTAAATTTAGATCGAAAACGATGCACGAAAACGGAATATCGATTTCGATGTAAAATTCTATCACGGTTTATTTTTTTTTCCAGAATGTAATTTTTGAGGCGTGTAAATTTAGATTGAAACCAATGCACGAGATCGGATCACAAAAGCCGTCGTGTAAAAATACACAGGGATGTAAATTTTTAAATTTATTATCGTAAATATTGTAATTTTTTAGCTAAATATTCAGGTTTTTTGCTTTTGTCTTTGAATGAATACGCCCACATGCATTATTTTTAATTCACATTTATTTACAAAACTGAAAATTAAAACACCATCACGGAAAGCGTCAAGCTGGAATTGTTGTTGCATCCGATGATTCCCAGCACGCGGATGTTTTTACAGTTCAGCGTCATCAGTATCCTCGAATGGTTCCGGAACATCATGATCTTTCGGTCAGCACTTGGACACTTTAATTGATCTGACAAAAAGATTGTCCGGATAATAACTGTCCGGATAAATATCAGCCTTTGCGAAAATATCTGACCTTGCTGTAATGCAGAAAAAACTAGTCAGTTTCAACCGCATTCTTCATTTCACGTATACTTACGACTTTAAAAGACTCTAGAAGTGCTGCTGTAGGTAGCTACGCCTTTGATCCACTCGTTTCCGAATAATTTTTCGACTTGTTTACTTTGTGCGCAAACTAACGAAATATAAAAAGGCAGAAGTTAAATATTTGCATTCAGTTTTAAATCAAACAGATCTAACTTTACACGGTTTGTGACATAAATTTCATTGACCGGTTGATTTTTGCACGACGCAATGTAAAATTACATCAAAACAGTTTATTTCTATCCTATTTTTGAAAAAAAGTCTAATATTACATCAAAAGGAGTTTAAAATTACATCTTTTTGCAATTACACTCAAGAAAAAATAGATCACTCGTTTTTTTAGATTCCGTGTACTTTTAAAAATTTTTTGCTGTGTGGTAGGACGGAAACTTATTGATCAAGTGAATCATTTCCCAATCAATTCCCTGCCTCTTCTGGAGTACCTCAACCCATCATATTCCTGATCTACTTCAACGACGTGCTGCTGCTTCTCGATGGACCAAAACTGGCGTATGCCGACGACTTGAAATTGTTTCAATCCATCAACAGCCCCGAAGCTGTCAACGTCTTGCAGAGCCAGTTTAACATCTTCGCCGCCTGGTGTGTTGTCAATTGCCTTCCCTTGAATCGCAACAAATGTACGGTAATTTCGTTTTCACGCAAGCGGGTACCGCTATCGGCTGATTATTTTTTTGGACATGAGGCAATTGCACGAGTTGAGCATGTGAAAGACCTTGGTGTGATCCTGGACGAACGGCTGGATTTCAAGATCCACACAAACTACATTGTCGATAAAGCTTCCAGATGCCTGGGTCTTTTATTCCGCATGACAAAAGACTTTAAGGATATTTATTGTCTCAAGAGTCTTTACTGCAGCTTGGTTCGATCGTCGCTCGAATATGCCTCGGCTGTATGGTGCCCCTACTACCAAAATGGCTCGAAGTGTATCGAGGCCTGCGCTTCGCTCTCCGGAACCTGAACTGGCAAGACCCGTTCCGACTCCCCAGCTACGAAAGCCGCTGCCGCCTTATCGACATCGACACGCAGCAGGCCCGCCGGACCGCAACACGGGCCTCTATTCTTGCCGATCTGCTTTCGTCTCGAACCGACTGCCCTGCACTGCTAGAAGCAATCCAACTCAGCGTGCGATCCCGAGGCTTGAGGAATCGTAATCTTCAGCTCTTTGCTCCTCTCCGACAGAATAACTACGGAGCTAATACAGCGCTAATTGGTGCAATAAGGACGTTTAACCGCTTCTCAGATCATTTTGATTTTGAAGTTTCGAGGGAATTATTCCGAAGAAGAATCCTTAGTGCTTTAAGTATAGTATAGGGTGAATTCCGTGTAATTGTAGTTTGTCTTTAATTTTTAACCTATCATTTGGATCAATATGTGATCTGTTGATGAAAAATAAACAAATAACAAATCCCTCTTTGCCCTTTTGGGCTGTCACACACTTCTTTACCCTGACGGGCAATCGGATCCTTCGTTGCCTAACGGCTTTGTATGACCAGTGATGAGTTACACTCAAGCACTTGCCCCATTCTTCCCTCCACCCTGAGGGGGAATGCCAAAACACTGGCATGGATCGCCAATGTGGAGTCCCGGTTCTGGACCTTATTGAGGTCCAAATTCAGACTACTCCAACCGACTTGATTACTGACTTGACCCTGTAGAGGTAAGTTGTGCTAGCGATTGCTCATCATCGTCGGATGAATTCGGTTCTTTTACCTGCCTGTATTTATGGTGAGAGCGCAAAGACAACATATATCAAGATGCCACAACCCCTATTTTCTACACCTACAGCCGGGATCTGTCCTAAAGCAAAACGTCGGATGGGAGACCATGGGAGTTATAAGCAAACACTATCGACATCAGGTCCTCCATAGAAGAGTTAAGATTAGTTAGGGAGCTTTTGGAAAACTTTTGCAAACTGCCATACATTTGTCCTAACTACAAAACGTCAAACATTTACCTGGCATCGCGGATACAGACATTCCTCGGCAATAATCTTCACGGATTCATTTTGAATTTAAATTCTTCAAATGCACAGCTCATTGGTGACCTATCAACTTAAAGAGTAATGACAAATGATCACTATTTAATCGAGACATGTGCTGATATAGGTACTGCGCAGAAGTAGGTAAATGCGACCGAAATCTTTGTTCCAGATTTGCTACAGTCTCTAACTTCTTTGCAAAGCAATCATAATCCAATTGTTCGCTGACCGCTTGCCAGGTATTGGCATCATACTCATGTTGTGCGTCGTGTTCGAATCTTGGTAAATTGGTGTTTGGTTTGGATGTCTCATAGCGTAACGGGTAGAGTCGCAAGTTCAATTGACCGTATCTGGGTTGTTAGTTTGGTAGTTTTTTTGCAATGCAAAAAGACATATCCCTATTCACCAGCTTTTCACTTTTTGCATTACAACATACGATGCAAAAATACCCCAGTCCCTGAGAAATTCAAACATGATATTTCACAGAACAATGCACAGTATCGACCATTGAGCTACTTCAAATGTGACCTCCATTTTCTAGAGCCCTTCCCTCCTTATGTGCTGGAGCTTACGATTCTGAAAGGTTAGCACAGGTACTGGTACATATGCTATGTGGTTTTGAGTAACTTTAGTATAGTAGTAGTTAATTATATCCAGTAAACGCACCATTGAAAACGTAGAAACATCCCAAAATGATTGTTTTTGACGATACTAAGATAAAATATTGTCAATTATCGAATACTTGATAATAGATCATCTTAGTAACGTCAAAAACCGTCATCATGTGCCTTCAGGTGTGCGTACGGAAAAAGTTTCCACACTTGAGGCAGGCCCTGGGAAGAAACTGTAACTTGCAGCGACTTAGCATATTGCCCAGGTTATGTGGATGTAGAGGAAACACCCGATCATGTGGTATTTGTCTGTCCGAGGTTAGCGGCGGTACGTACTTCCATATTTGCCGCCTGTGGGCCCGATACGACAGCAGACAACGTTGTACAGAGGATGTGTGCGGATTCCAACACTTGGCATGCGGTCAGCGATGAGTTCACCCGGATCGTGACTGCCCTGCCGAGGAGCTGGAACCATCGGCAGTCCGCGAACGGTGTAGGATGACTCCATCGACGGGGTTCATCTGAGTAGTGTGCGTCCGATCCCTTTATCGAAGCTACAAAGATAAGACATCATCTTCTGCGTAGTGGAGGTTAGAGGTGCGTCGCAAACCTGTGTAGGATACCCCAATGTCAGGGGATACCCACGGGTAGAGAGGCTCTCGATGCCGGGCGAGCCTCTCGAGTCGGTGTAGGATGTCGTCACCGTCGGGAAACATCCGAGTCGTAGCGTTCCAAGTCTCTTACGTGTGCCGTGACAGGCGCGAGTCCGGGACAAGCTGCTCTGGATCTGGCACACAAAGGGCAGGAAAATCCGCGGGACAAAAAATCCTAGGGTTGCCAGCCAAGGGGGATAAAGAAGACCGGACAACGGTCGGAGTAGACTGACCCCATCGATGGGGAGCTGTCGAGTAGATTGCGTCCGCCCAAGCAACCAAAAGTTCGGATAAAATTCCTCTATCAGGTTTGATCAGCTTAATTGAGTATGCTAATATAACTTCTTTTCAGCTCAATTTTTAAGTAGGTAAACGAACTTTAAAGTTGACAAAAAGTTCGCATAAATCGTCAAACAACTTCTAACCAGCTTCAAAATACACTTTATAAGCAGCATAAAAAATCGAAAAAAATACTCTTCCGCTCCTTCAATTGCCTTCTCAAGTCTGCTATTTTGATTCATATTAATCAACTATATTTGTTACTAACTCACATTACATTTAAAAAACATGTTCTTACCAAGCTTCGAACCTGAGCTCACTGCTTGAAAGTTGAGATCCATACTTATTGCCCTATATGAACATCATGAGTAGGCAACGATTTTACTCGATGTGATGATTTTCTTTAAAACGACTTTCAGGTTCATTATTTCTACTTAATTCCCACTTTCAAGCTGTTAAAAAGTTCTTCCGGAACTTAATGTGTACTTCATTGTTTCCCAAGTAACGATGTGTTTATTTATGCAAACACGTGTTGAAGTTCGAAAAAAGTAGATTTTAGCCTTTAAAGCTACTTCAAAGTTTCTATAATACGAAGTTGCTTTTGAACGCCCGTTGGAACTAATTAAAAACTTTCAAGTTTACAAAATAGTACAACATTGATTTTTTTACGAACTATTGAGCTGTACAAAGAGACTTGCAACCCTTTGATAGCTACTTGATTTTGAAAAAAATGAGAAGTACGTAACAAGTAGATTGTTTTTCTTCATACAAACTTTAAAGTTCCCAAAAAGTAGAAACAGAAACCAAAACAGTACTTTAAAGCTTTTTTTGAGTATTTGCTGAACTTGATAAAGAATGAAGTTCCATGGACCTCGAAAAAGCATTGTGAACAGCAAAAAAGTTCCACAGAACTTTTGTACAGCTATATATGAACTTATTAGTTCGTTCCTTAAGTGATATTCGAACTTTTGGTTGCTTGGGCGACCCCACGGTTTGAAGTTACAAAGATAAGGCAACACCTTCTGCCTAGCGGAGGCCGTGGGTGCGACGCGTTCGTGCGTGGGATGCTCCACCTTCGGGGAGTATCCGAGTTGGACGGTTCTCAATAACAGAAGCTGCGGGGATAAGACTTGACCTTCATCGCAGTGGAAATCATTGGGAAAGGGTTATTCCACGTTCGGAGAATACCCACGAGTCGGAGTAGGATGAGTTTTTCGTCGGGAATCATCCGAGTCGTTGCGTTAAGTCCCGCGCGTGTGCCGTGACAGGCGCGAGTCTAGATAAGCTCTCGATCAGGCACACGACGGGCAAGGTGGCAAACCTCGAACCCTGAAGATAAGAGGTCGGGCCTCGAGTCGTTAGAGGAGAGGTCAGGCCTCAAACCTTCAGGTGGAGAGGTTTGTGTGGTCAATCCCGAGTCTTTATGATAAGGGGTCGGGTCTCGAGTCGTAAGAGGAGGGATCAAGGCCCCCTTATCAACAAGAGAAGGGGTACAAGTGGTCACCTCGAGTCATTGCGAGGAGAGGTCAGATTTCAAGTCGTAAGAGGAGAGATCGGGCCTTGAATCGTGCAGAGGAGAGGTAGCCTCGAGTCGATGCAAGGAGGGGTCGGAACTCGAGTCGTTAGAGGAGAGATCAGGCCTCAAGTCGCGAAGAGGAGAGGTTTGTGTGGGAATCTCGAGTCATTGCGAGGAGATGTCGGTTCTCAAGTCGTTAGAGGAGAGTTCAGGCATCGAGTCATAAGGAGGGGAGGTTTTGCTAAAAGTGGTCTCGTTAATGAGTATTGCTTTGAAGCGCATTAGCGCGAATAGACCTCCCACTATTGAAGCATACACACTTAGAAAAATCCACGTAGATTTACATGCAACTACATGGGTAGAAAGGAATCGGCTATTTACCAGTGATAATACTGCACATCTCATGTAAACTCCCGGTAGCATTCAATGCTGTTGTTTACTGTACATTTACATTATTTTGCACGTCTCACGAATCCTATTGGACAGGGAGTGGTTTCGCAAAATAAAAAAGTCACCGGTTTTATGCAATAAAAATAGTTTTATTTCACATTGATCTGGAATGGACTGCAATCCGTAAAAAGGATTTACCACTTGGGTGATCAACTAAAAAAAGATGGCTACGCCGAAACGCTCATGGACCTATGTGACGTAGCAATCAAAACATTGAAAAAACCTGATTCTCACACGCGTGCAACGGTAGTCTTGTCCCCACATATAGGTTGACCACATTTTTTTTTTATTAGTTGTTAACCCAGGTGGTAAATCCATTTTACGGATTGCATTCCAAGGCACGGCGAGCCACCGCGTCCCCCCAGTTTGCTACTCTGGGTCCATGGGTGCAATTGGACGACTCATGATACAATGCTAAGGAACACTGTACCCCCTACGCCATAAAGTCCACCTGGGGCCACTGACCTTTGTTCCCACCTCGAACTGTTTGACACACTTTGCTTCAATAGTGGGAGGTCATTTCGCGCTAGTGCGCTCCAAGGCAATACTCGTTTCCGAACCCTCTGATAGCATAGCCTCATTCTAACACAACTCGATGCGCGACCCCTCCTCTGACGAGTTAGGACCCGACATCTCATCGTGTGAATGAGGTCCCCACGTAGCGCAACTACTAACTTTGTGAATCCAGTCCAAGATCCAGAAACACAAAGCGAGTTGTCGACGGCACTTTCTCTGTTCAAACACGCGGGTAGGGGGGGTAAGCCCCCTAGGCCACGTGTAGGACTCAGACTCCTCCGAACTCACAAATAGTGTTGACTTAAGTCACCACTCAGCGCAACTACCCGATCTTCAAGTCGGGCGCTTGACCACCCGAAGCGCAGATCGAGCTATAGAACGCCCTCATCAGGTCACACTCGCGGTTCGGGTGCAACAATTCCCGAAACGCGTGTCGAACCCTGACACCTCCGGCAAAATGTGCCTCTCAGACACTGACGTGTAAACACGTCCCTAGGTGATCGGCCCACCATTGGCCACCACTTTGCGCATCTACTCATTTTGCGAGACGGGTCTATACCCACCGAAGCGCAAAACAAGTTGGCGATCGCTCTCCCTCCGGTCGCATCCGCATATCAGGGTCATGACCCCCCGACAGCGTGTTGGACCATCACGCTCACACCCAAGTACTGGTACCTAAGTACCCGGGTGCACCACTTCTTCCGCGCGGGTTTGGCGGGACCCGTCGACGGCCTCTAGTGGGTTTGGTGTAGTTCTCTTGGCCGTACATCTGCAATACGCCGGACTTGCAGACACGTTTCCACTCTGCACCACGGGGAGGTGGAACTACGTCGCAGAGGTTGACCACATATGTAGGTGCATATGTACACATGCCCCGGTATTCTGATTTATTAACGACGACGAAATCGCTGCCCAGCTCACACTATTGAAGGCCTCGTCGATAAAGAATTAGAACCTTTTCATTATGGAAGAGAGCCATAGATTTCCCAGTGAACATTTTGGTCTGTATATTTCAGTTGTTTCTGAGATATACACACTTTTGTACAATCTGAATAAGTTGTATAGAATATTCTATATGAGCCTGTACGTACCAAAGTGGAGGCAATATACGGACCAAATTTTGCTCACCTTGAAAATATAAAACTTTGTATTGTGTTTTCAACAATTTGATAGCAACTTTGCTTTGCATAAAATCTTAGGATTGTACAACTTACAACTTTCTATTGCCTGCCCTACAATTTGATTACAATTTCTTTTGCAGGTAGCCTGAGGTTTGTACAACTTTCTTCGCCATTTAATACAATTTATTGTTACTGTATCCCAAAGCAATTATATTGTTCCTTTATTACGATTTTACTATGAATCGCCGTGAACATTAATACAATAGAATTTAATGTTTCCTGCGAAAAAAAATTGAACCATATACAACTTTATGTGTCTCTTTATCCTCAGTCTCGAACTCACAACGTTCCGATCCCTGTCCTTCGATACTTCCTCTGCGCCATTTCATGTTGATACTAACAAGCAAATTTGTTCATGTACAGTTGAGAGTTCCGTTTAAAAATCAGTTGATCGTATAAAATACCACTGACTGCATCATATCGGACTCCAAAACTATTTATAGACGCCGTTTTTTGAAATACAACTTTAACCTATCTCATAGACAATTCGATTACAATCAATAATTGTATTCAGCGCTGTGCGATCTTAGCTAGCTATTTACTGTACTGTTAAACAATTCGACAATCTGCAGATTGTTCAAATTCCATTATACGATGTTCTTACAATTACTGTACGACCTTTCATGGAAATAATATGTCATCATAGATCGCAAGCATGAAATATTGCTTAATTGTACAGTGGGACTAAACAACTTTAGTGATCTTTCTATACGGTTAACAAAATATTATCGTATATATTGAACTATACAAACCATAAATTATAAAATATAACTTGGTTAAGCTACAACATTATGTTTATACAATTCCAATCAAAACTGGATGCTTATACAATCTACAATGAACAATGCTTTACGATTTCTGGTTATCTGAAATCATTTATCACCGAACCGGATTTTTTTAAGCGTCGCCTGTGTTTTTGCAAACGCCGACTGTATGTGCCATTTTTTTTTTTTTTTTTCATTTTTATAATTTTTTTCTAAATTAAAACTGCCTTCATTTTTGCAACAAAATTCGTCCAGAATTTCGAAATTTTGCAATTGTTAACATAAGATGATTACGATATCACTAAGCATAGGAATTGCATTATTGACAATTATTTACCGATTAAGTTTTTCTCAATAAGTAACTTTGAATGACATGTATAAATAGATTGTTTAAATTCCATTGTACAATTTTCTCACAATTACTGTACGACCTTTCATGGAAATAATATGTCATCTTAGATCGCAAGCATGAAAGATTGCTTAATTGTACAGTGGGATTAAACATTGAGCTTTACACAATTCTACTGCCATTCAAAACAACTTTATTGATCTTTCTATACGATTAACAAAATGTTATCGTTTGCAATGAATTATACAAACCATAAATGATAAAATACAACTTGGTTTAGCTACAACATGATGTTTATACAATTCCAATCAAAACTGGATGCTTATACAATCTACAATGAACACTGCTTTACGATTTCTGGTTATCTGGGTTGCCAGTGCCAATTCTTTTTAGATCCAGTATTAAAGTAGTACTTGGGATTTTTTTTATCTACAAGATATTTTTGAATTTGAATTTTTAGATTTTAATGATTCGCTAAGCATTCATATTCAGTATAAGACTTAAAAACGCATCTTTTGTGATCAAAACATGTTCCCAGGAAGAGGAGTCCACCTTGCGCAAACATCAGAACAAGTGGCTAAGCTATTGGCGGAAGATGATGTCTCTCACAGAGTACGATTTCAGCCGTATAGAGAAGGAACCTTCGTTTTACTCGGCCACCTCAAGCGGCAACCCGGAGGAACAGTTCATTGTGAAAGATCGCTGCACCACATATAACAGCGCTCAGCGTAGCATGATTGTAATGCAAATTCTTATGAGAACTCGCTTCGACGAAACAGAGAAGGTGAACAACATCGGTATCAGACGACTGCTGAACGATCAAACGTATTTGGCGTGTTTTCCTCTACACGAAGGCCGGTACGACAGAAACCACTCGACGGGAACTGTATTCGACAGACGTTTGTTGTACTTGGAATGGGCGAGACCATCAAAGTGGTACAAGAAACAACCGTTATGTCTGGTGCGCAAGTACTTTGGAGATAAGATTGCTCTGTACTTTTGCTGGTTAGGTTTCTATACAAAAATGCTGTACGCTCCAGCTGTCGTAGGACTGTTTTGCTTTCTCTACGGACTAGCATCTATGGATTCCAGCGATAATATTCCCACGTAAGTTCCTACCGTTGTACTTATAAAGTAAATTTTTTCTGCTCATGTCTTGCTTTTTTCAGCAAAGAAATATGTGATGGCAGTGGCCCTGGTAATGTGACCTTGTGTCCGCTCTGCGATAAGGCCTGCAGCTATCAGAAACTCTCCGAATCGTGCCTTTTCGCACAGCTGACGTACCTGTTCGACAATCCATCAACGGTGTTTTTCGCCATATTTATGTCCTTTTGGGCTACCACATTTCTTGAGATGTGGAAACGCAAACAATCGGTGCTAGTATGGGAATGGGATTTACAGAACATTGAAAACGAAGAAGATATGCGTCCGGAGTTTGAAACCACCGTAAAAACCTTTCGAACGAATCCAGTGACGCGAGAAAAGGAACCCTTCATGCCAACATGGGATCGAGCTATAAGATTCTTTGCCACCTCCAGTGCAGTACTTTTCATGGTAAGACAATAAAGGTGTGATTCAACAATAATATCCAACGGGTTTCTTCTTTCAGATTTCAATCGTACTTGGTGCTGTACTGGGAACTATCATCTACCGGATATCGGTCGTGTCAGTAATCTACAGTGGAGGTGGAACATTTTTCCGAAAACATGCCAAACTCTTTACCACAATGACTGCTGCCACTATCAATCTTATCATTATCATGATTTTAACTCGTGTAAGTAACACAGTTAATCGGTTTAAGTTTAATTATTAATCTTTATTTTTATAAACATCCTTCCCAGATCTACCACAAACTAGCTATTCACCTAACTAATTTAGAGAATCCTCGGACGCAAACCGAGTACGAAGATTCCTACACGGTCAAGATATTCGTATTCGAGTTCATGAACTTCTACAGCTCACTCATCTACATAGCGTTCTTCAAGGGGCGCTTCTACGACTACCCGGGTGACGATGTGGCACGAAAGAGCGAGTTTTTCCGACTGAAAGGCGATATCTGCGATCCGGCGGGTTGTTTGAGTGAGCTTTGCATCCAGCTGGCTATCATCATGGTGGGCAAACAGTGCTGGAACAATCTGATGGAGTATTTCTTTCCGTGGGTGTTACAGTGATTGAAATCTATCGATAACGAAAAAAAAACATACATATTCAATCATTCAGGGCTTTCTACAACTGGTGGAGACAGCGGAAACACAAACAACTCACCAAAGACGAAACTCACCTGCACATGGCATGGGAACAGGACTACCATCTTCAAGATCCCGGACGATTGGCACTTTTCGATGAATATCTTGAAATGAGTAAGTAACGCGTCCTGACTTAGAGTTAGTTTTAATAAAAAAACGTTTAGCATCCATTTTTTTTATTTTTTATATATGTCGATCAACTTCTGAAGAGGTTCGCTAACTATCATTTTTGTCCATCCCGCGTACTGCATTAACGTTACATTTCAGTTGTACTTGGCCATAACGAAGCTAATTTTAACAGATCGTGTGCGTGTAAGAAAATGTAAACAAAATGGTGAAAATACTACGCAGCAAAACATTTCTAAAAGTATTCGGAATCTAAAACACGAATAGTCTAATTTTTTACAAGTGTAAATCGAAGAAGATGTAATTTTCAACTCCTTTTGATGCAATTTTAGTCTTTTTTCAAAAAGTGAATGAAAAAAAAATTGTTTTGCTATAATTTTACTTTCCGTGATGCAAAAATCAAGCGGTTAATGAATTTTAAATCACAAAGAGTGTAATTTTATATGTTTGATTTAAAATTAAATGGAAATGTGCAACTTGTGTGGCGCGCGTCGGATACAAAGTAAAAAGGAAATTATTCGAAAACGAGTCGTAGGCGTAGCTCTAGCATTTCCAGAATTCTTCAAAAGCTGGTAGGTTTATAATAATGTCATATTGAAACGTCCTCGGTGGTCGAATGGTTAGCGTGGTAAGACGGTAATCGCTGGTACACTGATGGCATGGGTTCGATTCCCATCTCGGTACTGGGTGTTTAAATGTTAATCTTAAGTTTTCCATGTCATTTATTCAGTCTGTAAAGCCTAAATCGGCTAAGACGGTGTATGTCTTTAAAAAAAAAGCTGTTGAAATTAATCAGTTTTCTCTCCATTGCACCAAGATCAGATTTTTCGCAGCGGCAGTGATTTTTCGGAGAAATTTTCGTCAGGCGGAGGTGACGCTGACCGAAAAATGATGGTGTTCTGGGACTTATCGAGGATCCTAGTGACGGCCATCTGTACAACATCACCGTGCAGGGAATCATCGGATGAAACAAAAATTGATGGTGTATATCTTTTAAGGTTGTTTTTGGAAATATATGCGAAATTAAAATTTTAAAAGCAGCGTATTCATTCATAGACAACAGCAAAACCTGAATATACAACAAAGATTTCTAATATTTACGATAATAAATTTAAAAATTTACATCCCTATTTATTTTTACACGACGGCTTTTGTGATCCGATCTCGTGCATTGATTTCGATCTAAATTTACACGACTCAAAAATTACATCCTTGAAAAAAATACACCGTGATAGAAATTTACAATAAAATCGATGTTCCGTTTTCGTGCATCGTTTTCGATCTAAATTTACACGAATTTTTCTTGCTGTGTACGTTGTAATAATCATTATTTTCTCCGATTTGGCAAGGGTTTTGTGCCAGGTTATTTCACGACTGGGATTCGATCTTATGACCGTTGGCTTAGAAGACAAGGGTTATAAAGGGTGATAGGGTTAAAATTTGGTCAAGAGAAAACGCGTGTAAATCGGTGAAATCGTTTATTTAAAAAATTTAATTTAATTTCTTTTTCAAGTTTAATTAGTATAAAATTCAGGAAAAATATTCAGTTAGGCTTCAGCTTTTCCAAATCCGAATTGCCGGGCCTTAAGCTTAATCCCTTCCATCAGATTTTGTACAGCCACCATGTCCACCTTCTTCGCCGCAGAAAGCCGTTTGCCTTGAACTGCTGCTCGTCCTTAGCAGTTTTTTTTGTCTTCTTTAGGTTCCGCTTGACAATAACTCAGTATTTCTCAATTGGGCGGAGTTCTGGCGTGTTGGGAGGGTTCTTGTCCTTGGGAACCACCTGCACGTTGTTGGCGGCGTAAATTATAAAATTTCCAGGACAAATACTTAAGAGTTCGAGTAGGCGTTGATTCGCGTGGATGTCAATATTTTTCGCCTCGTGAAAAAGTCGTCTATCTAAGGTAGAAAAAAATTTAAACGTAGGTTACTTCTATTCCAGCAGAGGCTATGTCAACGTTGACATTTGGTGATCAAACTTTCCGGTTTACATTTCTCTTTGCTTTCGGATTCCAACTTCGATAACAACCTTGTTCGGATGTCAGATTTCCTCGGAGACCGTAGACCGCGAATAAAAATTAAGGATTTGAACTGATCTGCGGTAATATTGTTCAGCTCAAAATCCTCGCAGCGTTTGACCATGATTCCGGCTATTATTTTTGTTACTTGCGTGGCGCGTAGCAAAGGAAAAGGTTGTTTCCGAATTTGTAACACTCCTCTCTTATTCGTTCAAAGTTCGGTGCGTTTTAAAAACCTACGATAGAAACATAACTTTGATGAAAAGGACATAAATTCGATGTTTCTCTATCTCACGTTTAGTAACTTCTCCTATTCGCTTCCTGCTGTCTTGATTCTTATTTGCTGCCTTCCGCTAGCCACCTTTAACATTAGTTATGCTAAATTATTTTTTCTTTAAACATTTCTCAATGAAATTCTCACCTCTACTCAACAGGTTGTACCTAATTAGGTGTCTTCTGAACCAGCGCGTATCCGTAATCGCCCTTTGCTCAAGCGACCTCACTTAATTTCCGCACTATTGCATACAGTTCGCACTTTAAGCCTAAGTAGATTCTTCTGCTCAACTTCGCACCTAACGCGAATTTATTCTGTTTTGTTATTGTTTATTTTCGTCCTACGACTTTCCCGCCGAATAAACCGCTTTCTTTTCTCTCGCTCTTTTTCCCTGTTCAAAAAACTGTCATCAACTTGAGTGCGTTCAGTGCTGCCCGTTTAGTAGCCCCGTTCAGTAACACTCCCCCCCAGTTTGCTGACTCCATCTCTGAGCCAGCCAACTCTCTTTTTTAGCTCGCAACTCTACAACAATGAGCGCACAATGAGCGACCGTGCGTTGATGATGCTTTCATACTCGACCATAATACTCTCAAGCTCCTTTTTCTGGCACAATGGTAACTCCAACACCGCTAAGGCGCACTTGATGGATTGCATAAGTTGTTCCCAGCTCCCCCCCATATGGGGAGCTACCGGTGGATTGAAACTCCAGGTGGATTGAAACTGGTCGCCAAAACAAGCCTTTGAGCCATCTTGTACTGGTATACAGCTTGCAACGTTTGATCAATGCTAACGAAGTTCTTTTTCCTAGTGCTGTCGCTGCGTAGGTTTGAGGTTAAAGAGCTGGCGAATTTTAAGTAGACCTCAAGGATAAACAGACAAATCAGAGGACCCCCTTACTCTTCTCAACTCTACTCCCTATAGTCACTTTCATTTCGGCATGTGCGAATGGTCGTGCCAGTGCGGCTGGTTGACAGATCGATGCGACATCTATAGCGGAAGTACACGGACCGGCGGCTGCCATCGAATCACCGTTCGACAGTTGCACGTCACGCTCGAGTCCCTCTTCAATGTATCCTTCTGCCTTGTGGTCGAAGGAGGCAATGTGATACGTGTAGTGTACCATGCTTAGCGACTCTCCCGTCGGCGCTCCACCGTAAATGGTCCATCCTAATGCAGTCTTAACGGCGATCGGCTGACCAGGCTTGCCTTCTCGACTCTCCCTTATAAGTGTCAGGTGTGCATGTTGCACACCGATCAGTAGACGAGGCTGAATTTTATTATACGACTCCAGGGGAATCCCTTGCAAATATGAGTTCTCGGCCTGAAGTTGTTGTGCGTCGAGTGCCTGAGATGGTAGTTGTAGTCCACTTACTGTTCGTACGTCCTCTAGATGAAAGCGCTCTCCCTCAAGGCCAGACACTTCGAAGCTGACACTCTGGCTGTTATCTTCGGTACGGTGTGTGCCTCCAGTCCATTTGAAACTCAAACGATGAGGTTCTCCAGTCAGGTTCAGTTCATCCGCAAGTTCTTGTTCCATGAGCGTTACCGAAGACCCGTCATCTAAGAAGGCGTAGCACTGAATTACAATGCCGTTACCATACACGACGACTGGGACGTATCGGAAAAGACAAGTGTTAGACCCCGACAGATGAGTGTTGCAGGACCGCTCTTCCCGTGGCCCGGGGACAGGCGTCTGGATCGCCGTCGACTCTGCGTTCAGCTCTTTGTGCAGCAATGGGTGGTGTAGGAAGGTGCACCCGTTGACTCCACAGTTCCTGAATTGACACCCTCCTCTATGCGACTTAAGGCACATTTGGCATACTCTAGCTTCATGTATGGCTGCCCACCGTCCGTCATACGAGAGCTCCTGGAAACGCTTACATTTCGACAGATTTATGCAAGATCCCTTGCAGACAAGGCATCCTGCGATGTTAGAATGCCTTGCGGCAGCTGACAATGCGATGCTACATTGCTGTTGAGCGTGATATTCCTCTCCGCTAGGGCAATAGTGTTCAGCGTGAGCATTCACAAAAGCTTTGGCTCTCTTGCGCGGCTCCTGAATCTGACGCGGTTCTTCAAGACCACGTGGCTTAGAGACCAAGCAAGCATCTTCTCCGATGCTGTAAATCCATTCGCTGAAGGTCAACTTGGACCTTGCGAAGATTTCGAGTATGTCTCGCCCACTGTAGTTGCATTGGGCCGGGGAGTTTGCCAACTAAATCGTTCAGCAACGAAGAATCTCGCTTGGGCTCCTTTCGCCCACAAGCGTTGATGGTCACTGTTAGGTTCTGCACCTCTAGCGCAAAGTCTACGATCTTATTAATCGATTCAGAGTTTAATGCAGGTAAGGAAAGAACACGTTCCTTTAGCGATTCTATTATGAACCGCGGCTGTCCAAATTTCAGCTTTAGCGCGTCTATTGCCCTATCCACTGTCCTCAGGTGTAGAAGGAAACTTCGGACTGCGGCAAACGCAGCTCCCTTTAAGCAACTCCGCAGTCGCAGCATATTCTTATCCTCTATGTAACCGCACATTCGAGTCGTGCTTTCGTACGTGGAGAGAAACATCGGCCATTCTTCGGGATTCCCTGAGAAGATGGGCAGGTCCTTTGCAACTACTTGGCTTTGCAACTACTTGGCGAGCAGCGAATTGATTACGCGTCAGGCTACGGTTCGACCGGTTGCTGGTGGTATTTTTCAGCTTGCTTTCGCCTTTTTTCGTTGGCGTAGAACGACCCTTGGGATTGAACATGTAATCATTGTTCCCGTCTAACTCATCCCCCGTGGAATCATCGCTGCTGTCTTCCTGATATTTCTCGTCAGAATCATTGCTGGAATCTGTTTCTTCGAAGCTTTCACCTTCTTCATCGTTCTCGGAATGGTTCTTCTTCTTTGCGCTTGCCACCAGCGGCGCCCAACCAGCTCTGCACCTTGGTATCAGCGTCCACCTCTTCTTCGACTGCTTCTTCATCTTCGAGATCGACCAGCTCTTCGAGAATGCTGAAGTGTTTCTTCATCAACTTCTTCTTTTCCTCGAGCAACGTCTGCTCCGCATCGATTTTACGTAGCTGCAACTCTTTCGCTGACCTCCTTGATCCCACAGACTTCACCGAAGCGGCTTTCGATGATTTCGTGGTTCCCACGGGTTTCCTCGATTTCGAATTCTCCATCTCCTTTGTTGCAGATGAAGTTTTGGTCTTCTTCCCGCCGCTGGTTTTCTCCGGCTTCAAATTTACGGCCTTCTTCGCTGTAGCAGTGTTCCTGGCAACCCTTGTAGCACCCGCCTTCTTCTTATTCACTTTGCACTTTGCACAGTTCCACTTCTTACTCTCAACACTTCGGTTCACACCCACGCAACTAAAATGACTCCACTCATCACAATCGTCGCACTGTATCATTCGGCTATTATCCACTTACTTACACGTCCCACAGCAGTGACCGACATTGACGACCGTTTTTGCGGATACAGAATGGCTTATTTCTTTGGGAGGAGTTTTGTTGGTTAAGGGATGAAGCTTTTCAGAAGACGTCGCTTTGGTATTCTTGGCAGTGCCTTGTTTCGTATTGCCGTTCTCAGAATAGAGGCCAGAAGCAACGGACTTAAGTTGAAGGGGGGTATCACTCTTCGCCTTGGGGGACCTACTAGCTAAGCTCTTACCTTGTTGGGCAGCAGTGGCTGCGGTGCTGGCTGAATCAGACATCCTTCAGTAAACGTTTTTTAAATATTATTTTTGTTACTTGCGTGGCGCGTAGCAAAGGAAAAGGTTGTTTCCGAGTTTGTAACACTCCTCTCTTATTCGTTCAAAGTTCGGTGCGTTTTAAAAACCTACGATAGAAACATAACTTTGATGAAAAGGACTTAAATTCGATGTTTCTTTATCTCACGTTTAGTAACTTCTCCTATTCGCTTCCTGCTGTCTTGATTCTTATTGGCTGCCTTCCGCTAGCCACCTTTAACATTAGTTATGCTAAATTATTTTTTCTTTAAACATTTCTCAATGAAATTCTCACCTCTACTCAACAGGTTGTACCTAATTAGGTGTCTTCTGAACCAGCGCGTATCCGTAATTGCCCTTTGCTCAAGCGACCTCACTTAATTTCCGCACTATTGCATACAGTTCGCACTTTTAGCCTAAGCAGATTCTTCTGCTCAACTTCGCACCTAACGCGAATTTATTCTGTTTTGTTATTGTTTATTTTCGTCCTACGACTTTCCCGCCGAATAAACCGCTTTATTTTCTCTCGCTCTTTTTCTCTGTTCAAATAACTGTCATCAACTTGAGTGCGTTCAGTGCTGCCCGTTTAGTAGCCCCGTTCAGTAACACCGGCGTAGGTAACGTAATCATCTTCCCCGTGCTTCGTAAGTTGAAAACATTTAGATCGCTTGTTGAACAGTGAAATTCGAACACCAAACAACTGTTTCAACTTAGTGACAGTGTCGGCGAAAGAAAACTGTATGGTTTGGCAGAATAAAATTAACATATTTTTCTTGAACGTCAATGCTGAGGCTCATCAGCAGGCGAACTTTTGCTTCGTCATCCAGATTTTCACCGTCTTTCAGGAACAGATCCTGGTACTTCTGGAACCATCGATCGAATTCCAAACCGTTTTCGGGATCGTAGCAAAACTCCTTGATGTTTGACAGTCGATGATGAATTCTGGACCGCTCGCTGGCCGGACCGGGGCTTCTTGATTGTTGAATCGTTCCATCATAGCCATCAAGTTAGCGTTTTGTACAGCCATCTGTCAGTTTTGTTCGGGCATCTGACGATTTTGCTCCATGATGATTTCAAGCAATCTCGACTTTTCGGTTGGTGGTGCCATTTTTCGTTGACTGAAAACGTGTGTTCTTCAATTCTCGTCGCCAAAATGTTGTACTTTCTTAAATGAAAAAGCTTTCTTATAAAAGTAGACTTCATTCGACAAAAAGCAAAATTGGAGTGAACTAAATTTTCACTTTTTGATTTTCCTTAGTGATAAATGGTTGCTATGCTAGTAAAGAAAGCACTCGCCTACTAGTCGGGTGGTAATACACAGAAAATAGAATTTGGAAAAAAAATCGACGATGATGGAGATTTTAGAGACGGAAAAATTTAGGAATTTTTCCCAGATTTTACTGATTTTTTAAATTCTATGTTTTCAAAATTAAATCTTTTATGTTAATATGAATTTTGGATTTCTATCTTTTGATTAGGAAAATATTATTAGATTGGTGATGCTAATTGATTTTTCTCGAGTAAAATGTATAAAAGATCTTAAGATGACTTTTCAATAAACTTAATGGAAAATGCATCAATCGTTTCGTTTTGCTATTTGTCATTGGCAAGGTTGCCAGATTTCCCGGTTTATATGGTAAAAAATTTGGGAAAGTTTGGTATGGCCCGGTTTCCCGGATTTCATTAAAATAAAGCCGCTTTCATTTTATAGCACTCATAAAGGGCTCACGAAGTTCTTTCAAATAGTTGAATCTTGAATAAATGATGAACAAGCTTTTCACAGCTTCGGTCAAGTAAAAAAATGGAGTTGTTTTGTATGTAAATCGCATGGAAATAGGAAACGCCATGAAAATATCCAAAAATGGAAAAGGGGTGGTTAATAAAAATGGCGCACGTGGTGCCCAAAAATTATGAACGTTGTACTTTTTTTCATTAAAGGTATCTCAAAACATCACTAAACAGATTGCCACAAAGTTTGCACATGTTTAAAAAGTTATTTTCAACAACCACAGTGTTGTATTTTTTTTCTCGAAAACAGTCCCCATATCATAGAGGGTAAAAAGGTTATATAAGGAGCGGATTTGGTTTGGCTCCAAAGAGAAGTTGAATTCGAATGCAACACAGCATGAAGCCTGGTTAGCCTGGTAAAACAATAATCCCCGGTCCACTGGTGACATGAATTTGATCATGAAATATATTGATATGAAGTATTATGAATTTTCATTATTTTTTCTCTTCTTTTCTTTACCAGTTGTACAATATGGATTCGTGACATTGTTCGTAGCAGCGTTTCCTCTAGCTCCGCTTTTTGCACTTCTAAACAACATTGCCGAGATTCGACTGGATGCCTACAAAATGGTTACGCAATCTCGCAGACCGCTTGCCGAACGGGTGGAAGACATTGGAGCATGGTACGGAATACTCAAAATCATCACCTATACCGCGGTCGTGTCAAACGTAACTCAACATCATTTAAAAATTAATACGGGTATTCTAATGAGTTTGTTTAACTAGGCATTTGTGATAGCATACACCAGCGACTTTATTCCTCGAATGGTCTACAAATATGTCTACTCGCCTCATTTTTCACTGCACGGTTATATCGAGCATTCGCTCTCAGGTAATACGAGTTTGTTTGAAAGTTTATGTTCTGTCATCCCGCAGCTATGGTTTGAAAATTATATTTGAGCATTTTTGTATGACAACCTGATACACAACCTGATGTGTGCAAAGGTCTGTAAGATAGTTGCTTGATCGCTGTCTCATAGCTGTCGGATGACTGAATCAAACGCGCGCTAAAACCTCGATCCTCTCGATCAGTGTTCAACACGTCCGACTACAAGGAGGAATGGGGCACGAAAACTGAAGACGATCCGGACACCTGCCTTTATCGGGGCTACAGAAATGGTCCAAGCGACACCGAACAGTACGGTTTGAGTCCTCACTATTGGCACGTGTTTGCGGCTCGGCTTGCTTTCGTAGTCGTGTTCGAACATATCGTGTTTGTCCTAACCGGGATCATGCAGTTCATCATACCGGATATTCCGGTCGAGGTCAAGACGCAAATCCAGCGGGAGCTGATGTTGGCCAAGGAAGCGAAGTACCAGCATGGGTTGAAGAAATCGCGCGAGAATGACTACGAGGAAATTTTGCACGTGCTTCGTGAGCAGAGCAACAACAGTCGACAAGGTGAGTAGTATGGGCACAGCTAGTGATAATTTGAAGATTCTTGTGACAACATCAGAAAAAGGTAGGCTACCAGTTCGTTATCTGAACAAACGGAACAATTGTGTCTGCGCTTCTACACGAAGAAAGTTGAAGAAAACATAAGGTACATTTGCTCGTTCAATTACCAACACATCCACCTTATGTGGATCATCTACCTATTCTCTCATCATTGCAATAATGGAATTAGAAGTTTTTGTTTTCAAACAGCTGCCAAAACACACCTTTTTACTCCGTACATAATTTCGTTGTCTCCGAATACGCTCAAAACTGACGTCTCCCAATCAAAACTTTGAGGGCTGAAGCTGTTTTAGGCCTAACATTTCAGTATATTTGGTTCTAGTAAATTTTAACTTTTTTTGGTTTGTAGGGGAGATGAGGACATAACGAGCACCCAGTACAAAGTCAGCACTCCTCTTTTCTACAGAAGTACGTATTTTCTTGAATAAATTTTCATAAGGAACAGTCTAGTAGTTCCTAATTATTAATGTTTCAGAAAAAAAGAAAGCTTCTTTTACATTTTACAGAAATATTTAAAAAAAACTAACTTATTTCGCAAGTTACGGAAAAATTATAATTTTCGAGTATCGGAAAATACGCTTCATGGATCGATAAATAATCATGATATACAGGGTTTGTACGGAAAGTAATAGGACTGACTGTTTTCCGCCGCGACTGTACTTCGGAGCGTACCCGCGACTCCGACAAACACCGACAATGTGTCGAAGGTCTTCCAGCACGGTCTTCATCGCAGACCTCTTCCAGGCCTTCCAAAAAGGCTTGGTGCCAGCGAAACACACCACGTCTTGCTAAAGCAACATTTGAGTAACCTGCTTGAACATTTCAAACGTCTCTGTCGCAGATTTACTGAGTTTCACACAGAATTTTATCGCGTTCTGGTTTAACGAACGCTGTATTTTCGGCTTGCACC
Source organism: Uranotaenia lowii (assembly GCF_029784155.1). Classification (NCBI taxonomy): domain Eukaryota; kingdom Metazoa; phylum Arthropoda; class Insecta; order Diptera; family Culicidae; genus Uranotaenia; species Uranotaenia lowii. Next base: position 271,887,994 of record NC_073692.1, on the reverse strand, counting down.
ACTCACAGAAACACGTCGCGCGAAAATGGCTCTCCTGGTTCTCCCGTTGCTAGGAGACAAACAAAAAGCGGCTCGTTCGTTAGCTAGGAACACCCTCCCTCTACCTTATCCAGTCGGCGCGGACACGCTCCGAAGTACAGTCGTGGCGGAAAACAGTCAGTCCTATTACTTTCCGGACAAACCCTGTATAATGTACACACTGCTGCATGATGTTCACATTGTTACTCAAGTTTCACCATAATTAAAGTATTTATGTTTCACTATAATCAATTTTAAAGTTCGTTTTTACTACAACTTTGACTCGATATTTTTTTGCTATACAACATGACGAATGTGTTAAGGAAACTCGAACAGCAATTTTCTGGAAACATGCCGAGTAGTTATACGACCTTCTTAAAACTGACCGAAACTTTGTTATTTTTCTCAGTTTTGTTCTGATAGTTCTTTTTTATGTGTTTGAAGACATAAAAATAAAGAAAATTGGTTGTAAAATTTCGTTGGAATTTTCACACAAGTTTCGTGGGCTAGCATGTACATCTGTTCTTTGGACGTCATTCAAGTTGATATATGTTGCAAGTTACCTCAGTTGACGGTACACTGCACACTGCGTGGATAGTAAATAGGTTTTTTTTCACCACCTTCGTATGGATCCACTCACATTGTTCGATATTGTAGTGATGAGTGCGATTAAAGGCGACACTTATAAGCGCTAATCGTCTTAACAAATTTTACTTTTTGCTTCGAAGAAACGATCTTGTTAACTGGCTACATAGATGGAACGAGGATGAGTTTGATCGGTGACTTTTCCCGATTATCCAAAAGGTAAGCCTCCAGTTTGGATTTATAAGATTGGACCTGAGTCGAATTTTTTGTCGAATGTTTTCGCATCTTATGTCCAATCATTAAAAGCGTTACTCTACCGTGTATTATCGCCTAACTTTTTCTTAAAGCTATCGATACTCGCTTATGGATTTTTCTATTTTCATATTTCTATTTTCTTTCTCTTGATAAAACTGTATCAAGTAATCAATTGTAAATAATTCAAAACAAGTTTGACTCTTTAAATCTTGAAGAATGTGGCGTTTAGAATAAGGAAACTATAAACAAGGATTTAGTTCTTGAATACAAGCAAATGTTCAATTGAGACAAACTGTAGGGGGACTAAAAGATATTTTCAGATAGTAGGTAAGAGGTATTCTATTTCTATTTTTGTTTATATTTAGAGGATTTCAACCTTTTCAGTCATCCGTCCTAGTTTGAGGTATTATTATTACATACCACTAAGTCGATTAGGGGTGATTTTCGAATTTCTAACACCCTGGGGTCTAAAAAGCTTCGCTTTGATTCAAAACTCATCCATCATTTTTAGCATAATTTGTAAGTAACGTTTACATGAGTAATTTTGAACTTTTATGTTCACATGTCCCATACAAACATAAAAATTCTTAATTGTATATTAAAATTTGAAAAATCTACATCATCTGATTTCTTCTGTAAAACTGAGGCTGCTAACAGTATTTGTGCCAATTTATAAATAATTATTTAAGGAAATTACCTAGCAAAATATTGCTTGAAAAGTAGTAATGCAATACTGTTGTGCAGTTTCCTTATTGCCTTCGGCGTCTCCTCCTGAGGATGGGGCTACTCCTCTTAAACGCACGCGCCGGAACACGCTCTCGCCCCTGTTGCAACTCGATGACCTTCCATGGCATCAGTTCGACGACCTCCACCGGGATCTGGCACGATGATCTCCAGTGGCTTCCGGTCCGACGACCTTCCATGGCTCTGGCCCGACGACCTTTCATGGCTCTGGTCTCGGCGCTCTTCTTCTTTCACTTCGACGCCTTTCCTAAGGCCTAGTGGTCCAGCTCGACGACCTTCACTTGGCTTTCCAGTCCGACGACATTCCATGGCACCGGCTTGACGACCTTCCGTGGTACCCCGCTCGTAAGTCCTCAGTGGCTTCTGCCCCCACGATCACCACCTGATTCGAAGACCTACCAGTGGCTCTTTCCCGACGACCGCATTCGTGATCCCAGCCAGCCCTTCGACCTTCCATGGCACCGGTCCGACGATCTCCCAGTGGCTCCGGTCCGACGACCTTGTTTGGTTCCGGCTCGACGCTCTTCTTTTGGCCCGACGCCTCACCAATGGCACGACGACCTTCCTCTGGCTCCAGGCTTGTCGACCTTCCTATGGATTCCGTAAAAACCCCACCAAGAGCAATGATTTTTATTTCAGCGGGTAACAATGTAAAGTATCGGATTTCCATGGTTTTACCAATGACCATGGATAATATTTCCAACAGTACGCAATGTCGATCGATTTGAAGAAATGCTATTCCAGTTAGGAAATGTCACCCAACTTAAAAAAAACAGGCAATTTCTACGATAAAATCGGGCAAAACCGGTACATTTTTACTACAGGGCATTCTTGTCAAATTTTTCAGGTTCGCCACCTGCCGTCGGTATTGTGAACCTGCAAAATCTGAGAACAAAAAATTCAAAAACAGAAAATGGTTGAATTTGTGTTCTAAGTGTCATGTCAGTGTGATCAGTTGTTTTACCATGAAAAACTGGAAACTTATTTAAACATGAACTTTATATTTTTGGGCTTCCCAATGTATGGAAAATCGCCATTTTTTTCATAGTCACGCTGCTTAACAATACCCCTTTTTCATGGTTATTTTCGCCAAAACGATGAAATGTATGGTCGAAAACTAATTCCAATGTGCATTCACGGTATCGAGGACGTTAATAATCATTGTGTAAACCATACAATTTATAGTCTGTGAATATGGAATTCATCGTTTTTTCACGGTGCAATCCTATTCGGGATACCACTATCCAACAGCTTTTTTGCCTAGAACCTAGTCCACACTAGGCAAATCGGACTGCTATTTAGCTTACTAAAGCCTAGTCCACACTAGGAAACGGTTCGTCTCGAGACGGTCTCAGCGTCTCCCATTTTCTTCGGGAGACACTGAGACCGTCTCAGGTTTCCAACAACAACAACAGACAACAAAGTTCGTCTCATAACAAAAATCGCAGTTCATGTTGCCTTGTGTGGACTAGGCTTAAGACTTGTTTGTGATAGGCATGATATGCACGTCTCAAATCTCTCGACAAGTATGGAAGACCTTCAGCAACCAAGATGTAAACATAAACAAGTCTCAGCAAACGAAACGGCAGTTCAAGTTGTCGAGTGTGGACTAGGTATAGTAAGATACGATGTTGCGGTCTTGGACAAAGTTGTTCCGCGGGAAATTTCCATCGTAGAATTTATAAATTGGCATAAAAACCATTAGCAGCCTCGATTCCACAAAAGAAACAAAAATGATTTTTTTAAAACAAAATATTCGATATTTCCATACAAACATAAAAGTTTAAAATTTATGCGTTTATGCAAAAAATCATGAATGAGTTTTGAGCCAAAACGAAGTTTTTTAGACCCCTGGGTTCAAGAAACTCAAAAACGATCCCAAATCGACCCAGTCTATTATAACATGATTATAGAATACAAACACTCAACATGTATAGGCATTCAAAAACCCCAAGTATTGTTATTATAGGATTATAGAATACAAGAACTCAATATTAAAATACACCGACATGTTTTAGTGCGCGACTCCAGGTGATCAATTTCGAGCTTTCGGTGAACCCGTCACTGTCACTGTCAAGTTTCAATTTAAATCTTTTGGATCTTTTTACGATTGTGGATTTAGGTACATTATTCACTTTCTCGTCCAGGCAAATGATATGAACAAGTTATAGATCTTCTTGATTTAGGGAAATGCACTATTTAGGGAAATGTACTATAAAAACCGTTCTTCTAAATTTTCTCAATCTTGCCCCAACCACTCATTTTAAACTGCAATGCACATTTGACACAGCTCTAAACCGTTTGACAGTTAATGAGACACGAGGGGAGTTGCCAGTTTTTTAAATCTGTTGGATCTAATTTCGTTGGTCCATTTATTGTATAAATAAGACCCAAGAATAGACTATGGATGCAGTTGCTCTCATGCCAAGAAAAAAGTTGATTTGAAATTGGATGGACCAAACTTTGATGGGAATTCGGGTCAAAATCGGCTGTTTGGACCAGGGATCAGTTGCTATAAGAATTGATCCAAAACAGGGGCAATTTGGACATAACGGCACCCGGTTCAGTAACCCAATTCTTGTATATATCAGACCCAAATAATAAACCGGAAATAAAGTTGCCCTGAAGACGGCCCAAGCAACCAATAGTCCCATAAAATATTCACAAAAAAGTTTACTCAGCCCCATCATTGATATAAAGTACGTTTTAAGCAGCTCAAAATTTTAGTTCTTATTGATACTATCAAGTTCCAAAATAAGTCTTAATGACCTACTATTCAGCTTCCAATGACCTTTTAATTCAGCTTCCAGAAAATCGTTAAATGAGCCAAAAATTCTCTCTATCTCAGTTACACCCTTGGCATCGGTTCATATCACCTCCTCTTGATTATTTACTTCAGTACATGGTGCCGCCATGATGCTACGCGCCGGAGTCCAAACTCGACAATATGCTTAATAGCTTCTTTCCTACAATTCCTACATACATGGTTGGTCCGCACTTCTCAAATCCGACAGTGCGCTGTCTAAATCGCATCGTTATCTTCTACGATTAAAAGAGCACCACACTTCATTCCGAAATACTCTACACTCGTTTCCGAGTACAGCCGAAGCCAAGTGCCGAGCAAAACCGGTGCCCCAATAGCAACACTACTTTGTGAGCAGGAGAAATCCCGAAACACACAACTGAAGTGCATTTTTTTCCTTCTGTTCCTACCACAGAAGGCAAACAAACACCACGAAACGATATTGCTTCTTCTTCTTCCTTTTCTTGTTTGGAAAGAACCAAGCCTACTGAGTTGCTTTAGCGCTGCTCCCCTACACTTAATGTGATGATTTTTTTCTCTTGCTCTCACCCTGGCGAAGCGTTCTCTGCTCTTCGATTGGGTGTACGCCCGGCGTCTTAACAGAGCAGGGCAAGTGTTTCAGAACGAAAAGTTCACTGAGTTGCATTTTTCAAGCCGCTCGGGGAGAAATGGACAACCATGCCTACATATATCGTATCAGAATGGTCACTGAAGTATCAAATTGCTTATTGAAAAAAATACTTGCCCGGCTTGGAGATCGAACCTCGAACTTCGTGATGAAAATCGAACACGCTACCACTAGACCACGCCTAGATGTTGTTCTTATTGAAACTAACACTCGAAGTGGTAATAGCGCACCGCCCAACCAGACAGTCAGCCAGCCAGCCAGGAAGAAAGCACCTCAATGCACATTTTGTGACTTAGTAAATCCTGTTTTGAGCACTTTTGTACCCTTTATAAGACTTGAGTTCCTTACAACGTACATAAAGATCACTTTTGCAACTTTCAAGTTCATTAAAGAGTACATATAGTTCACTATTGGAATTGAACAAAATAAGTCACATACGACGTACATATTAGTTAATTTTGCAATTTTCAAGTTCATTAATGAGTACATAAAGGTCACTCAAGGGAATTGGGCAGTTGATTCTCTTTGTCAGCCAATATGTAATTTTCAAAGCCTTCATTCAAGTAAATATGTGACTTTTGGTTGCTTGGGAGTTCCATGGTCCTTTTAGCTGGTTAGTTAGTAAGTTAGAACAGTTTATTTAGGTATGAAAAAGTAATAATTTTTCACCACAGGTGCACTGATTCATCTTAATTATGCAGGAAATTGCTTGTAATACTTGATTCTAAATGCCTAGTAATTATATTTTTGTTTCTTTCTATTCTCATTTTAGGGGCCCGGGGCAGCTGGGCAAGACGCCTCAGTCGCCTGAGTGATGGCCTGGACGCACATGTGGAAGTATCCAATCGACCTCGTCAATCGCTGGAATCGACCGTATGGGAGGTCACATAGCAGTAGTGAAAACTCGTAGCTGTAGTCATATTTATTTGGTTCCTAGTATTATCACTTAAAATTAAGTTAAACCAAACTGTTAAATGGCAATGTACAAAAACAATACATTTTACAATATCATTTATAATACATATCGTCTAACTGTTTAGCCGGTTCTTTTGACTCTGTCGGGAGCATCGAGGCTTGGTTCTGAAGACAGCCGGATCTAGTGAGTTGTAGGGTGGGTTTTCGTTGACACAGACGATGTTCCTCAATCGGCGATGTTCGTTCTTCTCTAGTAAATGCGGAGCAAGCAACAGAAACAGTTGCTCAGTCCAGGAGGGCAGCCCACAGCTGGAAAAGCACAACTCCCAATAGGGCAACCCTAGATGGGCGATGCTCATACGCAAATACTCGGTGAAAGTGTCCGCCAGAAATTGCCACTTGAAACTACTCATCTCGAGCAAGAAGATCTTCGGATTGGACGTTTCCGGCGTTTCGTACACCAGACACACTTTGGCAAGATCGGTAATTGTGCTCAGTTCGAAGATTTTGCTCCTCGAGTTTAGATTCAATTGGTTCAAATATCCTGAAGCGGAGTCTATGTAATTCGATTGGCGTATGATGGGTGGGATCGTTACGGCAGTGTTGGGACATGAACTCAGTATCGTGTCGATGTTATCTCGAACCAGGGTGATTTGAATGAGATGCGGTATGTGGATGTGGCCCACTCGCCGGATATCATTAGCTGCAATATAATGTTAATAATATAACTTATCATTAAAAGTTCCACATGGGTTTCTTTATAATCCAACTATTTGCGCCGGGGGTCTTTATGTCTACTTCAAATTTGAAAGTTTGATTCATTTTTACGACTTAAAAACTCGTGTATATTCTCAGATTTTCAACGTTTTTATTTTTCGACTTAGATTTGGTTAGATTCTTTTGTGAATAAAATAAAACCATATTTCGTAGCTACATAAAGGAAGATACGGTCAAAATTTGGTCAAGGGAAAACGCGTGTACATCGGTGAAAACGTTTATTTAAAAAATTAAATTAAATTTCTTTTTCAAGTTTAATTAGTATAAAATCCAGGAAAAATATTCAGTTAGGCTTCCGCTTTTCCAAATCCGAATTGCCGGGCTTTCTTTAGGTTCCGCTTGACAATAGCCCAGTATTTCTCAATTGAGCGGAGCTCTGGCGTGTTGGGAGGGTTCTTGTCCTAGGGAACCACCTGCACGTTGTAGGCGGCGTACCACTCCATGGCCTTTTACCGTAATGGCAAGATGACAAATTCGGCCAAAACAGTACGGAACAACCGTATTTCTTCAGGAAAGGCAGCAGACGTTCTTTCGCGAAAATGTTTTGGGTGACAGTCCCGGAAGCTATGAAAATGCTGCTTTTCAAGCCACAGGTACAGATGGCTTGCCAAACCAGATATTTCTTCGCAAACTTTGACAGTTTCATGTGCTTGAAAATATCTGCTACCTTTCCCCTTCCTTTTGCCGTATAAAACTCCTGTCCCGGAAGCTGCTTGTAGTCGGCTTTGACGTAGGTTTCGTCGTCCATTACCACGCAGTCAAACTTCGTCAGCATCGTCGTGTACAGCCTCCGGGATCGCGCTTTGGCCGTCATATTTTGTTTATCATCGCGATTTGGATTCACTACCTTCTTGTAAGTCGATAGTCCGGCTCGTTTTTTGGCTCGATGCACGGTTGTAGACGATACACCCAGCTCATTTGCGGCATCTCGGAGAGAGAAGTTAGGGTTTCGCTTGAAACTACCGGCAACTCTCTTTGTCGTCTGAGCAGCTTCCTTCTTCTTCTTCTTCTTCTTCTTCTTCTTCTATTCGTGGTTTCTCTGAAACCACTTTTGGATCGGCGGCTATGGCCATATATCCAGAGCAGCTTCCGGTTTTCGATTTTCCTCCGATCCAGACTTCCTGGCTGTCGACAAACGTTCCCCAAACGCTTTAATTACATTTGTAACGGTTGATTTGGCAACTTTTAGCGATTTTGCCAGCTTTGCGTGCGAGTAGCACGGATTTTCGCGATGCGCGAGCAAAATTTTGATACGCTGCTCTTCTTCCTTGGACGGCATTTTGACAACTGAAGACTGAATTCTAAAATCAAAATAGGAGCAACATTCTACACACACTCAAAATGGAGGTGTTCAGGTTTTTTAAATGCTAAATTGAAAGAAATACGTCAAGTTGATATTGACCAAATTTTGACCGTATCACCCTTTAACTGTTTTTTTCCAACGGAAATCAAACTTGAAATCATAATACATAGCAACTTCCATTTGAAGACACCAAAGTGAGTCAACAACTTCTTTAAGAGTTTTGAAAGCAATAATGACAATAAATCTCTTTTCATATCAAACAATGGTCGAACAACTGCATTCTCATGCCATTAGCGCGCGCTCCTCAAAACGTGGGACCAAAAGTACATATCAAAGCAGGTAAAAAACATTATTTTTCCGTGCTTTGCAGAGTGTTTGCAGTAGAGATGTACCGAATAGTGGTATTCGGCGAACGGCCGAATACCGAATATGGACCTTTTCAACTATTCGGCCAAACGAATATTCGGCCGAATATTCGGTCGAATATTCAATTGAGTTTTTAATGAAAAAAAACCTAAGCGATTATTTCAATGCTTTCTATGTCTTCCATATTAATCCCCTCATGTTTGGAGTCGAATATTCTCCACCAGATGATGTTATCGGATGATGTATTACAAGATACTTTTTAAGAAGGGGCCTTTTTTGTTGTTGTACGTTTGTTTAAAGAGGGTTTTAAGCATCAAACTTTTACCCTCAGCAGGTATCTTTCTGATTTTTAAAATGTCACCAATAATTGAAAAGACATCAGATGATTAGTCGCTTCTAGGACGTTTATTATCAAAGAGATTGCGTTCCAATGAAATCTGCTGTAAAACATGTCGAAACAGGTGCCAAGCTATTTGAAATTGCTTCTCTGATATTGAATTAGATGGAGGTCGAATTTAAGCAAGGTGTCTTCAAAATAGTTGTTGAAAAGATAGATGATCTTTAACCTTAAGCATACCATACTTTCAACCACACGTATCCACACAATCAGGCATTCAGAGGACAATTGTTGAAAAAAAAATTAAAAAGTTCAAAATTTATGTATGTTTTTGAATTTATATTTTTTTTAATCGTTATTGGACACAAAATCTAAATAATTTTAAAGAGCAATTTGAGTTTTTTATTTGATTTAGCAAATAATCTGCAAAGTTGGGGTTTACCCAAGCAAAGCTCGGGAAGATGTAAAAAATATCTGGACAACCCGGCCAGATTTGACTTCTCTGGATTCTTTACTGGATTTATGGGCAAGCCCAGAAAATCTGGAATAAACTATAATCAAAGTATAAAGCGATACCGTTCAGCATTCTCCTGAACGATCTACAGTGAAAGATACGCGGATACACCATAGATGTTTTGCTGAATCCATAAGTTTTTAATGATTGTGTAGCTTTTACATCATTACTTTTGGATATTTTATAAATTATCCAAAATTCTTTGAAAAAATAACAAGTCTGTAGTAGATATTCGGCCTATTGGCCTATTCGGCCGAATACTTAGCTCAACTATTCGGTGAGCCGAATATTCGGCTTAACGGTTTTTCGGCGGTATTCGGCGCCGAATATTCGGCCGACCGAATATTCGGTACATCTCTAGTTTGCAGCAAAACTGACCTCAAGTTTCAACCTATAATCTAAGTATCATATTATTAATGTAATCTATAATGGGAATGCTGGTAATGTTGTTACGGACTCTCCGTAACAACTGGGAGTACAAAGTATCGGGAAGTAAAGGCAAAGTAAGAAATATATTTTGAATTGTATACTTCTTAGAGTAGGATAAGTATATCAACTCCCAGGTCCTTCGCCCTCCATTCCTATCCCTCTGAAGCTGACAGCATAATTCGGCGAAAAACTCGGGCAGTACAACTGGCAACGCTGTTGGAAATTTGACGTTTCCACGAGAGAGGAGAGAAAAAGCCGGGCAAGATTGAGTGGCGTGAAAGGTTAGCTGGTGGGTCGAGAACGAAGCCACGAGGATTTTGTCTTTGTCGTCGTCAGAGAGCAGACGTGTTTCCCCGTGCACCCAGCTCCGTGGAACAGTCAACCCACGTGCTCAGGAGGTTCTCCAGACTGACCGCCAACCTAAGTCTGCGTTCCGGAAGTGCCCTTAGCTCTCGACAGTGCCTTCGCTATTGGGCAGAATATAGGCTTCCTGGCAATTCCGCGCATCCGGTCCTGATCGCCGCCAGGGGTTGTTAGGGGGCGGACCAAGGGTCCGATAAATCCGGTTCTGCTAGCTGTGACCAGGCGCCTTGGCATTCGGGGAACGACCAAGAACCTCGGGGACCGAGCCTAGGAGCCTCTGGCCGCCACCGCGCTACACTGGTGGCCGCCCAGGTGCAAGACGTCATCCACGTGCCAGCTACTTTTCAAGGGGCACCCGCGCGGCTTCCAACACCCGCCGGGGATACCCACCGCCGTGGACACAAGGATACAAAACGACCAGGTTGAATGTCCATATCCGCACGCTGGACCCACCTGCCGGCCATCCTCTGGTTTCTGTCGCTGCACACACACATCCGCAAGTATAAGCATCCCAAATTGTCATACGTGTTCCGTCAAGGGCCCCAACGTTCCTGAACGGCCGCATCGTCCCTTTCCCCTTCCCTAACAAAAATGTGACCCAATAAATAACCCGTAAAATGTATGAAATCGAATAATTATTGCATGCCCGAAACCCCCGATTCATTGGCCTCCCACTTTCGCTGCACCCTACTCCGGAGTTGTGAATTCGCCTCAGGTAAGAGAAGCCGACCCTGTGTATAACGACGACTGAGCTAGCCATCGTTACAATGTCATGGGAATGGAGTTGTCATAATAAATTGCATAATATCAGGAAATCTATAGAGGCTCCAAATGGTAGATTAGAATATGGAGAACAAACTTTTGCATGTAGCCAACATAAAAAAAATAAAGTTTAGAGGTTCCGCAAACGCGATCTTTGAAAAATAGTCTACCTTTTAAAGATTCGATTTTTAAAAAAATCTGGGCCCTAAAATTTTCATTAATTTTTTTTTTTTTTGGTTAAAAGACTACATGTTAAAAATAAAACTTAAACAAAATTAGTATCAAAATTCTAAATCAGCAAGCAATTTTGTAGAAACAAAAATTTTTTTTTGTCCAAATTTTTTTTATTTATCTGGTACTTAGGATACATTTTTTTTTAAACCAATGCCATGGTATATGCGGAGCTACGACGAAAGGCAGTTAAACGAGCTTGTAGACGCGACAAGAGAGCCTGGACAAATTCTCTAGCCAAAGAGGGAGAGTGAGCAGCCGCGAATAGAAATATCCAATTACTTTATGACATTTCTCGCCACCTTAGTGGTGCAAGGACTAATGCAAGAATGCCGCTAAAAGACCGCGCAGGCCAGTTTTTGACTGATCAAACAGATCAGCTCAAACGATGGACTGAGCACTTAGAACAACTTTTTCGAGTCACGAATAGCGATGGCCATCATGATGGCTTACTGCAGTAAGTCGCATTAGCTAATCAAAGATACATCTTTTTTTTAATCTCGTTTCCATATGCTGAAATTTGATTGTTTTGCGTCACGCGTTTGATAATTTCGAAATTTCGTTCAACCCAACATTAATTTGTATGATATCAGCTAGCAGAATTTTGTGTAGTATTTTTAACCCCTAGAAGTATGCAGTACACCAATACTTATTCTTTCAAATGACGTTTTACAGAAAAAACGTAAAATTTAATTTAAAAATTACTGCAATTGGTACCATATGCGATATGACATCACTAATATATCGAAAACTATAAATGTTCAAACGTTTTCAATTGATTTTTCATTTAAAACAATGTTTATTGTAACTTACCCTTTTATTTTAGTATGGTGAAAATCGCATGTTATTTTGTAAAATTAAAAATAACTGGTGAAACCAATAACTTTTCTGACTTCGTTAATTTGATGTCCCATCAACCTTAACACTTTTTATGTACTAGAGGAGAGGTATGATAATCCGTGGTCAATAAGTTTTTAGAAGTAGTTTAAGTTAAAGTGTTGCATGATGCCCCAGTAGACGGTATGTAGCCTTGAAATATGGTTTTATTATATTTACAAAAAAAAGTCTAACCAAATGTAACTCGCCAAATAAAAATGTTGGAAATCTGAAAAAATTCACGTATTTTTATTATTAAGGGTAGATCTTATTATCCCCGGCGCAAACCCGTCAGGCAATAAAAAAAATCCCCATATCAGATTAGGATTTCAGATTAAATATCAGATTAGTATTTATTTCAAATTTCAGATTTCAGATTTCAGATTCATAATAGTATTACGGATTTCAGATTTTAAAATTTAAGATTTCAGTTTCAGATTTCAGATTCAGATTTCAGATTCAGATTTCAGATTCAGATTTCAGATTCAGATTTCAGATTCAGATTTCAGATTCAGATTCAGATTCAGATTTCAGATTTCAGATTTCAGATTTCAGATTTCAGATTTCAGATTCAGATTCAGATTCAGATTTCAGATTCAGATTTAAGATTCAGATTTCAGATTCAGATTTCAGTTTCAGATTTCAGATTCTGATTTCAGATTCAGATTTCAGATTCAGATTTCAGATTCAGATTTCAAATTCAGATTTCAGATTCAGATTTCAGATTCAGATTTCAGATTCAGATTTCAGATTCAGATTTCAGATTCAGATTTCAGATTCAGATTTCAGATTCAGATTTCAGATTCAGATTTCAGATTCAGATTTCAGATTCAGATTTCAGATTCAGATTTCAGATTCAGATTTCAGATTCAGATTTCAGATTCAGATTTCAGATTCAGATTTCAGATTCAGATTTCAGATTCAGATTTCAGATTCAGATTTCAGATTCAGATTTCAGATTCAGATTTCAGATTCAGATTTCAGATTCAGATTTCAGATTCAGATTTCAGATTCAGATTTCAGATTCAGATTTCAGATTCAGATTTCAGATTCAGATTTCAGATTCAGATTTCAGATTCAGATTTCAGATTCAGATTTCTGATTCAGATTTCAGATTCAGATTTCATGTTTCAGATTTCAGATTTCAGATTCGGATTTCAGATTCAGATTTCAGATTCAGATTTCAGATTCAGATATCAGATTCTTATTTCAGATTTAGATTTCAGATTCAGATTTCAGATTCAGATGTCAGATTCAGATTTCAGATTCAGATTTCAGATTCAGATTTCAGATTCAGATTTCAGATTCAGATTTCAGATTCAGATTTCAGATTCAGATTTCAGATTCAGATTCAGATTTCAGATTTCAGATTCAGATTTCAGATTCAGATTTCAGATTCAGATTTCAGATTCAGATTTCAGATTCAGATTTCAGATTCAGATTTCAGATTCAGATTTCAGATTCAGATTTCAGATTCAGATTTCAGATTCAGATTTCAGATTCAGATTTCAGATTCAGATTTCAGATTCAGATTTCAGATTCAGATTTCAGATTCAGATTTCAGATTCAGATTTCAGATTCAGATTTCAGATTCAGATTTCAGATTCAGATTTCAGATTCAGATTTCAGATTCAGATTTCAGATTCAGATTTCAAATTCAGATTTCAGATTCAGATTTCAGATTCAGATTTCAGATTCAGATTTCAGATTCAGATTTCAGATTCAGATTTCAGATTCAGATTTCAGATTCAGATTTCAGATTCAGATTTCAGATTCAGATTTCAGATTCAGATTTCAGATTCAGATTTCAGATTCAGATTTCAGATTCAGATTTCAGATTCAGATTTCAGATTCAGATTTCAGATTCAGATTTCAGATTCAGATTTCAGATTCAGATTTCAGATTCAGATTTCAGATTCAGATTTCAGATTCAGATTTCAGATTCAGATTTCAGATTCAGATTTCAGATTCAGATTTCAGATTCAGATTTCAGATTCAGATTTCAGATTCAGATTTCAGATTCAGATTTCAGATTCAGATTTCAGATTCAGATTTCAGATTCAGATTTCAGATTCAGATTTCAGATTCAGATTTCAGATTCAGATTTCAGATTCAGATTTCAGATTCAGATTTCAGATTCAGATTTCAGATTCAGATTTCAGATTCAGATTTCAGATTCAGATTTCAGATTCTGTAAATTTATTTTTCGGCATATCGGTGAAAAGTAGTTATGAAATTGATAAAGATGGATAGAGAAGTGAGAAGAAAATTTACAGATGTTGAAAAGAGCGAAAGAGCATTTTTGCGAGGAAACTTATTAACGTACACCATACTTTACCCTGCAACATTTCATTATTTAGGAGAAGTAGTACCGGGATAGAGGTGGCACTACCTTAACCTATACAATGAAATCTGGTTGGTCCGAAGTCTACATGTGGTGAACACGTATACTCCGGACGGGCCCGTCCGGAGTATACGTGTTCACCACATGTAGACTTCGGACCAACCAGATTTCATTGTATAGGTTAAGGTAGTGCCACCTCTATCCCGGTACTACTTCTCCTAAATAATGAAATGTTGCAGGGTAAAGTATGGTGTACGTTAATAAGTTTCCTCGCAAAAATGCTCTTTCGCTCTTTTCAACATCTGTAAATTTTCTTCTCACTTCTCTATCCATCTTTATCAATTTCATAACTACTTTTCACCGATATGCCGAAAAATAAATTTACAAAATTAATTAACGGTGGTTAACTTATCTTAAAAAAAGATTTCAGATTCAGATTTCAGATTCAGATTTCAGATTCAGATTTCAGATTCAGATTTCAGATTCAGATTTCAGATTCAGATTTCAGATTCAGATTTCAGATTCAGATTTCAGATTCAGATTTCAGATTCAGATTTCAGATTCAGATTTCAGATTCAGATTTCAGATTCAGATTTCAGATTCAGATTTAAGATTCAGATTTCAGATTCAGATTTCAGATTCAAATCTCAGATTCAGATTTCAGATTCAGATTCCAGATTTTGATTTAAGATTCAGATTTCAGATTCTGATCTCAGTTTCAGAATGTTCGTTCAACTATTCGTTGGCAGACTTACGCGAATACTGGTAGCTCCAATAAAAGTTAAATCCATCAGTTGATAGATAGAATCGTTTCATATCGTCCGGAAGGTAGATATTGTGCCTCGATTCCCATGCCGTAACCTGAGCCTTCTCGCATGGCAGACGCTTCTCGCAGGTCACGTTCGTTATCCGGGGAATGCTATCTACAAATTTCTGAAAAATGTAGTAAATTGGCTTGACTTCTGAACGGTTTGCCATTGTCACTTACTCAACACCTTTGCCAACCCGAGGGACAGATTCTCGTAGAACATATCATCCAGATCAACGACATTTTTAATCGCAGTCATTGGCTTTGCGGTGGGAGAATTACTTTTCAGATCGAGTCAAAAACTGCACACAATTATTTGATCGATATTTCAGATTCTTGTCCAACAGTTGCTATGGTGGTATTTTATTTTGATATTTCTTTTTCTGTCCGTTATTTGCCTTAACTGGTGTGGGTAGAGTTGATAAACAACCTGTTGCTTCTATTAATATACTTCTGATTCGTTTAAGTACAATAATGAGTAGAACCTGGTAAGTAATTTATTGAAGCTCATTGTTATGTTTAATTCTCGGTTTTTTTTTTCAATGGATTAGACGGAAACAGACGAATTTGAATGTTATACCGACAGTTGTGAATTGCGTGCCAGAATACAACAGTCTTGTGCAATTTTGTAGAATAAAAATCGTTTTTTTTTCGTATTAACCGTCAATAAATACAGGTTTTCTTGATAAGCCTGAAACTGCAGAAAGCACATATTCGGCAACATTACAGTTAGAAAACATTTCTTCTTGATTTTTTTTTTATTGAAATCGTAGATTCAAAATAACAATAATACATACAATATTCTGAAATTTTCAAAAAATTAATGCGTCCACGTAGGTCCACGTGGACATGACCCAAACCCTTACCAAACTCTACGTGGGCAAGCGTGGACAACTCATTATAATAAAATATGAAAACTAAAAGCTGATTTTGAATCAATTTATTGTCTTGCCTCAATGTTCTGGTTTCAGAGATACAGACCCCGTTCGTTTTTGGCAACATTCGATTTTGGCAACACAAAATGTACGGGCGTGTTGCCAATATCGAACGGGGTCTGTATACAACGTTGTGAAAAATTCAATTCTAAAATTTTTCGAAAATGTAAAAGATAAAACAGATTGAAGTGCGTTTATTTGGGAGGGTGCCGTTCGTCAAGCTATTATAAACACCCAATGGAAAAGGTAATATTACAACTATTCCATTGGGTATTTGATATTGATGACATCGACTTATTGAACAATTGTGTTGAAGACTGCGAAACAATTAAATATAGTTTTAAAAATATCGAAAATTGCATATAGTTTCAAAAAATTCTGAAATTTCCTCAAAATGGCAGATTAAGCTAAAAAAACGAATTGAAAACTTCAATAACTTTTTTTTTTTGAAAGAATATAAAAGCCTATGATTAATTTCGAGGCGCTGATTACAAATATTCATGTAGTTTTTGGCATAGAAGACAAAAGCTGCTATCGCCTAAGGAATATTGGCCATCGCCTGTATGCTGCGAGACTTGCTGGTTAATAAGGCACCACGATTAAATTGGTTCAGATTGAAAAAAAAAAATGCCAAAAAATGATACATTTAGTAAGATTCTGGAAATAATTTATCGGTCTGATCAAATTTTTCAGAAATCGGTATGTTTTGCTAAATATCGGTATTCGTTAAAAACCGATTCTTGGTGAAAAATTTCGACAAAAAATTTTATGAATACTAGAAAATCAGTTTGTGTGGCATCGCTGATGACGGCCGCAAGCGTTTGCCTTATTGCTTGATTTTTTTTCTCGCTACGTTTATTTTCTTGCGTTTGCATTAGTATTTTAAAATGGCGGTTACAACTTCGATTTGAGCCAGGTATTATATTATATACCCGCCTTGGATTTGAGCGTATAAAATACATAGCTATGTTTTAAAGAATTGAGTTCATATTTCCCGATAGCATACCAATATAATTTAAAAAAAAAATAGCAATTTTTTAACTTTAAACAATAAATAAATTGAAAAAAAAAATTGAAATTTTTATCATAACATAAAATTGAGAGCAAAGAGAAATTCGCGAACGGTTGTCATGGACCAAGGAATATTTAAATTAACCAAGGAATCTTTAAATATTCCTTGGTCATGGACCAAATCAAAGTTCTTCGTAATAATGATGAATATACTCTGGGACCGAGTGAAACGGCAAACTGCACCGTTTTAAGGAAAATCAATTGTTGATAAAATTATTTAAACCTATTGGATGCAAATATGTTAAATGAAAAAAAAATCTTTGAAAAGCATTCAAATTGAACAACATTTGAATTTAAGAAATCTGCAACCTCGTTTTGCCCCTTCCAAATGAAAATTTTCCGCCACCAGTGCTTCCCAACAAATGCAACAGCACGCTCATCCGTCAAAATTTGGCAAAGTAGAACAAACGCTTGCGAAAAAGTGGCAGCAGTACCAAGCAGCGAGAAGTCATTTTTCGTTGTACAATATTTTTTTGTGTTTTTCGGTGCATTTTTGCGGAAATTTTCTGCAATTTGCATTGGGTACCAGCGGTAAACGGCGGTTTCCCACTTCGGTAAGTACCCGGATCTCGTATTTGTGTTAGGTATGTTAGTTTTGCGATTCGTTTTGATTGCTGTTGCCGATTGGTAATTTTGCAATGTCGGCGGTACCGAAAAACAAGCTTTTGCTCCATTGTATAGATTCAGCTGCTCCCCAACTAGAGCGGATATAATTATTCTTTTAAGTATTTCAAGGGTAAGCGTTGTCGGGAGCATCGATAGTAGCTTGTGAGCAGGCAGTCTCCTGCTGATTGATTTCCTTTAATTAGGTCACGAGGAGTGGATCACATCGATTTTCGATGCAATGAGATTTTTGATGTTACTTAAATGTTCGCTCATATTGATCTTAAAACGTGTCCTTGAATATGAGTGGTCATTATGGGTTATATTTCCGATTGTATGCGGTCAAGCTTCCGTTAGCGATAGTTGTTAGACTTGTTGGTTGAAATTCTTATTGGAATTCTAACCAAATAATACAAACTGTAGAACAAGTTTCCAAAAAGGTTTATTGCCAAAATAACCAAACGGACTCATTTCAAATCGCTTATCAGACAATTTTTTTCGGTTCGTTATTTCCGATCTTCTCCGACAACTTTATTCTGAACCCTTATTTTTGTTATTCATTTGTGTAAAAAGAATTTTTTGGTAAACATAATTTTCTGCTAAATTTTTAATTTAGTTTTTAGACATCAAGTGAGGAAAAATACGTTTTTGGTATAATTCGTTTATTT